>NW_027526295.1:119618909-119921741 GCF_048455015.1 Haemaphysalis longicornis | reverse complement strand
CTCCCTTCTTGAATACAAATGCTGCTTCTACATGGAAGTGGAGGCATTAACTGCATCGTAATTTTGTTGAACTTGCTGAAAAAAGGGTAAGGCTTTTTGAGGTGAAATTAAGCCCGAAATATTTTCGTTTAATCGGTTACTTCGCGCCTTGTTATAAAATTGGGCAGATGTTTTATAGATATTTTCAAATATATGTTCAAATATTTTTTCAAACCAAGCAGGTATCTTTAAATGTAATATACTGCCTCTGCTGTCGGCAAATTTTGAAAAAATGTCTGAAAAAGTGTACTTTTTTAGCAAAACTTTTCACTCGCTCACTCACGCACTCACGCTCTCACTCACTCACTCACTCACTCACTCACTCACTCACTCACTCACTCACAAACTCACTCACTCACTCACTCACTCACTCACTCACTCGCTCGGTCACTCACTACTCACTCACTCACTCACTCACTCACTCACTCACTCACTCACTCACTCACTCACTCACTCACTCACTCACTTGCTCGGTCACTCACTCATTCGCTCGCTCGCTCACTCACACACTGGCTCGGTCGCTCACTCACTAACTGGCTCGCTCGCTCACTCACGCACTCACTCACTCACTCACTCACTCACTCACTCACTCACTCACTCACTCACTCACTCACTCACTCACTCACTCTCTTACTCACTGACTGACTCGCTCACTCACTCACTCGCTCACTTACTCACTCGTTCACTCAATCACTCCCTCGCTCACTCACTCTCTCACTCACTCACTCACTCGCTCGCTCGCTCGCTCGCTCACTCACTCACTCACTCACTCACTCACTCACTCACTCACTCACTCACTCACTCACTCACTCACTCACTCACTCACTCACTCACTCACTCACTCACTGAGGTTTAGTCGCCGAAGCTAGCAGAGGAATATTACGCGCGCCGAAGTGGATTGTTGAAGATTCAGCTGAACCCATGACGTGGTTCGACCACGTGGCCGAAAAACGAGACGCAGGAGGATGCCAAAAAGTTGCCCTCAGTTTCCCAAATCAATGCTGCGTTCGCGTTTTACTACAATCTGCCGCCTACACTTGAAATTTCATGCGCTCTTCCGTCTAACGATGACGATGGTTATCGCAACGCTTTCTCGCGTTGGTTTGTTTGGTTGCCTTGTGGATTTAAACTTGGCCTTTGAATTGGACCAGAACGCAGTTTGGTTTTTTTTATCGAAACGCCCTTTACTTTGACCCTTTCCCATTCTATTTCGCACGAAGGAAGCTTCGCGTCCTGCCATCGTCGTCGTTAGACGTAGGGCTGGATGATTTTGCTGTTTAATTTTGCAATTCCATGACCCCTCTCCAAATCCTAACTGCTTCCAGCGTGTCGGAAATGCGCCTGTGCTGGCGGAATCGCGCTGCTGCACCCCTATGCGAGGCAAGTAGTCGCGCGTATTTGGTTTCTTCACAAAGCATTACACGATTTTTTAGGTACGCGGCCAAAAATACTGAGGAAATAAAAACAAGCGGGCTGAAATTAACACTGCCACATTTTTTAACTATCGGTGCTAGCCTCCATTCCAGGCAGCCGCCAAATGGGAAGGGGCGGGGGGATGGTTTGTAGCTTGCGCCGTTGGGTGGTTGAATAACTTTGGCTCTTTGTAAAATGACCCCTACAAACGTAGGAGTTGCACTTCAGTTCTCTGCTTTTCATGCTGTAACTCTAAAAAAAAAACAACGGTTACAGAAAAAAAGCGTCTGACGGTTACAGAAAAAAAGCGTTAACTGCCGATACGTTTCCGCAGCCACACAGTAATCCATGTATACGTAAGTGCCTTTTTTTCAAAGCACACGTATCTAGGTATCCAACCGCTAAGGCTGGTGTAGAAACCGCAGTCGTTGAAACCAGGAAAGATAATTTAAAGTGGTAGCAATAAATGCTAATATTAATAGTTTTATTTATACTCGGATAGCGCGGAGATAAGCGCAGAGCGCAGGAAAAAGCGCTCATGTCAATGTGCCCCATTCCCAACTTTAGACAATTAGCTTACGTAGCTTAAGCTTTTTGGCTAAAAATAAGCGGACTGCACCTAAGAAGACAAAAAATCAGTCTAGACTTCGTTTCACCGCGTATATACGCTCACAACCCCACCAGAACATTGAAAGAATAGAAGCAAACACGGCAAAAACAGCGTAAAGCCGCGTAGCCCAATGCACCGGCTTCTTCGACTGACCAGGGTAGCGCCGAGTGGTGGCGCCACCCATCCAGTTGCCTCGTTTGCTTGGCTTGTAATCGTTGTTATTTCGTCTTTCTCTTGGTCGGTTGGGCTCAGTATTTGCCGATTCACACTATGTGGAGTGCACACCCAGCCGGATTGCCGGTGTGCGCACATAAAAGTTTTTTTATGTAGAAATTGTTACTTGGCTAGGCGGGCGAAAGCGCGCACGCGGCCGGCGTCCACTGAACGCGCACTCATCCGAATATGGTCCGCAAAAAAACAGTTTCATGAAACTCTATGGCTTACCCTTGGCTAACGCGTTCCATGGCATTCCAAGGGTTTGGTAGCGTGAGTGTACAACCAAAATTATAAAACAAAAAGAAATATTCAGCGCGTTTGCTTCTACGGCATGCAACCGAAAAAAAATTAGCGGGGCGAAGCACTTTGCGCGCATTGTTGCGTATAGTGCATCAAAAGAAAAAGAAGAAAACAGGAAGAAGCACTTGGTGCGGGGTTAATTCCCATTGGATTACGACGCACAGCACGAGTAAAACAACAACAACAAAAAATCTAGCGTGTGTCTGAAATTTCCCGCGAAGTCTTGGCATTAAGCTTCTGATGCAGTGCAGCAGCGGCGTGAATAGTAAGTCTTGAAGAATCAGCTACAGTGTGTGTGATGCCGAGCTAGTCTGTTATAAAAAGGTGGAGATCTGGGCTAGTTGGTATACATTCATTATTGTGGAACGGCGCAAACTTAACGCGGCGAGAGAAGGACAGAGCACGAGCCCTTGTATTTTGTGTACTTCTTCCGTCCCGTTAGGTTTGCGCTGTTCCATCGTAATTATCTTAGGTTATAGTCGCCTTAGGCTAGGCTCGGTGAGAAAACTAGCCAAAACAAACGCGTTCGCGAAAGAATGTGCTGAAAGACCCTGCGACATCTTTGCAGGTTCTTTGCAATTTGTTTTCAGCAGGATCCGATCGCTCAGGTATGGAGGCAGCAACTCAGAAATATATCCCGCAGATAACTGGTTCTGACCGCAAGCATTAGCCTAAGACGGCTATTATACTCAACTTTGCCATTTATGGGGCTTGTAAGACACCCCGTCGGAGATCGTACAAACGGGGCGCTTCAGTTACGGCGAAAACGCCTCAGCGCGCTGAAACGTTTGGCGTCGATTATTCCTCCTTTCAAAGGAAAACATTAAGTTTTCCCGCAAGAATGACGACGCTTTTACGCACACAATGGCGCTTTGTGGGTGTTTATACTAATTCTTGCCTTCCTGTGAACTTTTGAACGTGGGTAGACGATTTTCTCGTCGAGGAAAGCTCCTGGATGTAAAGTAAAGTTGACAAAGTTTCTTCGTACTAGAATTAACAAAACTGCTTGAAAACTAACAACGCTAATCCAGCAGGCTTGCACGAAGCAGTCTGGTTTACTTGTGTGCGACGGCGTTTGCATACCTAAGAAACAGGGCTAGACTTAACCGTGAAGTTTCGTAGCTGGCCAGTATTATAGATAGCGATCGGTACAATCGGAGTTTATTGGTACTACCGGTACACTTTATGCGACCAGTCGCAGGCCTCACTTCGAGCGAAGCGTAGCCGGCGAGTTCGGGGAATAAACGTAGTCCCACCTGACGGAGCACGCCTTCCCTACGCGGCGTTCTTTTGGCACGCTGGCTCCCATTGTCGCCGGCAGCGGTGCGCAGGTCGCTATCAATAAAGCCGGTCGTGCGAGGAACGAACTGCCTGGGTCTCTACCTGTAGTAATACACTTTTCGTTCTAATATTGATTGAGGACTTCAGTGCATCGGTAAGGTGGAAGCAGGTAAGAATACGCGCTATAGAACCTCGGCAACAGGCATTCGGAATGTCCAAACGAAAGCATCAGTTGAGGCGTTGATGAAAAATAACGTAATGTGAATAAACCTTGCGCGCCAAAACAAGAGTAAAATTGACATGGGGACGCCCAAACAGTGAAGGAAACGAACAGATAACACAACACGGACGAAAAGGGCCTTGTTGCCTGCATGTTTCTCTCTTAGTGTTCTTGGAGAACTTTTTGCACTATGGTGAAAGAATCCACGAAGAATGCCCTATATACTTGTTATTAGTGTAAACCTTCTTTGCGAGTTCTGGAGCTTACGTGCTGAAATAACTTCAACATGGTTTAACACGCGTGTCAAACTGTGGTTTTTAAGTCGAAAGGCGCACTCCACATTCACTAGGCCCAACTTTTAGATTTATAATGCCAAGCTCAGGCGGTGGTGCAGGGGTTGTTTTTTTAGGCTGGCATTATTTAGGTCATGGTTCCGAACCCGATGTTCGCATCATATACATTGCAATATTTTTAGTACCTTTAGTCTGTTGATAGTCAGCCATTTTTTTTGGTACAATCAGTCGCTCGAACACCTGACACGGCATTTCGTGTATTGCGGCATTTAATACCGCCACAATTATCACTTTGACCGAAGTCATCGAAAACCTCCTCAACGCTTCTCTCGCAAGAAAAGAGTTATTGTACCCCATGCCAACGCTGTTTTCGCAGCAAAAAAATATGCCGTAAATAGCCGAAGCAAGAAAATCGCATATGCTTGTTCCATCAGCCATAATTGAATGAACAATCACGACGTCTGGGCTAAATTAGTAAGTAATATAAGGGTTATTTCCGATTTCACGGCGGAAATGCAATTATCACGACGAAATGATTGAGACGTCGCCGTTTTCATTAAAGCAATCATCTCGGTACCCACTAGTGATTGCTCTGATACGGCAAACATTGAGCGCCCGCACTGTGACATAATCCCTACATAACCTTGGTAAACCTATTCTTTCCATGTCACAGTCAGAGGGTCAAACACAAATTTCTAGAGTGGACGTGCTTCCTAGATGTACATTCCCTTTTACCCGCCAGAAAAACGGTGTTGAAAACAAAGACAGATGTTTTCACGAGATATGGTACATGCATGTCCGGGCGAGATCTTTATTTCTTGCAAAAATTTTATACATAGGTCCTTGTGCGCAGGGAAAACATAGCTAAAGCATTTCGTGGAAAAGGTTTCCCTTCCTCCTCAATAAAATTCCAAAATTCGGCTGGCGTCAGTGTCGCGTTGAGTGGCTCGCGCAAAACTTTTACCACTGTAAAAAAAACTAGTGCAGCTATCGCCCGGGTTCTTTTTATGTGATGCTTTTGCATACTCTTAAATGAAATAATTTATTTATGCTTGGCGTGCAGATTGAAATTTTTGTAATAAAAGTTACAGAATAGAAAAAAATCGTCATAAATTAGACTCTGCATCTACGCAGGCTGTGTATTTCAAATATTTTATTGTTGTTTGGCGATTCTTGTTTATTTTTCGTGGCAATTTATTTTATGTGGTCATAAGGGCTCAATTTCAAAAAACACTGTGCTGCAGCTAGGTAACGTACAGTGCGCGTCAGGCTTGTCTAGGGCAAGCGAGCGCGCGGCTTCCGAGCAAGCTGGCGACATCTGCTGATAGTGGCTGGGTTGGAGATAGCTTGCCACTGCGCGTGCGTGGATCTCGGACAGGCTCGGGTCGGTCGTCTTATAGCATGGGCCTCTCAAACTTAGAGGCGCCACGCCCCACAAGGGGCGCTTTTATTCTGAAGTGCCAATCGTAGGCGGTGACACGGGGGAAGCGCGTAATTTGATGCCATGCATTATCAGTGCAGCCGTTACTTAATCGCACAAATGTTTTGACGGAAAGCGCTGCAGTGCGTTCTTGTTGCGTGCTTTTCGTTTGCGCAACGTGAGATTCAGAAGATTACCGAAGGTCGTTTTCTAGCACTGCGGAACCACCTGGACGCGGGTTATTGCACCGCGTCGAACGACGCGTCTATCAGGCCTGTCAACGCTCCCGGCTGCCACCGTGAAAGACAATCGCCCCTCGAGGGTGGTGGCGCCTGCAAATTCGAGCGGCACATGCAAAACGAAGACCGGCCTGACCCTGTCCGAGATCGGCGCACGCGCAATGGCAAGCTATCTCCAACCCAGCCGCTATCAGCAGATGTCGCCCGCACACTCCCAATCCGCGCGCTCGCTTGCCCTAGACAAGCCTGACGCGCACTGTACATGTGCATGTATATGTATATGTGCAAGTCAGTAAAAAAAAGACATTTTTGATGTTTTCAAACTTTAAGGAATTACAGCCAATGTTTCTCTATGTCACCTGCATCGATGCATTTGCGCTATTTTTCTTGTTTTTCAGGTACAAAGTTTCAGACATGGCCTTGCTAGCAGCATTGCGCTGACAGTTATTTCGAGAGCATGGGCTCATCCCTCCAATGGCGGTCGTTTTTATAGCTACTCTAAGCTTTATGTATTTCGGGTGTACATACAGCCTGCGTGGATAAATTGGCGTAAAACAGAACTTGTTCGCAGCGGAGGGAGAGTGTTTTGTGTTTTTATCTTAAAGGGCTCCTTGTGAAAAGTTTTTCCTGGTGTTTTTCTCGTTCTGCTTGACGGGCTTCCGGAGCGACACTTTGCTCGGTGTCTTTACCGTCCAAACACGTGGACATCATGCATTGCCAGTTATGCATGCACAGGAGCGTGAACGTCGTACGTCCAGATGCGGCCTTACTGGTGTCTTTCTCCATTGCCGATCGGTTTGGTTTGGTGTGTTACATAGACAGTAATATCCCACGACGCGGGCGGGAAACAGAAAGTCTCGTGTTTGTCCGCACGAATAAAGCTGGATACCTCGGAGGTTGCATTCGGCTAATTCGCTATGAAGTATGTTGAACCGCAGGTTACAAACAAGCGCGCTTTGTTGATGCCCTGCATTGAAAAGTGCCTAGATTCGCTGGTCATCCTAATTCGCAGATTGGAAGGGCAGCGAATTTTTTTAATAGAGGCAAGAAACAAACTTTGTGTGCTCCCGAATTTGCAGACTAAATTTAAAATGCTGACAAACATTGTGGTGCATGCTTCACGTTTCCACGTTCACCTGCGATTTTATGTTAGATTGCATGCCCTTTTAGGGTATATCGCGGGCAACTACCAGAATAATCACTCCAATTGTGGGAGCAGACGTTGTCACAGTGGTGTCATAAAACGCGTGTGCATAGGTGCGGTCTTGGCCAGGAACTTGGATCTTGGCTGGTCATATTCTACACGCTGGTTATATCAAGAACACGGATGTCATTGCAAATGCACTTGTGAGGCCTACTACTGGTATTGTTTCTTTGTCACGCACTGCTTTTATCGAATTGACGAACAGTGGAGCAGCCGAGGTGGCTCAGTGGTAAGGGCTGCGCAGCTTGACCTAGGGACGCTGTGTTTGATCCTGTCCACCCCTGCAGTTTTTCTAATAGGGAGGAAAGGGGGAGGAAAGCGGCGATGTGTCAAGGTTTCGACGCACGTTATACATCCCCAGAATGTATACATTCGTCCATGGGCCTCCCCTGCAGGGCGCCTCGGGCACCAGGGGTAGCTTCGGCGTGTTAAGCCGAAGCTACAGTGTTTGAAGCATTTGTCGATATGTGCCCTTAAAGAAATGAAGTTAAGAACATTTACAAATTAAAATACATTATTACGCAATTGTAACGTATATGTGTAGTTGTTGAAACCTAATACGTGCGAATTAATACGTTTGCGTCCACACTTTGATCCTTCTGTGCAGATTAAACCTATGCTCTTTTTACTACATAGGAAATGTATTAATGACTGTGCTTCTGTGCTATCGGGCTGTTATGATTATTATATTATCGGCAAAGTTGTAAACACTCTTATTGCGCCACTGTGAACCAGGTGGCTGAGGCCTCGGTCAGGCCACATCCGACTTGGCGTGGCCTAACCAGGCCTCCCCTTGTTTTCTCCATGAAATAAAAATTAAAGCAAAATAAAATCAAAATTCTCAGCTAAGAAATTCTGTGTAGTAGTGCTCAGTGTTCTTTGCAGAAGCATTCGTGGTAGTCACTAGCCTGTGTTCTTGTTGCTCAAGGAATCTGAAGCAGGCTTTAACACATCCATGTATAGCAATGTGTTTTTCACCGCGTTGCTTCCACCGGCGCGATATAAGGACACTAAAGCGCAGTACGGCACACCCAACCATTGTTTAATTCTTTTAGGTGCAGCTGTTCCTGCTTACGCGCGTCACTGAACAACGCCCTATGTAATCTCCCAACGCGCTCAAGGCAGACCCATCGTGATCATGTGGCCACCCGCCCATTCTGTTGTTTCTGGCAAAGCAACCGCCCACCTCTTAACGTGAGAGTTATATCGCTGAGGTGGGGACAGCCAGCAGGATGAGCCGATCCCATGGGTCACATGCCATGGGATCGCACAGAATTGTAGGAAAGCATGAACCACTTACTTACCGACACGCACCCATCTCCCCAAGCAAAAGAACATCTCAGTGCTTTCAAAATAGCACCTTCCTACATTCCAGTAGATGTCATACTTCGCAACCCCCTTTTGCCTCGCTATGCCATTTTAGTGGTAGGGGGCTATTACGAGGCCTTACCACACCTGCTAATCCCTTTGAATGTTTCGTGCTCTGGGAAGCAGCTTGCGACAGCTCGCACTTCAGTGATCAGATCTTGCCGGTGCTGAGGGCTGTTTAAGCAGATGGAGCTTATGGTGTCTTATCATGAAAGCTCCTTTTCGTAGCTTCGGCCAATATACATATTTATTAATGATACTTGTGTTTGTTGGCCCACCAAAACGCGAAAATTTTGTCGCGTCTGTCTGCATGCCTGCCAGCGTGTACGTCACTCGGTCTACCGCCATGACAGTCGTTGAAACAATTCCGCTGCAAGCAGTAGTCATATTAAAAACCGTGACGAACTACCGAAATTGGTTATACCTGGTCACATTATGCAGCGCCAATGACAGTTCAGGTGTGTTTGAGGCTATAAGTAAGTATTTAACCGAGAAACGTCTTGTTTTACCACAGAGAACGTTGCTATAGCAACGTTTTCTGTGGTAAAACAAGACGTTTATTTTGTTTCACGAAAAGAAAAAAATTATAAATGGATTTCTCGTTGCAGCTTGAGTAATTAGCCCAAGCCCTCCCTCAAAGCTTGGCCTTCTATGGCAGAAGGCGTGTGTCAATCCCGATTTTATTCTTATGTAGTTGTGCATTTTCCTCTTCTCTATAACCCCAATTGTTGCTCTCTGGTTTAGTGTTAATATCTCTGTCTCGAGGACATTGTGCATTTTTATTCGAGTATATTTTTCTAAATGCTATAAAATACATCTTATCTGTGTTTCCAGCTTTAACTCGCAAACTGCACTCGCGTTATCACTTTTATAACCATCGCCATAGCCATACGGTCGTCTCACTTAAGGTATCCAGCTTATGCCTTGACTAGTAGTTCCTTGATTCAACACTGAGCAGTAATATTTTACCCCGATTCCAAAAAAATGATGCCATGAGGCCAATACGCTCACTCCGTAACCGAGCATTCGATGAGTGCAGCAAGCAATTAAATCGTCAAATGGTTGCTTCTAATATTGCGACAGCATGAATACCCCGTTATGGTCGATACTGCGTAGGCATGAGATACGTATACTTAAATTAAGTAATTCGCCAGCATGTTATAGCTCCCACAGAGCACCGTGCGCCAGCTGTGCAACAAAAAAAAATGGCGTACCTTGGACTGAGACAAACATTGTGTACTCACAGGTTGCGACTGTGACATCCATTCAATCCACAATGGTGTGTCTTTGGCCACAGTCAACCCTAGCTGGACCCAGTTAATGCGTTCTTATATTCAACTTAAAAACGCTTGTTCTAGGTATTATTAACGCTTGCAGGCGAAATATCAGCAGTTTAATAACGGTAGAACCCAACTCGTTGATGCCATTGGTGCGTATATTCCATTCAAAGACGCAGAAGAATACAGGATAGAAGAGAATGACGCAAAGAATAAAAATCATCACGACCACCTCGAACTCCAAAATTCTGCTTTACTGTTAATGTGAGGTAACAACAGAGAAATTTGATGTAGAATTGCCATATTAATTTTTTATGAACACACATTTGGTCAAATTTTGTCTCCTCAATGTCCTATCTGCAAAGGTCGGGAAACTGTACAACAGTTTGTTTTAAATTGGAGTAGCGTCTCCTTGATGCGACGCCCGCACCTTGAAGATGCTTTCAAGAGGCCTAAATTCCCGTTATTCAGCACATTTTTCTATCTCTGGGTGCTCCGGTCCTAAGCGTTTGTCACAGAAACGTCCTCGCCTTTCATCTCGTTTTTGTGGTGGCTGGTCGGCTACCCTGCTAGATGGGTATTTCTTCATTCTTTCTTTTTTTCTGTTATAGCCATCTGTTATATTTCAAGATTTCTGGTTCTACTTTTCTTTGTCTCTGTCTTTTTTATGTTCCATTATAAACCGAGTAACAGCATAATATTCACACGCAGCTTCTGGGCCAATCCCCTGCGTGTTCTGCTGCAAAAGACTACTTTCTGATATCTTCCGGTGCGCCCTTCCAACTTATTAGTGACGGTAGATGCGAGAGTCTAGTTACATTATCTATAAATCCAATAGATCTCTCTCCTTGCTTGTAACTCCTCTCCAACTTCCTATTTTCGCGCATTAAAACGCGGTTGCGACGGAGGGGTTTTTACGCACCCGGGACCACCGAATTGGTTTTTGCCCACGCACCACGGTGGCTCAGTGGCTCAGGCGTAGTGCTGCTGAGCACGAGGACTCGGGTGTGACTCCCGGTCGCGGCGGCCGGTTTTCCGGTGGAGGCGAAAAGCAAAAACGCCAATGTGTTCAAGATTTCGGGGCACGTTGAATATCCCCATGTGGTCAAAATTAATCCGGAGCCCTGCACTACGGCGCGCCTCATCACCTGCGTTGCGTCAGGGCGTTAAACCGTACAATCGATCAAAACAATCAATTGGTTATAGCCCAGCCATATAAAACTTCGCTTTGAAAAACAACGCTTTAAAAACGGGCGGGAAGTTGCGCGGCCCTGGACCTGATGGTGGGAGAGTTATTCCAGCGCCGTAAAATTGAATTGAGTTGTAAAGATCAAACCTCGAATTAACTATAAGAGGAGCGAGATCGAAGAGAAAGAGGCTGAAGGGTGAGTGGGCGAGAAAAGAGGCCGTGGTACGTTGCAGAGGCGACGTAAAATTACCGTCTTTTTGCGACATTCGCTGCGGGGCAAACAGATACGTGGCCGATTTTCCTCTTTCTATCTCGCCAACAAAAATCAATGCTGAAGACGGAAATTTCGATGCTGTACAAGACGCGGTCGATGCACTCATGGACGGAAACAGCGAATACCACGCACTTTACGAAACGAAAACGCTTCTGTACCTAAGGGACTGTGTCCCCATGCGATAACCCACCGTTTTAAGACGTTTACGTACGATGTCACGTGTTACGTACACTTGACAGGGTATTACTGTAATCTGTTGTGTCTTAACACGCGGTGTTCAAGATCTAAACCTCTTCAAATTATCACGAAACACCAATCTTGAGCACTTAACCTTTGTTTATTTGCCCGTGAATTACATGGGTGGAAACCATGGAAAAGGGTTACATTACAATTGCTTGACTGGAGCATAAGCCCCGCTGGTGAATGGCAGAAAGTTGCATCTCATACGATCGATACATGTAATACAGATTGTGTATAATATTACTTATAATTGTTTATTGATCCAGAGTGCTAATAAAGTTATTGTCGGGTCAGCCCAAACCGGAAATGCTTCCCAGGCTGTACCCGGCAGTCCGCGGCAGCAACAGAAGGCATCTACATTTGTGGACGGCAATCCCTGGCGGTAAGTACACATAAAAATCGACATAACACGTTATACATGATGCAGTTCAAAACAGGTTTTTACGGATGTATAATTTCGAGGATCGTTTTGACCTGAGAAAGTGAATTGAAGTTGGGAAGCACATATTTTCTAAGAAGGCGTCCAAATTGGGTAAAGAATCTTGGTACCTCGAGGTGCATACGGTGTCGTAATCCCCTTGCCAGTGCATTATGAACAAGAATATTACTGCTCCAATAATAAGTTCAACCCACCGTTTGTAAAAATAAGCTTTGAAAGGAAGGCAAGCATAAGGCTAAAAAGAGATTTCTACCATTCGGAATATTGATACTATAGGCAACACAGGGAAGTATGTTTCTCAAAATGTATTTGATTTTTAAACGACACGTAATTGAACAGTGATAGTAAACCGTAATGGCATATCGTAAAGAACTGCAAAAAAGTGCTTCGAGAATTAGTTTTTGACTCTGGAATGGCACAAGACGGCGGGAGTTATACAAAATTCACGACAATTCCTCAAGATTATATAGATATTAGACAAATATGCGCATTCCAAGTCATGTCATAGTCAAAAAAGATCCGTAAATATTTTACATTGCCGGAATACAGGATGGGCCATAATTGCATGAAAGAAAAGTAGAATAGAGGAAGCGGTACATTGCGTGAAATTTTCTTTTCTATATTGCGAAAAGGTGCGAGCTTGTTTTTACGAGCTTGTATTGCGAAAAGATACGAGCTTGGAATTAACATCAAGCCAATTCTTGACAGAATGCACAACTTCTTGAAGTGTCTTAATTGCTTCATAGTATGCGGGGCGTGTCAGCTAAAGAACTCTACCATCAGCGAATTGAAATATACGACAATATGTCACCACCAAATGCAGGTCATTTGTATAAAGATTTAAAAAAGGGGGCGATAAAACAGGGCGTTTGGACAGGCAAAATTTTAACTAATTTCGAACTATACTAGTTCCTCACACAAACAGTGTAAGTCCTGTTGTCAAAGTAAGCTATTTAAAATGCTCTAAAAGGAACCCTGAACCCCAGAAAATCTAATTTGTCTGGCAAGAAAGAATATTGTGCGCGGTTACATGCTTTGCTTACGTCAATAAAGAGGTCGCATGAAACCTCGTTATTTTCAAGGGCAGAACACCGCAAATAGAAAAAGTATTCTAAGGGAGTAGCTGTGCATTTTCCCGGAATGAAGCCATATTGCTCACGTGATTGGACATCATCCACTCAGGAAAACTGGTCATGGTTACGAGAATATGTTTTTTGGCAATCTGGACAACTGTGATAGAATATAATTGGGCATGTGATTTTGAATTTTTTTTTAAAAGCTTTACATGAGCAGTTTTTAGTTCCTTGGGAATTTTAGTGTTCTATGAAAATATCATTTGAAAAAGTACTTCACCCAGCACAAAAAAGTACGTTGCAGTTTGTGATCGCGTTCCTTGGGAATTTTAGTGTTCTATGAAAATATCATTTGAAAAAGTACTTCACCCAGCACAAAAAAGTACGTTGCAGTTTGTGATCGCGAACTTTATCGATACCTTTATCGATAAGATTTTTTTTTTTTTGTAAATTGAACCTTTTACACAGATATGTGTCTGACTGCCGTTAGTAGTTTGTATTCATATGTGTTGAGTTGCGTTGTTTGAATTGCATCCCCCCCTATGTAATGCCCTTTTGGGCCTTTAGGGTATTCAAAATAAATAAATAAATAAATAAATAAATACCGGGTGCTCTATTCCGGCTAAGGGAAACAAAATATCACAAAAGTTTGTTGCAGTTATCGGGGGAGGGTACGTGAGCTGAAGACGCGTTACTACTGATATTTCGGAGAATTCCAACCTTGTTGAAATGCCCAACCAAAGGCATCTGAGGGAAACAAGTTTTAAAGTTCTCCACTGTGGCTTGTACGTTGCTGCATTTATTAGCGATTACTGCTGTTGCTGACTTTCGCATATTCCGACCGAGTATTTCTTTAATGGTAGACCAAGTGCGCGTGGGGCTAGCCATGTTATCTTGAAAAGATTAATTATAGTGAGAACGTTTTGCGGCGTTCAGTACAGCGGTGACTCTGTTACGTAATATTTTGTATTCATTAGTTAGTGAAATATTATTAGGAAAGCGCTTACAGCGTGCCCAGAGCAAGTCTCTCTCTTTAATAGATCGAAGTGTGTCACCGGATAACCACTGAAGATTCCCATTATGTTTTGTTACAATGATGCTTTTCTTGGGCACTACTTCTGAGAACGTTAGGTGTTTCACAAACTAAGTATAAATCATCAGTTAATAGACGTTTCGTAAATACAATGTCCAAGCAAAAGTAGTGATCAAACTCTCAAATTTAGCTGCATCCAGTATTTTGAAATGCTGCGTCTGTGGCCGAAACAAGCCTGGTTCCGGGGAAAAAAAGGTGGCAACCTACAGAGTCGTTATCCGACAGCTTGTGATTAACGACAGGTGACATTTCACGCACACTTGGAGCTCAAATTATGATGCGGTTCAAGCAAGAGGCAACCATTTGCTTCCAAGATGTTCCGTGTATAATTACAAAGCTGTACAATATACGGAGCCATGCAATATACGGAGGTCGGGCTATGCAATAGGGAGCCTCAGTATTGAACTTACAGTAGAGACTGTTCCTATCTTTACCTCACAATAGGCAAGTTTTAAATGCGCGATGAAAGATAACAATTCCAACTGAACAGCGACGCATACACACCGACACGAAAGGTCACAGAACCACCCCCGTTCCCGTTCCCTTTTTGCGATGCATTGCAACCGACACAAAAGGACGCAAACAACGCCCTATTCCCGTTTACTTTTATGTACGCGCTGCAGCTTTTATTATGTGGCGCTGGAGGCTTGGCGTTGCTGTTCTTTCTTCCAGTTGTTCTCATGGGACAACTCTACGCGCTCTCATAGTCACAGTATGAATAGCTGACTCCGGCTGCTCCTGTGGTATGCCTTTGGAATCACAGTTGAGGAACGTTTCTTTTTGGACAAAAAACAGCTTACAGCTTTATTCGCAAGTATATCGCCAGCGCTTTTAAAAACTTCAAATCTATACAGGGCTTGAACAGCCATCAGAGTAGCGAACCTAGCAGCTGCGGATTTTTAACGGATGCCATTCCTCTCTCATGTCGTAGAAAGAAAGATCACACTGAGGAGTTAGGGCTGCACCAAGTATATTTTTTTCTATGCTTCACAAGAAGGAACTTCTAATTGTGTCATAAAAGATAGCAGTTTTAACTGAACCAGGCGATACGTAGAGATAGACACGAAAGTGAACAGCACAAGCCGTAGTCCCATTATCTTTTATGTGCACGCTTCAGGTTACAAGGCGCATTTCAACCATCTGGGTCTCCTGTACATTAGACATGAAAAGGAAATATAGAAGTTATGTAGTTCAATGCGTGCACATTCTGAGTTCTTCGCTTTTTTTCTATGTTGGGCACTGACGGTATTCGTTGTTCTGTTGTCGAGCCTTCGATGTTGCGAAAAGCGCCGTGTGAATAGCCATCGTCTGGTATGTTTGCAGAAGGTGCCGGTAAGTGGACAGATAAGCAGCACAATCGACGCGCCGCAGCCTCTGCCAAGCTATCTGTTTGTTAAAACACTTCTTTCAACTGCAAGAAAAACTGGACATTGATCCGGCGAAAACCTTGCACTCATTTTTTTCGTTCTTCCTAGAACAGTCCCTCCTTTTTCGCAAGAAAGCAGACTTACAAGGAACCCACTTAGAGAGTCGTGGAATTCTTTCGGTCCGTAAGGGGAGCGGCAAAGAACGGATGCATGGAAGTAACAACCCAAGCACGTTTTCGCACACACAAAAAAAACGATTTCAGGGAAACAACTAAAGGTTCATAGGTAGCGTTTTAAGAATGTGCGAGAGTCTTGTACCCCTGCCTCCAAAACTTTAATTTCAAAAAGGTTCGCAGGTCTTGCTCTGGCTTTCTGTTTTGCCGGTCTGGACTTAGTGCTACACTCTGTTTCTAGAGCGTGTGCAAATGAGCGCGGAACTAACGGAACCCATCTGCACGGTTATGCACAGTCGAGACAAAGCTGTCAAAGTAAATCACAATTGATAGGCGGAAAATGACGAAGGCCAAACCCTACTAAAATGACCTGAAGGTTATACCACCAATGCACAGCGAGCCTGCTCTGAATTTCCCGAATGTGATTTAAGCGACACCGTCTCACCACTCCTTTCAATTGCCAGAGAAGGCAGCAATGTTTCCAGAGTGAGGCCGCCACAGACATAGCACACGGTAAACGACTTCACCATAGATTAGCTGACAGAATAAAAATCCAAGTCCTATTTTTGCCAAAAAAGAGCACGCCAAGTGACCAGCGACGGACACTGAAAGAGTGGAGATGTGGAAATATTGGCACTGACTCATTGGTCAAAAGCGGAGAGGAAAATTTACTAAACTCTGTCGACGTTTTCTTCTGTTTTATGTCACGCGGTACAGGATCGAGAGAAAGCTGCGCCGACAAAATAAATTAGAAGTGGCAGAGAGGGCACGTTTAAAGGCAGAGCGATTGCAGCTGGCGTTCCTGACATTTCTTGCGCACTCCAAAAGAACCGTTGTCGCATTTCGCACGCTGATAACTCGAAGAAATACGATCAGGCAGACCAATGGTATACAAGTCAAGGCACACCACAGCGCGAGCGAAGGTACACTGTGGCATAGCCTCTATGAATACACAACGCATTGTATGACCCGTTAACAAGCGTACATTCCAAGTGTAACATTGCCTTGTTACAAGCGTAACAATGCCTCCCACGCGCCTGCGTGTGCTAATAAAAACATGCGAAATTAGTGTCGCACAAACACAATCAACACTGTAAGTGAAGTTTACCTACCGTGGCGCAAGGCACTGCCACAAATGTGGGATTATTATCCGTATAAGAGGAATCCGTAATTGTAATAGAAAAACTTCACTTTTCATAGGATGAGGTCAATGAAATGATAAGTGGGCAAATCCTCATCTGTCTTCTTCACCTTTCAGGCGGCGGCCAGGAGCCCTTGAACAATGAGGGCGAATCTAGTAATGAAGACAAGCTGAACTCGCACGTGTGGGTCCGGAGTGAGTACCGCGGTCTCACAGCTCTACGTGGCTCTAATTTCTTCTAAACAGTGGTATATCTGTCTTCGCTCCTATTTTTAAGAGGGCACGGCCAAACCATGTCGTGCGCTCACCCCGATTCCATACACAATTCCGAAAATTTCGCATATGTTCGCAATTAGGCGTGGGCTGTAATACCTACGTATGGGTGAAGGGGAACCCCGTTAGTTGTTCATTTATTTCACTATTTGTTGACCAACAAGTTTGTCGCTCAGTTTTCAGTAGGTGGGAGGAAGATATAAATAAATAGCTAATCACTCTTGTAGAGCTTATCATTACCTTCAAAACAATGTGATAAAGCCGCCATTGAAAGCGGCACCATGGTTTGCCCCATTTTTTACCGGCAGTGCGCACCTCCCAGTGTTTAAAATAACACTAAACTTCTATACGCCCTGTCTGGCGCCTATATTTGTCTCAAGCGGTTCCTCTTTGATTTATGTCAAAAACTCGCGGTTGTAGAATTTTAGAGAGAGAGTGAGAAAACGCATTTCATGGTAAAAGCGAGGTTAGCCGAGCCATATGGTTTAGCATGCTACGCCATATGAAGGAAAGAATACATGAGGGTCTGTGAACTGAAATAACTAAATAAAACAATAAGTAAATACAAAAATAAATAAAAAGATGAATAATAAATAATAAATAAATAAATAAATAAAAATAAATACATAAAAAAATAAATAAAGGACCAAGTGATGCGCAAGGGTGTTCAAGCGCATTTACAGATAAGTTGGTCACAGCACTTGTTCCAAGCCAGTGCTACGCAAGAACACCAACAGAGCTTTGGCAGCCCGTACGGCCAGGCGTAGTTCCGACCAAGGGCCCAAAACTGCCTTTAGTTCAAGGTCTGCGTGGCGTGGCATACGCAGAGATGTTAGGATAGTCAGCCTTGGCACTGTGAAGTTTGGACAGGTACAGATGACAAGTTTGATGTATTCTGTTACATGGAATGTTGGACAGAGTGGTGAAATGTCCTGCTGACTTTTGCAGAAGAAATGCCGTGTGTACGCCACGTTGAGACGTAGGCGGTGCAATACCGCTTTCTCACGCTTGCTGACCCCAGGAGGCATCTTGAAGCTGAATTCAGGGTCAATGATATGCGGAGGCGTGTACTGACGATTCATGTCGGTGCAAATGAACCGCTGTGTTCTCCAGGCAATCGAATGTGCGTAGGTTGCCGCATCCTTTCTTGCAAAAGGAACGAGCAGCGGTAGTAGAGAGAGGCTGTGGGCCGATGAGGCTGCAGTGTCAGCTGCAGCATATCCGGCGACTCTGCAGTGATGAGGAAGCCATTGCAGTTCGACGCTGTGCCGCTGTTGTGTTGCTTGAAGGTGCAGATGATGTACCTCTCATGTTATCTGATCTTTCGGTAGTCATCCTAAATATACTACAGCGGACCGGGCATCAGTGAAAACAGCCCGTTTAGTGGGTGGCTGCTTTAGGATGTGAAAAGCAGCCCGCAGCCCAGTGAGCTCGGTAGCCATCATTGACGTCTTGTGGCTAAGTGGGATGCAAATGGTGGTTCGCGACGACGGAATCCAAATCCGAATCGCCGGAGAGGTGCCCGTCACTGATCCATCTATGTAAACTTGCCTATGGGCTCTATAGTAAGTATCAATGAGCTCCCAGCAAAACATTTCAAAGTTGCGGCCGGAATGGGTGCTTTTCGCTTGAAGCCAGGAACAGTGGTTGTGATTTTCAAGGGAAGGAACATCCATGGTGGGTGAAGAAAAGGGGCTGGTGCCTGGAATTGTGAAGGTAGGACCTCCTGCGCCATGGACACATAGACTGCTGCCAATGGATGCCCACCCCGTCTAGTTACAATGCGCAGTTGCGTTCGACATAGCTCCAGTGCCTGCACAGTAGGAAACGGAAGACGTCTACTCTCTGTCATGGTTCCCACAGTGGATGTGGTCTTCGGAACACCAAGACAGATTCGTAGTATTTTGGCCTGTAGGCCGTCTAGCCCTCTACATTTCCCTTTGGAGAGCAGGTTCAGTGCTGGGAGGCTGCAGCGGAGGAAGCCTTTACAGGAAGCGTCATATAGCCTTAAAAGAGAGCTAACACTGCATCCACCAGCGCTGTTGGAGAGCAGACCAATAATGTGTGCAAATGATGTCAGCTTCTCTTTTAAGCTGCGAACTTGTGGTGCCCATGTCAAATGACAGTCAAAAGTGACACCAAGGAATTTGTGGTGATCGACATATGGTATTGGTACGCCAGCGGCCATTAAAAGGCACTTGGATACACCCCGTTTAGTGAAGGCCATTGCGGCGCACTTGACGGGCTATATGTCAAGGCCGCGTATCGCGAGGAACTTCGCAACCGAGTTAATAGCGCGGTGTAGTCTCGTTCGAATCACACGCCGGTTGTAGCCTGAGAGATGAATGCATATATCATCACCGAACATTTAGATTTTCACCGATTGCGGCAGAAATCTCTCAAGACCGACCAAGGAGAGGTTAGAGAGAGTTGGGCTCAGGACGCTACCCTGGCTGACACTGCGGGTAGCATTGTGCGATGACGTGTCACCATCTGCTACGCACATGTAGGTGCTTCTGCCCGAGAGGTAATCACAGATTCAATCGTACATGCGTCCCGAAATACCTGCGGACCTTGTAGCTGTGCAGATAGCTCCATGAAGCACGCAGTCGTAAGCAGATTTTATGTCAATAAAGACTGCGATGGTTAATTGCCGTCGAGCCTTTGCCGCCTTAACACGTGTTGCAAGGGCAATCACGTTATCAATGCTGCTCCAACCCGTGCGGTAGCCTGACATCTGCGACGGATGTATACCTCCCTCACTGAGATCCCAGTCTAAGCGCTGCAGTACCATCTTCTCCATTAGTTTACCAATGCAGCCGAGGAGCGCAATTGGCCGATGCGAGTCAATATGCGTGGGCACCTAGCCAGGCTTTAAGGCTGGTAGAATGCGGGTACGCTTCCACTCTGATTCAAGGTGGCCCGTTTCCCAAGAATGGTTAAACACTGAGAGAAGCCACCGCTTCGCATTAGCACCACGATGACTCAGAACCACGTAGCTAATGCCGTCAGGACTTGGGGAAGAAGCTCTCTGAAGTGAGGCCAGGGCGGCCTCGAGTTCCGCTACACAAAAGGGTGTGTCTAGGTAAGATGTGTCCGCCGATGGGGGGCTGATGGTTTCTACGGTACTTGTTGGAAGTGAGCCTTGAGTGGCGGTGGTTTTGGAACAGAAGGCTTCAGCTACATCCAGGTCAGTTGTCTTCATTCTCAAGGAAATTGAAATGAAGGGTTTTAACTGAGCCCGTGGTGAACGAAGACCACGAAATAGGCTCGATATACTCGCGAGGGGCTTCCTGGGACCTAATTTGGAGCAAAACGATATCCATTCACGCTTCGCGAACTTTTGCAAATGTCTCTGAATGAGCCTTTGCGTGCGTCTGGCCGCTCGTACGTCTTCGATCGCTAAGTTTTTTCACGCACGTCTTTCCGCCCTTCTGTGGATCGCCCGAAGATTGTCATATTCAGGGTCAGCCTCAGTATACTCCTTTAAAAGCCGGCCGGCTTTGCTGCTCAATCTCCGGTCTTTCGTGATGCTGTCAATAGCGTCATCGTAGGACAAGGAAGTGCCAGCGTTCTTTTCTATTCCGGTGGTGAAACCCGCAGGTTCACGACGACCAGAAGGAAAGCTACCCAGAGCGATGTACGTTGGTATGTGGTTGCTTCTGTGCGACTCAATGTCGGCATACCAGCTTGCGGTCGTCAGGAACGCTTCGGAAACCATGGTGACGTCAAGGGCGCTATGACGTCAACTAAACTAACAAACGAAGACAAAAAGCAAAAAAGACCAACTGAAGCACTCAATAACAACTCGTATTTACTTCACAGGCACGCAAAAAAAAGAACGAGCCTGACATTGCTTCAAGTCACTATAAAAAAAAATAAGGAAGAGAGAAACAACAAATTAGTGAGCTGGCGTGCCGCTTGTTAAACTCCGAACCACTCTCTCGCGAACAAAAGTACTTCTTTTAAAGATGTCAACGCGTTTGCGGACCATGTTTCTCAAACGCAAGCGCTTCGCAAATATCCTGCGCCCGCAAGCATATCCCGAACTTCAAAACAGTTTTGAAGGATTGGACTTTCCAGAATTCTTCCGTCCGCTCTTCTACTGCCGCTCACCGAAGCAAGGAAGGGTCCGAAGGGCGCGGGCGCGTGGACACAAAAGGCATGTGCCATCCACTTGCACACCCCGCAATGACCAGTTCTTTTGGTGCCTCGGGCACCCTCCAAAGCTAAGCTAAAGTGACCGCGCTGCCGTGAATCTCTAGTAAGATTGAGCGCCACTGCCGCCAGCGGCGCTAACCGCCAACCTCGCGACCTGTCCGCAGTTCAGTTACCTGCAATATAATATTACTGCTGCGAGAGGGGTTGGTAGTAATTCTGTAAAAAATAATCGTAAATATTAACACAGGCCTCACAAGCCCTCGTCGGTTTCTTTAATATATTGTGTCAATATTTTCACGCTCAATTTTCACAAGAATGCATAGCTGTGCCATAACCATCGCAAAGAGACTTGAAACCAAGCCAAAGTCGCTTGTTCTGAATCCAGGATGTGCGGGGTCCAGCGTAATGCGGGCATTGTCAGTGTTTTGTGCAAATTTATAGCTTTGTTCGTGTTGTTGGCGATTTTATGGCGTGTGCGAATCATTTTATTGAGCATCAAAGGTCAGACATTGCAGTGCAGCTGGCGATACATCGAATTTATTGAAGGAAAAGCCATCGTATGCGCTCGTCTACTGCCGGTGAACATCCTTTGTGTGTCCGTGCTGCGTCTGTGCACTGTGATCGCACGGTAAAGAAGCGTGCGAAGTGTGTTGTTACCATACCTTGGCGAAATGTCTATGCAACGCTTTGGAATTAGTCAATTTCACCACGCTGGGAGCCCCGCTGAGAGCGACGTTATATATACACAAGGTAAGTTCATTCTTTCCGAGCGAACCTGTACAATCGCCCCCCGCACGGGGCACCTTGAGTATTCATGGTGACGGTGAGCAGCGACAGCGCGGACCCCGAGCTCCCAACATAAGCCGTGTCCAACCGTGGCGAGGTGTTTAAAGGTGAAGGGTAGAAGCCGTAAACGGTGGCCGTCGGAGCCTTGGTCAAGCTCCGGCCGATGGGCTCCCTGCCTGTCTACCAGGCAGGGAGCTCCGGGACCTCTTTTACTACCAGAGTAAGATCAAAGGAGAAAGTACCCCCGTCTGCCTGCTTTCAATCTATCATATGGCATTTTCCAACCCCCCCCCCCCCCCCCAGACGTGATCGGCCCCCGAAAAGGGGCCGCACCGAAGTATCTTTTCCGCCTTTGCAATCGATCTCTCTCCCAAAGCCCGATAATTTTTCGCGCTTTCTGATCATGGAATCTCTTGACAAGACAAAACCAATCACTTCCCAGTCCGTGTTTCTAATCTCTAAGTATCTTGAAAGCCTTGTCGGAAAGTCCTACAAGGCTAAGAAACTCACAACGGGAGAAGTTTTGATAGAAGTAGAAAACAAACAGCAATTGTCTAACCTCCTCAAGCAAACGCGCATGGTAGATGTCGACATCAAGATCACGCCCTATCGCAGTCTCAATAGCTGCCAGGGCGTGATCTCTGATCGGGATCTAACGAGTCAGACTGAAGAAGATCTGCTCGAGGGCCTCCGAGATCAGGGCGTGACAGCAGTCAGGCGAATCACCATACGCCGAAATGAGGAAATAATTCCTACCAAGCACATATTCTTTTCACTTGACCATTCAAACCTTCCTGAGTCGGTGAACACAGGTTTCTTGAGGTGTCCAATCCGACCCTACGTGCCGAACCCACGCCGGTGTTTCAAGTGTCAGCGGTTTGGGCACGGCACAACGTCTTGTCGTGGTAAATTGACGTGCGCAAACTGTGCAGCACATAATTATCTAACTGACAATTGTAAATCCGAGAACTTCACCTGTGCGAACTGCCAGGGACCACATGCTGCATATTCTAGGAGCTGTGGAAAGTTCAAACAAGAAAAACAGATCATTGCCTTGAAAGTCAACGAAAACATCACCTTCCCAGAGGCGCGGGAGAGGTTCGCCTCCTTCCCTTTGGGCAGGTACGCCGACGCAGCTCGCCGGGGGGCGGAGCGGCGTCTGGTTTCGGTGGGGACCCAGTACCGCGAGTCGGACTTGGTCCCGGCCCCGCCCCCCCCCTGGGTTGCCTATAGCAGCCCAACCCGCCTCCACACCGCTCGCTGAGCCAGCAGCGGTTGTGGTGGCAACCTCTTCCGTCGGGACCGGTGCCGCTCCCATCCATCCCTCCCCATCGTCCAGTGCGTTGGAGGGTGCCATGGACACCACGACCCCCGCACCGGGTCCCACCGCCACCTCACCGCCCGTGCCACTTCTGGTACCTCCGATACCTGCGGCGGTGGCGGGTCAAACGAAGGGCCCTCGAAGGGGGGCCAAGTCCGGGGGGCCCGGTTCGACGGGTACACCCAGGACATCGGACGACGAGATGGACGTCGTGCCATTCTTGCCTGCAACGAAGCGCAAGGATCGGCCTTCGACGTCCAAGCCTACAGAAAGGCCCAGAAAGCCCAATCCAAGAGTCACAGCCCCGAAAGATGACACATAAACATATACACTCCAGTAGCTCTCACACTAAATAATGGGAAGAGAAAACATTGTTCAATGGAACTGCAGAGGCCTTCTGAGTAATCTTGACGACGTATATGAGATTCTGCATGCCAATCAGCCAAGTTTAATGTGTGTCCAGGAAACACATCTGAATTCTAAGCACACAAATTTCTTGAATAGTTACCTGGTATACAGAAAGGACAGGGATGGCTGCACACACTCTTCCGGCAGTGTGGCCATAATCGCCCGCAAATCGTTAGCATACCACCCGGTCACCTTGAACACCGTCATTGAGGCTGTAGCAATACGCTTAATAATATTTAATAGGTTGATAACGGTATGCTCCATATACATTCCTCCTGATGTTACACTTTTGAGCTCTGACTTCGAGGCGCTGGTTGACCAGCTGCCCGAACCGTACATTCTAACAGGCGACCTTAATGCTCACAATTCTCTTTGGGGCTCTTCTCGTACGGATGCCCAAGGTCGCCTGATAGAAAGGTTTCTTACATCCTCTGGAGCATGCCTTTTCAACAATAAACAGCCTACATATCATAACATAGGACACAACACATACTCATCTCTTGACTTGGCTATTGGCTCTGCAGTTCTCTTTCCTCTTCTCGAGTGGGGTGTGGGAACTGACCCATATGGCAGTGACAACTTCCCCACCTAACTTACATGTACAGGTAAAGGCCCAAGCAGTTCATCTACAGGTAAAGGCCCAAGCAGTTCATCTTCCCATAATAGGTTCAATGAAGCACGAGCTAACTGGAATACATTTACAGAGACATCCAAACTACACCACACATCCATAGGACACCTACACGTGAAGGAGCTACCCAACTCCTCACGGCGCACATCCTCGACGCCGCCGAAAAGTCCATTCCCCACGCCTCTGGTGCCCCGCGCAACCAGCGGAGGCCGTGGTGGAATGAGGACTGTAGGCGGGCGCGAGAGGCCCAGAACAAGGCGTGGGGTATCCTTCGTCGGTACCCCACGTCGGGAAACCTCCTCTTGTTCAAACGGGCCAAGGCATTAGGACAACGTGTCCGTCGTGAGGCAAAACGAGAGAGTTGGCGTTCCTTTATAACATCAATAAACTCCTACACAGACACACGGAAAGTATGGACAAGAATACGCAAACTCAGAGCACAACAAACACACTGCCTGCCTCTGGTCAGCACAACAGGGGACACACTCCAAGACCAGGCTGACACCCTCGCACAACACTTCCAACACATGTCCAGTTCAGCACACTACACAAACACTTTCATGAAACACAAACAAACGGCCGAAAAGAAGCCTATACTACATCACAATAGGTCAACATCTTCTTATAACTATGAGTTTTCACTGCATGAGCTGAGGGCTGCTTTGAGCACGTGTAAACCCTCAGCTCCAGGCCCAGACAACATCACATACACAATGATACAACACCTGCACGTAGACACTCTTCTAACGCTCTTACACCTATATAACAAGATATTGCTTTCGGGGCACATTCCAAACTCTTGGAAGGAGGCGATAGTTGTAGCCTTCCTGAAAGAGGGAAAGGACCCGTCATCCCCCTCAAGTTACCGTCCTATTGCCCTGACGAGCTGCCTGTGCAAGCGCTTCGAGAAGATGATAAATCGCAGGCTGGTGTACTTCCTTGAGTACAACGGTCTTCTCGAGAGCTGCCAGGCAGGCTTCAGGGTCGGGCGATCGACGAACGATCAACTGTTAGCTCTTGACTCGTACATCAAGGTTGCCTTCGCGCATAAGCAGTATTGTTTAACTGTGTTTTTCGACCTTGAGAAGGCATACGACACCGCTTGGCGTTATGGGATCCTTAGTGACCTCAAGTCATTCGGTGTTTCGGGTAACATGTTGAACGCTCTTGTCAGTTACTTGTCAGACAGAACATTCCGAGTAAGAGTCGGTGGTGCACTCTCAAAGGTTCAAGTGCAAGAAAATGGTGTGCCACAAGGTGGCGTGTTGAGCTGCACTCTCTTCATAGTAAAAATGAACTCTCTTGGTAGGGCACTGCCACCTACAATCTCTTATTCCATGTATGTAGATGACGTGCAGATATCCTATAAATCATGCAATATGTCAATCTGCGAACGTCAAGTCCAGCTTGGTGTAAAGAAACTTGCCGGCTGGGCCGACAAGAATGGTTTTAAATTGAATCCTGTAAAAAGCTCCTGCGTTGTGTTCTCCAGGAAGCGCGGGGTTCATGTGGACCCAGACATTACTCTTAATGGCGTGTCGCTTCCTGTGAACAAGGAGCACAAGTTCTTAGGTGTTGTGTTTGACCACAAACTCACAATCATTCCACACATCAAGGAACTTAAAAATAAATGTCTCAAAACAATGAATATACTTAAGGTTCTCTCCCATCAGTCGTAAGGTTCCGACAAAGAACTCCTACTACGGCTCTATACTGCTTTGGTTGGGTCTCGTTTAGACTATGGCAGTGTGGTATATGGGTCGGCGACTAAAACAGCGTTGCGAATGCTTGACCCAGTGCTACACTTGGGGCTTCGTCTCGCCTCGGGTGCTTTTCGCACTAGCCCTGCTGAGAGTCTTTATGTAGAGTGTGATAAGTGGAGCCTCGAGAACCAACGAACGTACATGGACTTGCTTTATGCTTTTAAAATTTCGTCGCTGAATAATCATCCTTTTTATCCTGTCTTTAACGATACATCAACATCTCTGCTCTTTGTAAATCGCCCATCCGTTCCTCGGCCCTTTTCACTTAGAGTGAGAGAGCGAGCCTCGGATCTCAGTGCTTTGTTTTCAGATGTGTACAGGTCATCCTTTTCTAACAGTTTACCGCCTTGGCAAGTTCGCCCTGTGTCGTGCGACCTTTCTTTTATTACACTTCACAAAAATCGGGTACCACGAGCTGCAATACTGCAGCACTTTCTGTCTTTGCAGTTTAAATACACGTGTGCAGAATTTTAAAGTGACGCTTCTAAAACCTCCACTATGGTGTCGTGCGCTGCTCATGGTCCAAATTTCAATGCAGCCAGAACCATGAGCGTGCACGCAACAATTTTTTCAGCAGAAGCGTACGGAATTTTACTGATTGTACGACACATTCTTGAAACTCAAATTCCCAATTCCATCATCTACACAGATTCTTTGAGTGTTGTTCGCGCACTGGTATCGCACAAGCCCTCCAAAAACCACATAGTTAATGTTGTATTCAACACTATCATGTCTGTGTATGCACAAAAGCATGAGCTGGTCCTCTGCTGGGTCCCAGGACACGCTGGGATCGCTGGAAACGAGTTGGCAGACGAGAGAGCAGCTGCTGCTGCACTCAGGAACACTGTAGACATTACAAGGATACCCTCCACAGACCTCAAGCCACACATAAGACAACACCTGCGCAGAACATGGCAAACACACTAAGACGAACAGGCAGACAACAAACTACATGTAATAAAGCCACACTTGGGACGGTACACAGCTGACTCACGCAACAGACACACGGAAGTCCCCTTGGGTAGGCTACGGATAGGGCACACGCATGCAACTCACTCGTATCTGCTGACGGGATCTCCTAGACCCCAGTGCAGCAGGTGCGGAGAGGCCCTATCCGTGGTGCACATACTAATCACATGCATGACACTTCACACAACACGACACAAACACTTCAGAGAACTCTACAGACAACATATTCCCCTACATCCATCTCTGTTTCTGGGTGACGATGCCATGTTTTCCGTTAAACGTGTGTTTGACTACTTGTCAGATGTGAATTTTTTAAACCTCATTTCTTATCACGCATAATCAAATCTGGCCCTATACACCAGCCATCACCATTGCCGTTAATTGATTTTATTGTTGTTTTGGCTTTAGTAGCCACTATTTTATTTTAGATACTTTTGTTTGGCGCTCTTTGCCCCAGCTGGCCTTGCGCCAAAAAACTCTAACCATCATCATCTGTACAATCGCCCAATTTTTTATCAGTATCACGGGAGCGGGTACGTGACAATTCACGGAACGCCGTTTTATTGAATGCATGTCCGTTTTATCGAAACCGTTTCATCGAACGCCGTTTTATTGAACTGACATCGCCCGTTTTATCGAATGTTGTTCGGAACCTGCGGTTGCGATTAGTTTTTCGGCTAGAAAAATTCGTTCTTTCTTCATAAAGCACCGCATGAAGCATGAAGGCTCTATAATATAGGGTCGCGTAAGAAAAGCGCACTGTTAAGCATGAGTCTTCCAGTTCCCGTGATGATTATAGGCAACATGAAGTTGAAGTTGCTCCTGGTGATGCTGCTTTTTTTTGTTGTGATTACTGAAGTTGATTGTTATTTCCTTTCTTCCGGTATTCTGTAATCGTGTTTATCAAAGTAATTGTTCGCACAAATAACTACAACGGACACATTTTCAGGACGCACTATAAATTCATCGACCGACTGGCAGCAATCAAAAAAGGTTATTTTGCTAGGACTATACGAGCTGTACATGTAACGACAATGTACAATGACATAACAATGTACGAAAACGCAGTAACTAGTTTTTTTAACGAGCATATACCCGCAAAAAATTCTTTACTGGCATGTTTCTTCGGGGGTTCTAGATGCGCTCAAAGTCTTCTTCTTGGCTAGCACAGACTTCCTGTGCTTCGGCGGCAGTGCTTTTAGCCAGTGGTCTCTATCTTTTTGTTCCTGTTGCAGGCGGCTGAGGAACCACCCAACGCCGGGATGTCATATTCCTACAAGGTTTAAATGCGTGCAGTGCCAACTTTATACAGATATATTTTGTTGTGGTAACCTTTGTTGTGCTAAGTGCTTAACGGACCAGAAGGCAGGCGCAACCCGAGGTGGCGCGTGGATTACCAGTTCATCAGGCAGCTCAGGCAGCTCGCGATGCTTTTCGGCGACCTAAACGTTTTCTAACTAGCATAGCAGCTCCGGGACGGCTGGGGAAAACTCCTTCTTCAGCTCGTGAAACGTCTGCCAGCCAGCAAGATATTAACAGTACGCGCAGTAACAATAGTCTATTGACGTTCAGTCGAATTGTATGGTGTGGCACGAAGGTCAAACCGCAGAGTTGTCGGATGGAGGCCGAAAAATTGGCGTAGTTTTGCTGAGGCTGAGACACTTATGTAGACGCCACTATCTAGCGAACTCATGAAAGCTTAGCTACATTCCGAAGTGCTTGGTCCCATGCTTCAACAGAATAAATCAGTGGTTTTTTACGCAATAAATTGGACATACCAAAACGATCAGCATGAAGATAGAAGCGCGCACAAAATAACGACCTCATTTATTGCTGTCGATACGCCCTAAAGGCTCAGCTCTACTGCGTACGACCAATTTCGATGAAATGTACTCGATGAAGCGTCCTTCTACCAAACAGCGTTCCATGAAACGGCTTCTATGAAGTGGCGTTCGATGTAACGGCGTTCTATGAATTGTCTGCAACCCCACCGGAGCATCGACCGTTCGGTCGATCAGCGCCGTATGATGGAGCGATACGACAAACGCGGCCAGAGTAGCCGCATTCGCATTGAGCAAAGGCCGCAGCTGTCGTCGTCCGCTAAGCTGCTCTAAGAGCACACGGCCGCCCCCGATTTTTTTATTCGCTTATCACAATGCCCTGCAACCAGCCATTAATGGTACGGAGAGGGCAAGTGAAAGCGATTGGTAACGGCAGTACGGGGTGGATGTGTGCTCTTGGAACAGCCTAGCAGACGACGGCAGCAGCGGCCTTCGCTTAAAGTGCATGCGGCTACTCCCGCCGGGTTTGCCGCATCGTCCCATCATACGGCGCTGATCGACGGAACGCTCGACGCTCCCGTGATCTTGGTAAAAAATTGGGCCGCTGTACATGTCATCACGACTAACGTTGTGCAGTCAGCCCTACCTGAACGGGTACACTCACAACTTGGTTATTTGTCGCAGTATAAACGATGTTTCAGGGGCGAATCTCCTCTTGCTGGGGCCGTGTCCCGGCCGTACACGGGAGAATGATGATGATTGTGGCAGGATCCTCCTTGGGATTTGTCAACCAAAGATTGGCCGAAGAGGTCAAAACGTTCAACGCGTTCGTTGCTACCCAACAAGAAGGAGAGGAAGAAGGAGAGGTTGTCGTTCGTCATCTAAGAGCTCAAGACTCCTGCTCGGGCCCTGTCCCGACCTCGTTGCTGCCATACACGGTGGAATAATGATGATTGTGGCAGGATCCCCCTAGGGATTGGCCAACCAAAGATTGGTCGAAGAGGTCAAAACGTTCAACGCGTTCGTTTCTACAGAACAAGGAGGAGAGGAAGAAGAAGAGGTTGTCATTCGTCGCCTGCGAGCTCAAAACACGTACCAGGGGTACGCGACACAAGACGCTCTGCAGAAGGCGACGGCCAAGGGGCCTAAAATGTCACACACTGAATTCGCCAACTTACCCATGGAGATTCTCATCGTCCCCAACAAGCCCTACATAATCACCACAAACATCGACGTCGTCGACGGGCTTGTCAACGGAGGTGTGGAAAGCTTGACGTGTTGAGTCTTTATATGATGTGTGGGCGAATGTTTCACGGTTTTACCGAAAAGAATCTTAGCTTCGCCCCCCTCATCATCACTCACTTCGTGGAGATGGCGGGATTTTTTACGCCTGCCGTCTCGAGAGCGACCTAAAAAGTATGATTTCACTTCAGCCTTTCAAAAATACCGTGCGTAGGTGTAACAAATTGATTGGGGAGGCTATTGTACCGGCACACAAGATTTTGAAGTCAGTCAGTATTTTGCTGTCTTCCGCGCTGCTGCATTGCTTTCCTCAGAAGCTAGGGTAATCGCAGAAGCTAGGGTGTTTGGCTTAAAGAACCCAAAGGATCTTTACACAAGTCTGATGGGTTGCCTTGACACCCTGAAGGCAAGGAGACACTTTCGCTTTAAAACCAATGAAGAATAAACGTAGTAGTTGGAAACAGAGTGCACACTTTTGTCATATATTTGTCTTTTACCACAAAGTGTCAATCCTCTGCACGTATCTGTCCGTGTCTTCCTCAGGTACTAGGCAGCTTGTGCTAGAACATGCACAGGTGTCAAACTTTGAAACTAATGAATACCGGTTTTGACTTGGCTCGACTTGCTGTCATAAATTGAACTGTGCCGCTGCTTCTAATCACAACGTGCTGATTGCCTTTCTCAGCGCAATTTTGAATAGGTTTGGCTGAATGTGGTTTGAGTAATAGCAAAAGCACTGAGTAACACGTTGGCTGAACTGGCATCAGACGTGTTACTGACTGATGCTAGACCGTCGTTGAGCGAGTGCTTAGTCAATCTGTTGTGGCAGATGTTCTGCCTCTAGGAATCACCCAAACGATTGGTCGGAATGATATCACTATACTATTTTAGTGCTGCTACTATATAGAAAATCTCGCCAAGCAGAAGAAAAAAAAGCTTGCAAATTATTTCTCACTTACAGCAACTGCTGTTTTTCCCCTCACTAAACAAGACTACTTCGTGTTCTCCTTGTGTGTAAACTGGCACCAGATGACTTTCCTATACTTGGACACTCTTCTGTCATAGATAAGATTAAGGCGTTTTCGCCTTAAGCTTAACAATGTCAGAGGAGTCTCATATATCTCGTATGATCCCTTCAAGCTGCTGCTTAGTGCTACTTGTTTGGTAAAAGTACTGCAAGGCACACACCATTCAGCGTTACAAGAGTGTGAAAGACTGAAACAGCGTTACAAGAGTGTGAAAGTCTGAAATTCAAGTTACAACATATTTTTTTTCGGTCACGTTCTTTCGGGCGCGTTTTTTTTCTGCCACGTTCATGTATTTTTTTTTCAGTAGAGTCTAAGCACAAAGCGTTATGCGCTCACCTTTAATAAAGCCATTTGCGATGATTGTCTGTTGTTGTAAGTTTAGTGTACAGTACCATCTTACACTAGTTTTTTTTAACCAAGGCTACAATTTTATAAAGCAGTTCAAGCAAGTTGACAGCTTTGTAATTTTGTTTTATTAAATTTCAAGCATTAAAATCTCAAAAAACAAAGCCCAAAGGCTGACAGGTATGCTTTTGATTAGGTTTGGCGGTTTTCTGTTAGGTAGTGGCTCAACCAGTCTTGAGCAGCGTATGTGGATTTCTTTTGGGCCTGAAAGATGTGGAAGACACAATAACGAACCCATGCAGATGATTTTGTAGCTCCCTGCCGGTCCAGAGTTCAGTCGGTTTGTTGCGGAAGGTATTCAAGTAAAGGCATTGCACTACCTACCCATTGTAGAATTAATTATTGTGGTTAGCTTGTCTTAAGGCATTGAAACCTGAGAAAAGCTTACACATTTCTTGAACTGCTGTCTCCTTGCCTTGCTTTCCAAAAATACAAACCATCTAACTTCTAAAATTGCAAGCTACTTAGAACAACATGCTTAATGAAGAAGGGATGCAATCATCATTCCCTACTGTACTGGTGCAAACAAACAAGCCTGTTTCTTGTTGATTTTGCAGGCTACACAGTGGAGTAGCCAAGTGGACCCTGCGAGGCTCCAGCCCTCCCGTGATGCTTTCGTGAGCAATAAACCAAACTTTGCAATGAAACAACTCACTATTTGGCTTGCTCAATGCACACCTTGATGACAGTTTCTAGAATATTTTTGCAATATTGAAGCAGACTCCGTTTACAGTTAGTACAGTCAACAGAACTTTACTAGGCAATTGTTGCAATAACTGGATAAAATTAAAGTCAATGGATACACGGCGGCCAATTTTTAACGAGAACTCAATACAAAATTTCAATTCAAAATCAACTGGTTGTCAACAGAATGTACTGAGTAAAGTCAATTAACTTTCAATTCAATCTCATTAATCATTTTTGTAGGGGTGAGAACCGAGCGGGTTATAGTTTGGCAGTCATCATTGCATAAAGTCACTCAAGAATCTGAAAGAGGAAATTTTATGAACACTTCCACGTATCAACTATGGCCCAGCTGTGCTAAAGATGCAGTTGGTCTTGTTTCTGATTATTAAGTTGTGGTTTTCACAATTATACTTTAGAAAGAATTATTTTACTTCCCTTCTTGCTTTCGATGACTACAGGGAATTAAAAGTCCATAGACTATATGTAGACTGTTGGACAGGCCTGAAGTCATGAACAGCCTATTTTTTCTTAAGCCTATGGAAAGTTAAATTATGATTATTTCGTAACAAGCAACATATTACGCATTGTTCCTTGTGACATTGCATCCATGGAGCAAAACACTTTATTCGAGGGTTTGTAAGGCACTAGACTCTGTCAGTGTGCTATGCTGGTACGCCGTTTCCTGCCAAATCTATCAATTAGTGCAGAAAGAATTATGTAAACTTTTTGATGCCCTTAATTGTACAGTTGCCTCACAATGACTTCATACAGTATTTTTCCAATTATCTGAAGTCCATTTCTAGTTCCTTTTTTTTAAACTTTCATGCTTTCAAACTGAAGCATGCTTCCCCACATATTTTTTCAGGTGTGCTCGTCTGAACTACGGCTTGGGGCTCAGGAAAGCATCTACTTATGGGGCGAAATTCCGGAAGAAAAGTGGCCTGATAATGAATAGATGTACTAATTCAAGAAATGTCAGATGTATAAGGCGGGAAATACCGTCAGTGTCACAATCATGACTGGGTCCCTCTGGGTAAGGACCCAGGCATGATGGACCAACGCATTTTCTGCACAGTGTTTGCTCCTTCAAAAGTTAAGTATAGTACATTCAGAGTAAATTCAAAGGTAGTAGACTCTGAGGGGATGCAAAGGTAGTACATTCGGAGGCAATTCAAAGGGAGTACATTCAGGGGCAATTCAAAGGAAGGACATTCAAAGTCTATGAAATAGCAGTGTCCAATTCTCAATGCAGAGGCAACTCAAAGGAAACTTCCCTTGTACTGCCTCTGAGATATTGCTGGGCAATTGACTGTGAGTTCAAAGGAACTAAAAATTTTCATAAGGGGCTGCCGATGAAATCCCGATTGTGCGGGTATTTAGATGTCGAAATTACATGACCCAATGCGGTTATCGGCTGTCCTCCTGAATCGAGTGTTTCGGGTGTGGGTTGATGTGTTACACAGATATCTTACACACACAGTATGATGCATACAAGGGGGAACTAAACCGGACAGCCATATGTTTGTACGCGAGAATAGAACTCGAGGGCTTCCAGGTTTTAAAGCGTTATAGAATGTATGCATTCCGTTCGTTTAGAGGACGAAGGGCAAAAAATTTCCCCGCATTTCCCCGAGGGGAAGAATGTGAAAGTGCGAATGCATGAGTTGCATTTGCGCGGTTCGATAATGTTCGCGAAAGAGAGATCACACACACACACACACACAACTACAAAGAAAGAAAGATGCATTTATTCACAGACACCTATTTGTGTTGTCGTTGTACTTGATTGCTAGAGCGGATCTCAGCTTTGAAATTTCGTGTCAGTACTCCTTTAAGCGGGTGCATTAGCCCTTCTCACGCCCGATTCCTGGCCAATCCCCCACGTGGGTATGTGCCATGCACAGACACCTATTTGTGTTGTCGTTGTACTTGATTGCTAGAGCGGATCTCAGCTTTGAAATTACGTGTCGGTACTCCTTTAAAGGAGCCATGAAGAGAAAATGCAAGTTGGTTTTATTCGAAAGATTTCGTGTTTTATAGTGCCCCCAGCGCTTGTCCAGATACAAACGGTGCTTTATTCACTGAGAAATTAAACAATTTAGGTTAAAATTTTGATTTTCCCGCTCAATCGTGCGTTTTCGTGGTCCCAAGTGACATCACTGGAACCGACCGCTCTGCAGCCTAGAGTACCTTCATGTACGCATCCGCCGTACAGGGTAGAGACGCGTATACGCTGGCGCCGCCATTTTCGGTTGCTCGCTCGCCGCCGAAGCAAGTCATTGTGTCAAAACCGCGCAAAAATTATCGCCGCAACGCGGTTTACTGAAAAAGTTTGAATCATATTGTCTGTTTCGCGTTGCTAGGTCTCGTGGGAAACGAAAAGAATAACGCGTTGAGCCCGTTGGCCCAATTGCGGCGGCACGGGACCGTTCAAAGGTTGTCTCCACCCTGTACAGCGGTGTTCGTTTGTTCCCGCGTTTCTTTACGTTCCGTAACCTAGATGGCGCCACCATACCGTGGCAAGCGTTTGGTTTGTTTTTGCCCGCATTTAAACCTGGCTTGTTTTTGTTCTGGGAGAAAATATTCGTTCCCTGAAACAGTGCTCGCTCGACAAATGGGGTCACGTAAAACACCGTTGCTTGCGTCAATCGGCCAGTGTCGTCTGAGACAACCCCAAGCCCCGTAGTGCTGTGCAGTTAAACGAGCATGCTGTGCGCAGTACGAACAGCAGAACGCATCAGTACTTCTATGTTTACATGTGCTTTCGTAACTTCCACTGTTTGTCCCATCATTCTTATTGCTTTGTAAAGAATGCGCCCTAAATTTAAGCGCAAATCGCTCGTTCGTCTAGTTTGTAAGTTCTACCTAATTTGCGTCTGCTTCTGCCAGCATCCGCCAATCGCAGAGCTTAGCTCATGTGACGACATAGGTTCTGTTGCGGGAAATGACCTGGTGGGTCGCATGACCGTTCCCGTTTTTCCTAATTATGTAGCTTATTTGAGCGAAGTTTACGTTAAAAGTGGTGTCAGTATGATTCTAACGAGACAATCTTTTGAATGAACCAAACTTGTGTTTTCTCTTCATGGCTCCTTTAAGCGGGTGCATTAGCCCTTCTCACGCCCGATTCCTGGCCAATCCCCCATGTGGGTATGTGCCATGTCAGCGGCCAGGCAGCGCGCGCCCATCTCCCCCCGTTGCCAAGGAAGACGAGGACATTCCTGGCCAATCCCCCACGTGGGTATGTGCCATGTCAGCGGCCAGGCTGCGCGCGCCCATCTCCCCCCGTTGCCAAGGAAGACGAGAAGTGCGCGCACCCGCAGCTGTTGCTATGTGGACGGACGGCGGTCACCGGAATTCAGGGTCGCTTATAAAGTGCATTCGCACTTAAAATCGAAGCGTTGGCCGGAACACAAGCGTGAATGGGTGCGAAAACAACAGACAGCTGCTGGCACTGCCGTTTGCGCCTCAAGTTCAGCTCGTGAAGTAGCGGCGAATGGTTCCCGAATGAACAGCAAATTGCCTGCTTGGAACGCTGGCGGGATCCAATATCACTTCTTGAGAGAGCTTTCAGGGGACATTTTCGACGGGCGTCTGTCCCGTCTAAGCACGCGAACATGATCGGTTGCCGGTTTATGTGTGCGCAGGTTTGTAGTTGAGAATAGTGGGAGGGAGGAGGAGAGGCGTGCACCCGAAGCTATAGGTTTCATGCCCGTACTGATGGATGGCATGTCAGTTATGCTGGTGCAAGATTTAAACGCGGTCGTTAAACTGCCCAATAAGGCTTGTGCGGAGTTATTAGTGGTAGAGTGGATTGGGTTTGTGTGATAGGATATGTTCAGATTACCGGCGCAAAACCGGTATCGGGATCTATCGATGTAAAAAAATGCCATGTGGCACAGGTCGGTTGGCTGAGACGGGAAATGACGTCATTCCTTAAAGTTATTACGGTAGTTGCAGGAACAGTCTGAACCTGACCTTACACAAACAGTGAAACGTTTACGACGCGGGAGGGCCAGCAGTTCTATGTTTATCTGCAAGAACAAAGCTTGGATCCGTCAAAGGTTCACTCAGCTAATTGGCTAGGAAATATGCTCCATCGGAAATTACGATAAACGTTTTTTTTTTACCGCGAACTCTGTGGACTGCGTCCAGCGTTGCAGGTCATTCTTCTTCGCAGAGTGGAAGGGCACTAATTTTTTAATATCCGCCTGTTTTCATGCTTTTTCCCCTCAAACCCACGCCCCTGTGTAATGGATAAATAAATAAATAAATAAATAAATAAATAAATAAAAAACTGAAACAGTGTGTTTGCTTTAATAATGGGAATATTGCTTTGCTGTGCTCGTCGGAGTGCTCGTCATTGGGCGACGTTCTGTTATGCGGGCTGTCTGAAGTTATCCTGTTCATTGGCTATCGTCCGACTAAGAAAGTCCACGAAAAACGGAGGCATTGCCATATTAAAAAGTGCCAAAGCACATAACGACAGTTCAACACTATTTGGGAAGCAGTATGTGCGCCACCTCGATGCCAGTTAGTCATTGCAGCGTGAGAAGTTAGGACAAGAAAAAATGACTATATCATAAAATATGCTTGTGTTAATATATCTTAATATATTTTTTGAAACGACTCCATGGCATCAAAGCACGGGGATTACAGTAGGCTACAAAACAGCTGGTGATACAAAAGTGCACTCCGAAAAAAAAACCAAGGAAACGTCAGTAGAGCGCCGCGAAATAAGGGCACATCGACCAACAGTACGGTGATGAAAACCCGAGGTCATGAGTACTGAAGCTGCCTGGGCGGGGGGTAGGCGGGGGGGGGCAACGGCAGCTTTCCCATAAATTTTTTTTTTACTGCGGAATTACCGAGTTCACTCTCGCACAAGCTTTGAACAACACCTTTTGCAAGATTACAAAACTTTTCCTGTAGTTTTCCGTAACAGCGCAACACAAAGAGGCGTCTGATTGACTTCTTTATGCCTGCCGTAATGGGTATGCGGACTTGTGCGTATTGAAGGGCCCCACAAATCAATTCGTACTAGCCCGATACAAGATTTCTGTCAGCCTCGCGCGCTGGATATACTCGGGGCTGAGTGTACGCCGGTGAATATTTTGAATGTAGTAAACGCAGTCCTTTCGCAGGGGCACATCATCCTATTCCATCGTGAAGCAAGCGGGTCTCCAACACAGAATTACACAGCTTTGTCGGCCAGGAAACCTACCTGTGGTGGTTCTTTTAGGTGCGGAGGGAAGTCACGAGTTATTCGCCCACGAGGGGCACACACAAACCACGTGAATCCCTTAAAAGTTGAAGCAAACGTTGCTCTTGAACATGCACATATTTTTTAACAGAAAGACAGAGGCCTGGAGGGGACTCGCGATTCTCGCCGCCATGTTGCCAACAGCTGCTACTTGGTGAGAGTGCTAATGAAGGGCCGCAGCACGTAAGAAAACCGAGCAGGCTTTTACGAACGCCATCCTGTCCAGTGCAGCCAGGGACTACCACGGCGAATGATGTACTGAGACTTTTACCTCATTTGTATTACATTCTGTAAAAGATAGTTTGCTATCCTTGTTTCATTTGAAATGGTAGAATTCGTGGGAAATTTCCCGGTGTCATACTGCCACTGCCACTTAAGGGTTTGTGTTTGTGAGCCGAGTCAAGCTGTTAGGTCTGAATGTTAGCCAGTGGACCATTCCAGATGTATTTCTTGGAAATAAACTGATTGGTTGATTGAATGCGAGGCCTTGCTGCATGGCACTGGGCGGTACAGTTTATTTAAAAATGTCGCAATAGGAAACGTGTTCAGTAAAACTAGAGGCCGCTGTTGTTGACCGGGGTGCCTTTCGGCACATAGCGGTTATGGCACAAAACTTAGGACGCGGTCTGGCGTCCTGAGGCTTGGACGCCACACTAGCCACATTTCTGCGCACTAGAATTAAGGGACGATTTTACGGGTCTAGAACAAATCCGTCTTCTTTCGCCATTTACAAGGGTGCAGCCAACACCAAGGGTTTTGTTGTGCACCCCAGCAGACTGCCGGCAAACCAATGGCCCTAAAGTTCCATCTCCGTTGGTATCACAACTAGCGAGTGTCACATGTCGCATCGGATTCTTCTTTGTTTGCTGCTCAAGCCTGAAGTCGCGGGTGAGCTAATTCTTGTGCCTGCTACATAATGTGTTGGAGTAAGAACAAGAGAAATTCGGAGCTGAACAAAGGACAAAAAGTGAAGAGTTTCTGAAGAACAAATTTTTGATTTTCACTGATCACCCCGACATTCCATCCATTTATTTTCTGAAAATACAAACATTTCTATATCATTTAAAACAATTAGAGCTTCGCTTTGGATAATGTAACCGTTTCACGGCCACAAAATCTCGCAAGTCGCCGGAAACCACGACCGTTACAGGAACCCGTACAGGAAAAATGGCAGTAAACAAAAGTAAGTAGAACAGCACCTTTACAATATTGCAGAACAAGAAGTCAAGCACTACGTACTGCATTTTGAATTGCGTTTATACTGCTATTTTATACTGTTCCTGCAACCATTTTGTGCGTGCAAGTTACGTCCATAGCGTCAGTAATGTCACTTATGTCATAACCCGCTTCGCAAATGTTTACAAAGACATAGAGCTGTCCAAGGGCGTATGGGTTCATTGAGAGATTGAAGCAGTTGTCGTTAAAATGTCGTACAGCGCGTTCGTAGCAGTCAAAGTTTCGCAGGGGCTGCTTCTTATGCAAAAGTGCCTCGCTGGTTTCTTCATTTTTTTCGGAGATTGTACTAGCAATTTCAGCTACTTTCTTTTGAAGGAACGATCGCTTTCGTATGGCGGATTGAAGCTTACGCCTAATGGAACGCTTGGCAGCAGGGCTGGAAGCCTTTGTTAGCTTATTCCGCAGGATTGTGATGGGCACGTCACGGCTCGACACTCCATTACAAGGTACCGGTGGAACCACGATGGGCTTTGCATCTTTGGCTCCCTGAAATTCGCTCAGCGAAAGCTTTTCAATACTCAGGTCACCATATTTCATCACGTGGCCAGGTATCGCCTCTTTCTTGACAATGCCGTACTGGTCGAGAAGGGTTTCCTTATGCAAGTCCTCTCGGTCCGAGTCCTCCATCCACCTGACGCTGTAGACGTCGCCGAGAAACGTTTCTCTGAGCTGATCGTAGTAGCACACGTAGGAAGGCTCTTGTGGATTGGCCGCCGTGGTTGCATAAACGTTCACGTTGTCGGGGAGGAGGCCGTCAAATATGGAACCCGATTCACAGGCCTCAATGTAGATGACCATCTTAGCGAACTTGTTTTCCTGGTGCATCTTCTTGATAGCGTTCACAAACGGCCTGGCGTGCAGCTCACCGTGTGGAAACGCAAGTAGCCCCGGAGCTCCATGATCGACGAAGTTAACGAACACATGGTCGTTGGGTCCACTAGCGATCACTTTTCCGCTTCCCCCCTTTACCTTCTTTCCTTGAAGGACGTCGAGGAAGTTCTGCGGTGTCACCAGCTCTCCGGTGTAGTCCTTGGGAACTCCTGGATAGACGTTGCTTCCATTCGGGTGGTTGATGATGACACCTGGAGTGGGGTTGTATCGGTTGTTGGCAATGTCATCATACATCATAACCACTATTCGTTCGTCTGGAATGCCATGATTACTAAGCAGGTGGTACGCGTGACACACATCAGCCTGGTGCCTGTAGTTGTCGTAGAGGTGGGAGCCAGCGACTAGTAAGGCCCAAAGCTTCGGTTCCCCTGCTCCCAGTTCTGACGATCGCGCTGATTGTTCCTGCCCAGCTCCGGTTGCCAGCCCGAAGGCCAGCAGGATGACGATGACTGTGGACTTTTGGGCGTTCATTTCGCTTATGCTGTGATGCGACACGTTGCCCGGAGCTTTTAAAGGCGTCTGTCACGAGCTTGCCTCTTTTGTCCAAAAGCGATAATGCACTTGATCTTGCGACAGAGAGAACAGCCAAGGTAGGAGCGGCCTCAGGAGGTAGGTGCGATAACATTGTATGGGATGTTTCTGTGGAAGCGTATTGCCAATATCTTTGATGTGACATTCTACTACTTCTGGAGAAACACCTAGGCTTTGACTCCATGAATGAGATTACTCGTTTCTTAAATCTAAATGCTGCTTCTACAAGGAAATGGAGGCATTAAATGCATCGTAATTTTGTTGCATCGTAAATGTTGTTAAAGAGGATAAGGCTTTTTTGAGGTGAAATTAGGCCTGAAACATTTTTTGTTTTAACTAATTCGTTACTTTGCGCCTGATTGTACGTTTGGGTGTATTTGTTAAAATATATGCTGCATTACGTGCTCAAATATTTTTTTATTCCAGGCAAATAATTTGGAATAGAATATAGTGCCTCTGACGTTGGGAAATTTTGAAAGCTTGTCTGAAGAAGTGTTCGACTTTTCGGCAAAAAGTTTCGCTCACTCACTCACTCACTCACTCACTCACTCACTCACTCACTCACTCACTCACTCACTCACTCACTCACCCACTCCCGTTTACTCGCCCAAGCTTAGAGTGGAATATTAGGCGCGCCAAAGTGGAATATTGACGTCTAACTTCGACCATGTTGCATTCTTTACCATGGCAAACCAAATCTTGACGCACTGGCGCTTTTTTTTTATTTACGTTATTAGCAACACGGTCGTACCATCGGGATCGGACCTGCGGCAGTGAGCTCAGGCGTTTAACGGCTGACCCACTGAACCACTGAAGTGGTTGAATGATAAATTCTATAGGCACCGGACACAGAAGTCGGCGCGCGACTGTAGCGCCGCCTCTCGCTGCCTCTTAGCAACTCTGGGTCGGTGGATATCGTGACCGGCCGTTCAGCGCAGGCAAAAACACGCGCGCTGCGTGCGGTTCTACGTTGTGTGGCGGAAGCTTTGTGAGAAACATAGTTGGAATTGCAAGTTGCGGGGTCCGAAATTATCCAAATGCTGCAGGAAAGAATGAGTGGCAGCGCCGCTACTGCTGCGTGAAGGACTGCCACAATCATGACAGGCAGCCTGCCGTCATTCTGTAGAGGTTTCTGGGGCAGCCGTGGAGAATAAGCGTCGCAAGAAATGCATTTTAGCAGTAACAAAGCTACGAAATTTTTTGTCAGTGGAAAGAGTAAAGTTTTGAGTACGATGACTGTTTATGCGCAGCGCAGACACGCAGGGCCGTAAAACTAAAACGTTTGCTTTCAGTGTGCCATACCCATCGCCTTCAGCGATGAATCTCATGCCGTCGTAGTATTTGCATAACACAATGTATTAAGGCTTCCGCCACTACTGTTTTATCAGCAGTAACCTTTTTTTAGAGACATTCACGGCACCGAATGGATTCCAAAAGGCGGCACAAGCATATGTTCAGAGCACTTCGCGGGTGATGCCAAAAACAATGTCAAGACGGTCAATACGCATCCTGTTTACTGCCCTACTTTGTTCCATGAAGTGTACAGAGTTCAGCCACGCATTCCAATCGAGAGCGTGGCAAGCTATCAAAGGCAAGGTTGCATTCACTCGCGCTGACTTCTTTAATGCGTTTTGCGTACTCTGAAAGTTGAGGTGATTATTGTTTAAGCAGAGGATGAGGCGAAGGAGGAACTACTGTTTTGGAGAATTCTGAGCGGCCTGAACAAACTGTATCACAATTACCCGCTAAGACGACTCTAAGATTACTCACAGGATAGAAGCCGAAACTAAACGGAATCTTCCTAAAGACAACCGCAGCTCCGCAGCAGATTTTCAACTGCGTGGAACTGCGTTTACTTTATCATCAGCTAATAACGTTTGGAATCTGTGGTTAATTAGTGACAACACCAACCGAGCTGAAGAAGGGCAACCGAAAAAGTAACTTTAGAGTGGTTGCACGAACAGAGGAAACAGCACAAACACGGTTCTGTCCTGGAGCGCTGTTGTATACGCTATGGTCACTTTATTAGGCTGTGATACATGACAAAATTACACTGACCTGAATTGGTGCTGTAAATAAGCATCCCTTGCTGAGAGTGGGACTTCGCAACGATGTCTGTCTCATCAATTTCTTTCACGGCGTACACGGGCGCGGGAACGTACAATCTCTAACTTCGTGCGCACGCGAGGCCGACAGTAGTAGTTCAGCCCCGTATTTGTCCGGGAATAGCCAGAAGCGTTTGAGACATGGGGAAACTATTTGGCAGGAGAGTTTTCCAGCAGGAGACACCTGTCAAAAACAATTGCAGAACCACAAAAACAAACAACCGAGAGGTGCCGAATATATAAACGCGCGCCCGCCGTCTGGCTATCACCGATCCAAAGTTAGCTCACGCTTCCGCGGTGCGGCGGTGGGTGTACTTATTCGTCGCGCCCTCTGAGCAGTGACCGGTCTGTATTGGCGACAGCAGTGATGATTTAATCTATACATGAGATTAGTTTTAGTAGTTTTAGCGCCAATATACCAGAGAATTGTAACCTTACGCTCGATGTCACCTGATCCGATTTAGGCCGGGGAATATTAGTGTTTGTTAACAAATTAAACTCATTTTTAAATATTTACTCTTTAAAGAAAAAAGAAGATATAAACACAGTACACACAGGGATACAACAATATTATCGAGGGCCGGAACCAAATAAGACTGCCCTCTTTTAACAAGATGTAAATGGCCCTTGCAGCAAAAAATAAGAAAAAACCTGCACCTGTCCGTTTACGACAATGCTGGCTGAACAGGGAGCTTTCTCCTGAGCTGTTCCTTGGTAGTCGTCTTAGTTTGTCCTTCGAATCGTTGTGCTTTCACTTTGACTTGCACGCAGTTTGGACTTTTGACCGCAAGGGCTTTGACTTTGACCCTCTGACCTTTGATTTCGCACAAACAAATGTTTACGTACAACTATCTTCGTTTTTAGACAGAAGGGGTGCGTGATCTCAATGCGGAGCATTCTTTGGCGAGTACCCCTACAGCCAGGATAGTGTAACGCCCTTTGTTGGCACAAATATTGCGAATAGGCCGAAGTAATCGTTATAATAGCGTAAATAGAGACAATTGGTCGAGGTTATCTTGAAAAATAAAAAAAGCAAAAATCCAAACAATAAAAAGGATCTTCCGTACACAAACCTACACAAATGATATTCCGTTATAAAAACACGCATCTGATACATCTTTCCCAAAAACCGAAGAATAAACGACCCAAAGAAACGTACGTGATGCGAAGAAACAGCAACAATGAGAAAACCGTGTAACGCCGTGCATTTCCACAAAAATGCAAACTATTGGACGTGACACATTTATACGTTATAACAGCGTAAATGGAGATAATTAGTCGAACAAAATTTTGAATCACCAATAAAAATAGAAAAAAAACAACAGTTGGCAGAAATGGTCTGACGAAACCATGACGATTCATCGTATACATATCCTTGAACAATGGATTAAACAAAAAAAATCCCGCAACAGAACGCTCTAAATGAGAATAAACGAAAGCGAGAACGGGGCACCATGTAATTCCGTGCATTTCCACAAAAATACATTACTGGCGGAGGTAACACGTTTAGTGGTTGCAATATCGTAGATGGAGATGGCTAGTCGAGCAGAATTGAAAACCCATCAACTAAGAAAAATAGAAAAATTCGATATCTTGCAACAACAAAGTGGGAAAGCAAAAATATGCGTCTAGTACACGTCCACGAAAAAACAAAGATAAAGACTAAACTAAAAACCTCATGAAGCGCTGGAAATGCCATGAAACATATAAAACGGGCCAACCCTGCACTACACTGTGCATATGCGGCGAAATGCATATTTGGCAAAGTAATGGCCCTTAGTCGCTATAATGGCATACATTTACATCAATGGCGGAAAGAAACAAAAGAAAACTTAAAAACAGTCAGATAACTCACCGCCGTCGGCTACCCACAGCGAAATGTGACTGCGAAGAACACACATTCTAGACAAACAGCATGAAAATGATAGGCATTATTAGACAATTTTCTGAATGTCTGCAGATTTTTTCCTTCCAATTTTGCTAGTTCGTGCACCCGTTTCCAAATCCACACTGCTTCGACCGTCGGGGAATGGCGAAATCGAGCAGACGTCGGCTTCATAACGCGACGTCCCAGTTTCGATTGCGACAACGAAGAAATATTTTTTCTTTCACTTCATCTACAACGTTATCAACATCATCAGCAACAGTTGGCTTTTCTGTAGTGCGCTTTCAGCGCGACATACGCACTCACTACGACTAGAAAGCTTCGCTTTTTAAGAAAAAGGAAGAAATAGAAGAACGAAGCAATAATTATCCAAACGATTTTTTCTGACATAATAAGTTGTTTGAAACATTTTTTAAACAACAAAAAGAGGCAACGTTTTGTAGCTTGGCAGTGAAACTATTTGACTTACTTGTTCCAGTGATTTATAAGGTGTTTTTCCCATAGTTAGAACGAATTTTATGGAGTAGAACGCATTAATTATGAGAATGCTAGATCATTGAGCAGGTTTCAGGCAAACTGTGTTAACATTTCATTTCCTCTGAACCATTTCCAGCTTAGCTTAGGGGATGGTATATGCCACTAAGTTATAAACATTAGGTACATCGAAAAATTGAAACACGTTTTCTTACGGGAACAACCTAAAGCTACGCGAAGTGCTCCTTTTTGTAAACAAAGAGAACTCAACAACTATGCATTGTTGTGAGTCTTAGATGTACGGGCTGTATCCTAGAAGTTCAAAAGTGGTTTCTGTGGAATAGAACCCCTTTCAGTTATTGGTCTGCGAGATGAAACTAGAAAATCAGATTCGCACTTTATTTAATGTGCAGTTGCATTAGAAGTTGGGAGAAAAAGCCAAAGTGATGCAGCGCCGTTAAGAACCACTGTAAGGTACCACTGTCAACAGTGTGCAGGACAAAACCAGGTATTTACGCAGCATATACTAAACGTAAACGTGTACACCTGGCGTCTTTCACCCGCTGCTCAGGATTCGCAGTGTTGGCCTTGAAATACTCCAGGTAAATATTCTTAATTTTGTGTGAACTGACGAGGTGGCCGGGACGCTCGTTACACCATAAAATCGAGCGGGCATTCGTTTTGTCTTTCCTGGCTTGCTGCTGTTGATTGTTGATTTGCAAATGAGGCAATGGCACGTGCCCTGCGAATACAAGCCGATCATATATGGGAATATAAAAATAGCCCGAGACGACCCCGCGGTGCATGCGTGGGATGCTGCGGGTTTGGTCGGCTGTCGATCACCTGAGCGGCCGCTCCCGCCGCGGCAGCCGCCACTACGTGAGCAGAACGACGGAAAATTTGACGTAGTGCGTAGCGCCGACAGCGGGCCTGGCAAATCACGCGTTGCGCTTCGACCGGGGTACATCGCCGGTCAAAAGGTTAACTTGCTCATCCTCCACGAAACTGCTGGACGAAAGTAGTAAAGTTTGCTTTAAAACTCCCGCCATGATTGAACGTGGTTAAAGCAGGCTTGTTGAGCGAGAGCTCTCTTTTCATGCCCAGAACGCGCAGAGAACATGCAAACAATTCCACCCCAAGACAAAACAGACGCAGCTCGGCGCAGTAGGCCCTGTGGGTGCGAACACGCAGTGACTTTGGATGCAGCCAGCACCTCCTTGATGCCATGGACCCTCACTCTTTTCCACTATCCCACTCTCTCTCTATCTGGATGTACCACTTCCCTTGGAACAAACGGGCAATTAAACGCTCCCACTGCGCATGCTTGAATTATTTTCTGATGGCCCTGACCTTTAATCTTCCTTCCTACACAGCTGTCCGCACCATTCAGCTTGCAGTAGCGACTTGGTGCTTTAAAGAGACCCTGCAACAGTGTTTCCGACTTTCTTTGAAATCTTAAATGCTTGTAGAACGTAGTCACCCAACACACCCAGTACTTAGATCAAAATCACAAAGTCCCAAGGCCAAATATTACTGCTCTATGGCCATGAGATAAGTCGTAAACTCGCTCGAAAAAGTTTTCTCTCTTTCCCGGTCTTGACGTTCTTCGACAGCTTGAATCACGTCACTAAGGCCATGTAGCGACTTCTGGCCGGTTTTCCTTCAGTTGTAGCAATGAACGCTTTTCAATAGCAACTTAACAAAAAGCCACAAACACAAAGCAGAAATGGAAGACGTATCTGGTTCGACGAGCGAATCACGCAGTGCCGCTCCCTGCTTTCGCAGTGGTTCCAGACGCGAAGGAAACAGTGAAAGCGCGTATCGAAAGTGTTGCAGGGTCCCTTTAACTGTGCTTCTGCGCGAGGCGCTGACTTGACCATGGATGAGCTTGAACGTGATGCTGAAGCGACGAGGAACCACGACCGGGTTTACAGATGGCGACCTGCCCATGCTCGCTGATTCCTCGTGCCGAACTTTTTATTGCTTGTTTGGTTCTTTTTAGTTCTTCCGACGCCACTGCACCGGCTGACGCTTCATTTAATCTCCATTCCTATGCTGTATTCGCGTCTGCTTAGCCTGCCATCGTTGTTATTTCGTCTTTCTTTCGGTCCCTTCTGCTCAGTCTTTGCCGATTCACGGTGGCGGAATCGCACGTCCTGTGGGATGGCCGGTGTGTTGAAATAAAAGTTTTTTAACGTGAAATTGTTACTTGGCTATGCCAGCGAAAGCGCACCCACCCGGATATCGTCCGGAAAAAAACTGTCCACAGCTGCTTACCACATAGAGTTTCATAAAAATCTACGGCATATCCCTTGCTAACGCGTTCAATGGCATTCGACGCGTTTGATGGCGTGCATGTACATCCGAAATACTAAAACAAAAAGAAATATTCAGCGCAATTTCTTCTATCGCATGCAACAGGAAAATGAACAGGAAGAAGCACTTTGCGCGCATTGTTTCATATAGTGCATCAAAACAAAAGAAAAAAACATGAAGAAGCACTTGTCGCGGGGTTAATTCCCGTTGGCTTACGACGCATAGCACGAGTAAAACAACAACAACAAAAACTAGCGTGTGTCTGAAATTTCCCGCGCAGTCTTGGCATTCAGCTGCTGACGCAGTGCAGCAGCAGCATGAATAGTAATTGTTGAAGAATTAGCTACAGTGTGTGTGATGCCAAGGTAGTCTGTTATAACAAGTTGGAGATCTGGGCTTGTTGGTGTGCATTCAGCGCCAAGTTAACGGGGCGAGAAAAGGACAGAGCACGAGCGCTTGTGTTTTGTGTACTTCTGCCGTCCCGTTAAGTTTGCCCTGTTGCATCACGATGATCGTAGGTTATAGTCGCCTTAGGCTAGGCTCGGCGATAAAACTAGCCAAAAGAAACGCGTTCGCGCAAGAATGTGCTGAAATATCCTGCAATATTTTTGCATAGTACTTTCAGTGAACATATCGTACGCGCTGGTATGTGTTGCATAGAGCTCAGCAAACCCGGCAGGCGCACCGTAAAGACAAATAGTTTTCAGCAGGTTCCGATCGCTTAGGTACTGGGGCAGTGGCCCAAAAAAATACCTAGAAGATATTTGGTTCTCACCGCACGCATTAGCCTAAGACGGCTGCCATACTCAACCTTGCCATTTGTGAGGCTTGTACGATGCACTTACGGAGCTTTTACAAACGTGGTCCAGCAGTTATGGTGAAAACAACTCAGCGCCGCTGAAAAGGTTGCCGTCGATTAGTTTTCCCTTAAACAAAAAACATTGCTTTCCCGCAAGAAATATGGCACTTCCATACACACAATGTTGCTGTTGGTGTGTGCGTACAAACTCCTGCAAACCCTGTGAACTTTTCCCCTGGGATTGACGAGCTTCTCTTCGAAGAAAAGGTAGTCGACGTAAAGCGAAGTCGACAAAGTTTTCGCGTATTTAAATGAACAAAACTGCTTGAAAATTAATAACCATAGTCGAGCAGGCGCATTATGGTATCAGCGTGGTTTTTATTTGTACGTAGGCGTTTGCATAACTTAGAAACAGGGCTAGAATTAACCGTGAATTCTCGTTGCTGGCTGGTATGATAGGTAGTGATCGGTACAATCGGCATTGATTGGTACGACCACTACATTTTCCGCGAACAGGTGCAGGCTCCACTGCGAGCGAAGGGAAGCCGGCGAGTTTGGGTATTAAACTTAGCCCCACCTGACCGAGCGTGCCTTCCCTACACGGCAATTGTTTGACACGCTGGCTCGCATTGTCGCCGGCAGTGGTGGGCAGGTCGTTATGGTGGTGAGATGTTTGAGTGGCGCCCTCTGGCTCTGACGTCAGCTTAGGGACGCACGCCGCTGTCGTCTGCTACACTCCGTTTGTGAGGAACAGCAGCGCCTGTACTCGGAATCGCCGGGTTTGATGTTTTAGTGCATTAAAAAATTTCCAGTAATTTCTGCCAGCTTCTGGCAACTCTGAATAATTTCATGCTGTATCCCGCTGAAGGTCGCGACACACGAAGAGACAGAGAACAACCTTCTTCAGTGCATCGGCGAGACAATTGTTTTTAACTCGTCCTCAGTGTCTAGCTTATTGCGAGGTTCAGTGCTCAGGGCTTCTCGATAAGTATTCAAAATGCGTAGGCTTCCGTAAAGTATGTTTGAGATGCTCTTATGAAGACTCAACGGTCTAATGCTACGCACTAAGCAGCGGTCCCCTACACGCCGATCGCACGGCAGCAAATAAAGCGGCTGTCTTCTATTCCTTTCATTGCTGTTGGCTTCTATCAGATGAATGTTTTTTTTTTTCTGTGCCCAAGGCTTCTATTTTTCTGCACCGTTCCAAACGTCTTATTAGGAAGTTTAAGGAGATTTTCAAGGCTGACAAAGTTTGTGTGAATATTTTCTTCAGGCTGTAAGCAGAGATACCGTTCTTCAAACGTTGGCTTTCGTTACGCGGCTGCGAGCAAGAAGGTGATACGTGCGTTGTTTATTCACATGCAAACACAACGAGGAAGTTTAATTGTGCTAAGCCAACGCGAAACAGCGCAGACAACGTTGTCCAGAGTACTCGAAGCGGCCTTTGTGCTCCGAATTTCTATACTAACCATCGTTAGCATAACGAACTGACTCTCAACCCGAACAGTTATGACATGATTACGGTGTTTACGGCTTCGTATACTCGCTCACAAACGCAATAAATACTATACGTGACGGTTTTCAGTATAACAAGAATCAAAACCGATGAATATGTCAAAGCAGCTCTTCATTGTTTTCCAACCCTTCCAGGAGTAAAGAACAAATTCTGGCCTACTCTGGATGGCGTGCTATGAATTGAAGAAAATTACTCTTGCACTTTTTTCTCCTAAACTGAGGACCCCGATCACTAACCAGCTAGATTTCACTGTTAAAAGAGTTTCCTCCTCCTGCTCCTCCTCCGCCTCCTCCTCTTGAGTGCAGTTTTACTATACGATCTGAATATTGCAAATGTACCGAAATATCCCTCCATGTCTGAACAAACATAATTTTACTGTATTTTTACCGTAAACGTGAGTAGTTTTGCTCAATAAGCATTCATACTGATTAGAATCCTGATATAAAGTCAGCACGCGCCTATACACCATTTTCCATAAGCAGCCGGGAAAGGAGGAAAATACTCTCAAACCAGTTCTCTCGGCGGCCGACCAGCGTTGCCTGTGCGCGCTGGGCTGCAAACTTCGCTCGGCGCGGTGCGCTCCGCTGCGTAGTTCAGGAGTATTTCGCACCGTGTGCTTAGTTTTTGCGGAAATTTCAACTGTTTTAGCCAATGCTGCCATGCCGTTCAAGGCGCAAACGTCGCTTGGTCAGCACTGCTGTGTGCTGGGCTATTGAACAACCAGAGAAAGGGAGAAACATTCGCTGACAGCACGCATGTGCACGACACTGTCTGGAGAAAATGCATTGCGGTTGCGGCGTGTTTTTGCTGCATCGCTTCCCAACGCACACCGAGGTGAGATATCGGTGGATGCCGTTGATAAATCGCAACGACTTTGTACCAACGACCAACTCCAGGGTTTGTTGGGTGCACTTGGACGGCAAGCAAACGGAGCAAAATCCATCACACACAGAGCTGCGACAGAGAACGGAACCCCCTGAAATGTTAGAAACAACTTTATCCTTTACAATACAGCATTGATTGATTGGTTGATTGATTAATTGATTCATTATGGTGTTTAACGCCCCGAGACTTCATGGGTGATGAGGCGCGCCGTAGTGGAGGGCTCCGGCCTCCGGGTTAATTTTGACCACCTGGGGATCTTTCACGAGCTCCGATACAATACAACATTACAATTACTTCTGGTTCCTTGTAGTCAATTTAAAATATCATATATTGTTTGGTCATTACAGCCGATTGGCATTAAACAATCCCCTTTTCATCTTATCTAAACTTTAAAATTACGGAGTTTTGTTTACTTTTTTTTTCAGGCAAACTCATTACACTGCCAAACGATATGAAAGGATAACTTTCTCCATCTCGCACTGCTGGTCGATAGCAGGATAAGCAGGCAGCACAATGTGGAAACGCAGCTCGAGATACGCGTGAACGCTGCATTTGGAAAACAGCTCAACCTGTTCACAACGCGGTCAAAGGAACAGCTTCTAATCCTTTTGCGTTGTCACGGAATCTAAAGTATTACAATTACAAAACAGTTACTGCTGGTCGCGTAAAGCATTTGTGGTGCAAGCAACGGTTTCACAAAGGTGGGCTCCGAGCGACAGGCCGCACGCGCTGCGCATAGTTTGGTCAATCATGATCACGTCCATGATCAACCAATATTAACTCGCTCGAACGTCGACCCTTCTGCTCAACCTTCGAATAGTAATTTGACTGGTTGTGCGGTCGTGTTATTTTTGCGCCCAGGTAATTTCATTTCGTCAGTAACCGTCATAAGTCTAGTTAAGAAAGATTATATTTCATTGCGATGTCAACAGCGTAGCAATCGCCTCGTCGAAAGTCCATCGCGAGCACGAATCACAGTGACCCATGCTGAGCGCGCTCCGCATTCGACGTCCGCGCTTCCGTAAACATGACTAATCGGTGAACATTACAAGCACGGTGGCATTGAAAACACGTATTTACTCCCCGATATCGATTTCTATGTCAGTCGGTGCCATACCGGTACGTTTGTATAGCTGAACTGCGGATCACCACCACCACACTGCTACTGCTGCTCGCAACAGCCGGGATCGGCATTTTCCTCTCTGGCGGCAAATTAAGACCTAAAATCCATCCGCAGATGATGAAAACAAAACAGAAACCCACACACAAGCACTGCAACCGCTAACATAACGCCAAAACACTACGGTTCACTCGGTAATGCACGGGTACCGAGCAGACGCACGGAAAGAACGGAGCACTTAACATCCCAGCGCGGAGGTTTCGGCGGTCGCTTCATAGACGGCGCTAGCGTCAGGTCAAAAAAAGCAAATGGCGGCGCCCACGTCTAGCAAGGAAAATGGTGCATACACACAGTAGGTTATTTGGAACTCAACCTACCGTTTTTGCGGCCCAAAATGCGTGTCGGCATACCGTCGGCATAGTGAAAACATAAAGTGATATGATACAATACTTTTGAGCTTTCGGTAAGGTTGCGGAAACTGTTTTTACTTTGGGTACGATTAAATGCCTTCTGCCAAAGCGGACAGCCCCGAAGGGCTGGAATTTGTTTTGGTCTTGCATTTTAGCTCTAGTGGGTTATTAGCAGTTGGCTGGTCCCTTTGTTCCAAAGATTGCTGAATACAGAAGCTGACGCCTAGCTCCGACTCTTCGCTCTCCGCACAGTGCCGGCTTCGCAAGGAATGGGGCGACGCCGGCAATGTTTCTTCCGCGGCGGTATCTAAAACTGTACTTGAAATCACGCCTTGAGGTAGTGTGTGCGATTTTAAGTCTGTCATTATGATAAAAAGCTACACACGCGCAAAGCGTGCTGCGGTCAAGCATCAGACGTCAACCGAGCGCAAAGAAACAGCATGGACTGCGAGTCCGAGTGAAGCAGACGACAAATGCGAGAATCCCTAGGCCGACGTCACGGAGGCGCGCTTCAAGGCGCCGCCCGTGGTCGCGCTCACCGCCAATAAATCCGGTCGTGCGAGGAAGGAACTATCTGGGTCCGTTGCTGTAGTAATACAGTTTCCGCTCTGATATTTATTGAGGATTTCAGTGCATCGGTAGGATGGAAGCAGGTAAGAATATGTGCTATTTAACCTTGGCAAGACGCATTCGAAATGTCCATAGGAATGCATTAGTTGAGGATTTGATAATAAATAACGTAACATGAATTAACCTTCCGCGCCAAAACAATTGAAAATTGATATGGGGACGCCCCAACGGTGAAAAATACGAACAGACGGGAAAGATGGGCTACATGGTGTCTATCCACCTTCGTGGAGAAAAATAAAAGGACACAGAAAAAGAAAAGGACCATGTTTGCTTCCTCTTTCTCTGTCAGTGTTCTTGGAGAAATTTTTCAGCATGATGAAAAAATACACGAAGAAATACCTACATACTTGCTATTAGTGTAAACTTTCTTTGCCAGTTCTGGAACTTCCGTGCCCAAATAACTTCATGGGGTTGAACTCACGTGTTAAGCCCTCGTTGCTGAGCCGAAGGGCGCACCCCACATTCACTAGGCCCAACTTTAGATTTATAAAGACAAGCTGACGCGATGGTGCAAGGGTTGTTTTTTAGGCTAGCATTATTTAGGTCCCGGCTCCGAACCCAAACTTTACATCACACACATCAGAATATTTTTACTCTGTTGATACTGTCAGTCATTTTGTTGGACAATCACTCGCTAGAACTCCTGACACGACGTTTTCGTGTATTAGGCAATTTAATAACGTCACAATTATAATTTTGAGCGAAGTCATCGAAACCCTCCTCACCGCTACTCTCGCAAAAAAAAAAAAGTTATCGTGCCGCACGCCCACGCAGTTTTCGCACCAAAAAAGTATGCTGTAAATACCACAACCAAAAAATTGCATCTACTGCATTTCATTAGCCATGTCTGAACGAACAATCACGACGTTTCGGCTGAATTAGCAAATAATATAAGGGTTATCTCCGATTTCACGACGGGAATGTAATTACCGCGACGAAACGAGAGAGCTTGCCATTTTGACCAAAGAAATCACCTCGGCAGCCGCTAGTGATTAATCTGATACTGGTAATCACTGAGCGCCCGCAATGTGTCATAATCTCTACATAATCTTGGTAACCCTATTCATACCACCTCACAGTTACATGGCCCCGCACAAATTCCAAGCCTGGACGTGCTTGCTGGATCTACATTCCCTTCTACCCGCTGAAAAAAAAAGGTGTTGAAAACAAAGCGGGGTGTTTTCACGCGCGATGGTTAGCATGTCCGGGTAACATCTTTAATCCTTACAAAAATTTTATATAAAGCTCATTGCGCACACGAAAAAAAAGCTGAAGTATTTCGTAGTAAAGTTTTCGCTTTCGCCTCAAAAAACTTCCAAACCTACGGCTCGCGTCACTGGTGCATTGAGCAGCTCACGGAAAATTTAAAACTTCTGCCACTGTAAAAACAGAACTACTGCAGCTAACGCTCTAGTTCTTTTATGTGATGGCCTTGCATATCCCTAAATGATTTGATGCATTTGTGCTTGGCGTGCAGAATGAAATTCTTAAAATAAAAGTTCCAGATTTGGAAATATCTTCAAGCTCGGTATTTTAAAGTTTTTAGTGTTGTTTCTGCATGCTTGTTTAGTGTTCGTGCCAATTTTGTTTACGTGGTCGAGACGGTTCAATTTCAAAGAACACTTCACTGCATCTAGGTGGCGTATTTTTGTATATTTGTAAGTCAGTTAAAAAATGCCATTTTTGATGTTTTTTAAACTTTCAGGAATTACAGCCAAGGTTGCTCTGTATCACCTGCAGCGAAACATTTCGCGCTATTTTTCTTTTTTTTCAGCTACAAAGCGCCAGATATTGCCTCGTAAGCGGCATTGTGCTGACATTATTATTTCGAGAGCGTGGGCCCATCCCTCCAATGGCGATAGTTTTTGTAGCTAAGCTGTATGTGCTGCGGATTCCAAATACAGCCTGCGTGGATAAATTGGCGTAAAACAGAACTTTTTTCAAACTGAGGGAGAACGTTTTGTGTTTCCATCTCGTAGAGCTTCTGGTGTAACGTTTTTGCTGGGGAATTTTCATCCTACTTGACGGGCTTCCGGCGCTACACTTTGCCCGTGGTCTTTGCCGTCGAAACACGCGGACATCACAGATTGCCAGTTAAGCGGGCACAGGGGTATGGAGGGGGCGAGCACGCTGAGCCAGGCTTCACGCACTTACCTATGACATGCCCATTGTGCTGCTGGGATATTTAAAAGTGCACGTCTGACGTCCACATGCGACCTGACTGGCGTCGTCCTCCGTGGCCGATCGGTGGTGAGTCGGTGCTTTACACAGTCAGTAATATCACGACAAGGGCGGGAAACAGAAAGATGCGTGTTTGTCCGCTGGAATGAAGCTGGCGTTCTTCTAAATTTCATTGGTCTAATTTGCAATGAAGTACGTTGATTAGACGATAACAAACAAGCGGGTTTTGTTCATGGGCTACATTGAAAAGCGCCTAGCTTCGCTGGTCATCCTTATTCACACAGTGGAAGGACACTGAATGTTTCTAATGGAGGCGAAAAACAAATTTTCTGTGTGTCGAAATATGCACACAGTTTAAATTTAAAATGTTAAGACACTCTTTGTCGTGCATGCCTCTCTCCTCCACATTCACCTGCCATTTTATGTTCGATTTCATGCCCTTTTAGGGTATATCACAGGCAACTACCAGAATAACCACTGCAATTATGGCAGCCGGCGTTGTCACAGTGGCGTCATAAAACACGTGTGTATATGTGTGGTCTTGGCCAGGAACTTGGAATTTGGCTGGTCATAATCCACATGCTGGTTACATCAAGAACACGGTTGTCATTGCAAGTGCACTTGGGAGGCCTAATACTGGTATTGTTTCTTGGTCTGCTCACGCATCGTTTTTATCGAATTGACGAACAATAGAGCAGCCGAGGTGGCTCAGTGGTAAAGGCTGCAAAGCTTGTTCAGAAACGCTGTGTTTGATCCTGTCCACCCCTACAGTTTTTCTAATGTCCTAAGAGGTGAACGAGCCCTTTTCCCCAACCCGGACAAGAACCTCTCTGGCGCAGAAGCAGAAACGCTGAGGCAAATCCAGACGAACACTTATCCTAACAAATCCCGGCTATCCAAAATGATCCCTCAAACACACACAGACGCATGCAATAAATGCGGAAACCCTTCCAACTTATTTCACGCCACATGGACCTGCCCTATCATCTGGCCTTCAGGAAACAACCCCACAAATACGGTCGCGCTATGGGAGGCAGCTCTGGCCAGCTCCGACTTCGGGATTCAGAAGGACTTAATTCTTCGAGCCCGGAGAGGAGCAGAAGAGTCTGGGGCCCTGGAAGGAGGGCACCACCCCTAAGACAATCGCGCCACCTCCTTTTTTCCTAATAATAAACGTTTGATCTCTCTCTCTCTAATAGGGGGGAGGGAGCAACGTGGCGATGTGTTAAGATTTCGACGCAGGTTATACATCCGCAGAATGTATACATTCATCCATGGGCCTCCCCTGCTGGGCGCCTCGTTTCCCAGGTGTACCTTCGGCGTGTTAAGCCGAAGCTACAGTGTTTGGAGCGTATGTCGATATGTTCCTTTAAAGAAAGTTAATAAGATTTACAAACTAAAATGCTATATGACACAGTTGTAACGTTCTTGTGTAATCTTTAAAACCTAATGCGTGCGAATTACCACCTATGGGTGCGCACTTTGATTCTTCTATGCATATTAGGCCTATGCTCTGCATAAACACAAGAAATATATTAGTTACTGTGTTTTTGTGTTATTGTGCTATCATGACTGTAATATTATGTTTAAATTTGTCAACACCACTTTTATTGCGCACACTGTGAACCGGGTGGCTGAGGCCTCTGTCAGGTCACATCCACCTTGATATGACCTGACCAAGCCACCCCTTTGTTTCGTTACGAAATAAAAATCAAAACAAAATAAAATCAAAATTCTCAGCTATCAAATTTTTGGTATTAGTGCTGAGTGTTCTTTTCAGAAGCATTTGTGGTAGTCACAAGCCCGTGCTCCTGTTGATCAGTTGATCGAGGAATCTGAAGCAGACTTTACACACCTTCGTTTAGCAATATGTTTTTCACCGCGTTGCTTCCGCCGGTGCAATATAAGGACTCTAAGGCGCAGTCCGGCACACCCAACCATTGTTTAATTCTTTCCGGTGCAGCTGTTCCTGCTTACGCGCGTCACTGAACACCGCCGTATGTAATCTCCCAACGCGCTCTTGGCAGACCAATCGTGATCATGTGGCCACCCGTTCATTGTTCTGTTTCTGGCAAAGCAACCGCCCACCTCTTAATATGAAAGTTATATCGCTGAGGTGGGGACAGCCAGCAGGATGAGCCGATCCCATGGGTCACGTGCCATGGGATCGCGAAGAGTTATAGGTAACCATGAAGCTCTTACATACCGACATGTACACATCTCCCCAAGGAGAAGAATATCTCAGTGCTTCCAGAATAGCACCTTGCTTCATTCCAGTAGATGCCGTAAGTTGCAACCACTTTTTGCCCCACAATGCAACTTAGTGGTACGAGGCTATTACGAGGCCTTACCCCACCTGCTAACCCCTTTGAATCTTTCATGCTCTTGTAAACAGCCCTCGACAGCGCAGATTTCAGTAATCAGCTACTGCCGGTGTTGAGGGCTGTTTATGCAGAGGGAGGTAGATTAGGTCTTATCTTCAAGACTCCTCTTGCCCGCTTCTGCAAATATACGTTTTCGAAAAAGATAATTCTGTTTCTTGGCCAGCCAAAACTCTAGAAATGTCGTATCCGTCTGTATTGCATGTAAACCTCTGTGTCATCCAGTCTGTGGCCCTGCCAAACGCTGAGACAATTTTTCAGCAGGAAGTATACAATATATTCAAGTCGTTGACGCACTAGTAGAATTTGTTATACCTGGTCGCATTTTGCAGCGCCAATTGAACTTTAGGAATGTTTGAGGCCAGAAATAACTACAGAACCAGCAGACATAACGTTGTTGGAGGTAAAAAGGCAGGTAGAATTGTTTTCAGGAAAAGAAAAGAATTATAAACGCCTTGTTTGAGGTTTGAGGCAGTTTGCGTAATTAGCCCAAGGCGACTCACAAAGTTTGACCCCCTCTACCAAAAGTCGTGTGGCGATTTTGAGAATACCACGCAACATTTTACTGTTTTGTAGTTGGTCATTTTTCTCTTATTTATACGCGCGATTGTACCTCTTTGGTTTAGTGGTAATATCTGTCGATCTCGAGGATACCATGAATATTTATTCCAGTGTATTATTATCTTTTCCCAAATGTTATAAAACACACTTTAGCTCGGTTTTCAGCGCTGATTCGAAAACTGCACTCGCGTTATCACTTCCATAACCATCACCCTCGCCATATGGTAGTCTCATTTAGGGCGCCCAGCTGATACCGTGACCAGCAATTCTCTGACTCCGCAGTGAGAGCAAATATTTTCTCCCGAATGTAGAAAATGAAACCCCGCGGCCAATACGTGCACACTGTAACAGCGAATTCGATGAGCGGAGTAAACAATTAAATCGTGATATGGTTGTTCCTATTATTTCGACCGCATAAAGCCTCGTTACGGTAAATACGGCGTAGGCGTGAGATACGCTTCCTAAAATGAAGCAAGGCGCCAGAAAGCGATAGTTACTACGCAGCTGACCACGCGAAAGGGATGATTGCGACAAGAGAAATGGCGTATCTGTACTGGGAAAAACGTTGTGTACTCAGACTGCGACTGTTACATGCACTCAATTTACAACGGTGGATCCCTGTCCCGAATCAACTATGGCTGGATCCAGTGACTGCGTTCTCACAGTCAACTTAGAAACTCCTGTTATAAGTATTATTAGCTCCGGCAAGAGCAATTGGGTCGTCTAATAATGGTAAAACCAAGCTCATTCATGTAACTAATTTGTATATTCTATGAAGAGACGATAGAAAATACAATACAAGAGAGTAACGAAAAGAAATATCCCGAGTCATATCCACTAACGTGAAACCTGGGGAGGGGCGAAGCACGCAATGTATAAGTGTATTCTTGGCGCCTTGGAGTTTTTGCCAACGGGTAGAGGTATACAGCTTTGCTGCAAAAGTCCGGGAAAGAAACTAAAATAAGCGTTCTAGCGCGAGGCGTAAACGACTGTCCCTGTGCAGTTTCAGTATGCGTTACGAAGCGTTCCTGTGCGAGGCGTAAACGACTGTCCCAGTCTCTATTTAGTACGCTTTGCGTTCTAGCCCGAGGCTGCAGCATTCTACACTTCAGACACTACGTATTCCCCACCCCGCAGCCATCCGCGCTCAGCAAACATGCCTAGGGAGCGCCGGCTGCGGATGGGTCTGTTGGTTGCGGAGAGAGACAAAGGCAGGGGCTATAAGGGCAAAGCATCAATGACAGCATTTACTGCAATGTGCAAATCAAATGTACGGCGTACAGTCTAAGGGTAGGCCATAACGGCAACATTGGGGGCGAGGTATTAAACAACGCTAGAGATCGAGATGGTTGACTCACCGAAGGAACTGATGGAGATGATAAGACTCACCGCCGCGCTTGCGAGTGCGCGTGGTGTCTCCGAGCTCGACCAAGAACCGTCCCTTTGTGGCGCGCTCCCCAGGTAGGGGCCAGCATGCCTAAACGTCCGTGCGCTACCGCAACCCCAAGAGAAGAGGCCATCCTCTCCTCATGCTACATCCCACCAGACCTGGCGAAACGGTGGAGCTAGTGCGGAGGAAGAACTGGTTCTTGGGTAAGGCAGAGGAGAAAAGGGTAGACTCCACCCCGGCTACAACAAACACGAGTCGACCCTTTGCTCCTTTATTATATGAAAAAAAAAGAATTTCCACTCATGTGCTTCACCAATACAACTGAACCAACCACCGTTCATGAATCGTGCATTGATTTAGCGGTAGCTAGGGATATCTCGTTGGTTAAGTGCATTTCACTTGTTTTTGGTTTCAGTATTTGTAGAGCCACTTGAGCTAATTTAGGTGACGTGGCATGGGTAATCGTTGTGGGGGTCGTTTACAGCTTTGCTTTCCAACAACATTCACAGAGTGGATCGGTTCGCGTTTCCTCGCTTTCTATTTCCTTCTTTCTCTCTTTGTTTTTTGTTATAAATAATATTCCGTGCCGCAGCCTAATCTTTACAGGCAGCTTCTTGGCCAATCTCGCGCGTGTTCTGCTGCAAAAGACTCTTTTCTGCTCTGTCCGGTGCACTATTCCTGCTTACCAGTGTCGGTACAGGCAAGAGTGTAGCTACGTCATTTATAAACCCAGAAAATGTATCTGCTTACTTCCAAATACGTTCCAATCTCGTTTTTTTCGCGTATGCAGGTGGGGTGGCGACGGAAGGATTTTCTGCGAATACGGGAATGCCGAATTGTTTTTGCGGAGCCATATAACACTACTCTTAAAAAACGCAACTTGCTAGAAAACGGCGGTAAGGCGCGCGTTCCTCGACATACCGGTGGACAAGTTAAGCCCACGCGGGAAAAATTGAACGGAGTTGTGAAAATATTCCATTGCTTTAGGTATGACAGGAGCCAGATGGGAGGGTAAGAGGCTGAAGGGTGTGTGGGCCAAAAAGAGCATCGCACATATTAGAGGCAGCGTAAGGTTATACCTTTCGGCGGCAATTGCAGTGGTACAAGCGGATATGTAGCCAAAATCTTCTCTTTGTTTGTTCTCACCAAGAAAAAGCACTGCCCATTAAGCAAATTTGGACGCTTTGTCATAAGCGGTGGCGGCACTGACGGCCGGAATCAAAGAGCGTATGGCGCGCACTTTACAAAAGAAAAACAATTTTATACCTAAGAGAGAGTATGCACATGCTAACCTCCCCCATACCCTCTTAGGACGCCTAAGTGCGATGTTTAGTACACGTGACAGGCTGTTACTGTAATTTATTGTGCCTCAAAACAGGCTGTTGAAGATTGAAACATGTTTAAATTATCAGGGAACACCAATAGTGGTGCGCCACAGCGACTACATCACATGTGAGTTTGGTTCGTGCTCCTCATTGCCGTTTTGTATGCGATAGAGTGAGCGAAAATCTGCGCTTGCGCCACAGAAATGTTATTGAGATAAAATAGTTTCGCTTCATTAAAACAGTGGGAAATCCAGTGGCCGTCCGTGCATGTCTTCCCTTTTTCTTCAGCTTCTTTGGCACTGGTTCTGTCTTCAAAAAGCGATCTCGAACATTCAACGTTTGTTTATTTGCATGGGAAGTATGCGGGCGGGAACCACGAAAAAAAGCTGCGTTACAAACGCTTGACTGGAGCAGGCGCCCCGGTGATGAATGACAGCAAGTAGCAATATAAACAATTGGTACATAAAATAAAAAGTGCCTATGCAATGCATAGCGTCAGTATCCAATCTACAGCGCAAACTGTTGCTTTCTTGCCTCAAAATCAGCAAATCTTAAATGTGTCATGAAAGATAACAACCGTAACTGAGCAGCGACTCATAGACACCGAAACACCATGCCTGGTCCCGTTCTGTTTTATGTGCGTGCTTCACCTTCTATAACGCATCGTTACAGGCTAGGATCTGCTGTTTTGTTTGTTTTTCTGATAAAAGAACAGTACATGCTTTCAGGCTATCGTAGTGATAGTAAGAATTGCTGGTTGCGGCTGCGCCTGCGGAAGAGCAGTGGAAAATCAGCAAAGTGAAGTTGTGTTTCAGTGCGCAGCTCTTTGGCGCCGGGTACAATGGTTTTGCGGTTGCGAAGGCGGCTTCCGCGTAATCAAGGGAGCGAACCAAACACCAAAGCCGAAACAAACGGAGCAGTAGCGTCTGGCGAAAGTGTAAGGAGGAGTGCCGCGCGCGCACCTGTGGCTCCCTCTCCCACCACGTCGTCACTATGGTGTCTGGAAGGGGAAGCATGACGGGCGCTGTACGCGCGCCATGCTTCGGTGCTGCACCAAACGCGAGCACAACCTTACCAGTCCGCTAGGGGCGCTGCACAAAGGAGGGGAGCAGCGTGGAAAACTGGTCGCGTGCGTCGTCGGCGTTGTGCTCACCACTCAGCGTGTTGTGCTGTGGATGTTGAGCGTGTTGTGCTGTGAATGTTGTCTGTTTTAGATGCGACACATCGCATTCACCCGCCTTGTCCATGCATGCACCCCTCCATCCATCCGGCGTCCTCGTTGTCCGCGCCAGCTGCGCATGCGCTCTCCGCCGCTCTCACCGCAGCGTTATCTGCGGGTTAGCGCTCGCTCCTCGCAATGCCAGCTGTGCGTCGGCGCGCGCTAGCGCTCGGTTGCGCTTTCGCTGCTCTCTCTCATTCCCCTCACCGTTATGCGGCGGTATACAACGCGGTACCTGCACCGCTCCGCTCCGTAGTTGCAGCGCCGGTGCTCCGATGTCCAACGCTGCTTTGAATGGAGACTAACAAGCCTGCTATCGCGATGGTCGGCGCAACCGCAACAAGCACCGGCCAACCCAATAACAGAACTGCTAGCACCACCGACGATGAGGCTGCAAAGCGACGTGCACAGGATGCGGGAACCCAGTAGTAGACGGAAATGCATCGTAGGCGTTCATGGCACGTTTCACGCGATGGGAGAATCAATTCAACGGGAACGCCGACGGAAACCCACGATGCGTGGCATCTACACAGGGTTCCCACAAGGAGAGGTGGGCGTAAATTTTTGTTTTCGGTATAGGCTGTGTGCGCGTACCTTTTTTATAGTTTTGAATGTACGTTGTGAGTTTTATTTGTGAATTGACGTTGTAGGAAATGTAGCGAAACTATCAAGCACATAAATTGATTGATTGTATAGGGTTTAAGGCGCCGAAGCAACGCAGGCGATGAGGCGCGCCGTAGTGGAAAGCTCCGGATTAATTTTGACCACCTGTGGATCTTTAAGGTGCGCCGAAATGTCGTACACAGAGGCGTTTTTCTTTTCGCCTCAATCAGAAAAGCGGCCACCGTAACCGGCAATCGATCCCGCGACCTCGTGCTCAGCGGCGCAACGCCTTAGCCACTGAGCCACCGCGGCGGGACCATCAAGCCCACAATTCCACCGAAGCCACCGACGGCAAGCTTGTATTTGTGCCAGAGGATGCATTTACAATGTTTTTGTTATACGAAAACTTCATGCGTTCAGCACGCACGATTTCGTCGCTTCTTTAAGCAGCGTGAAATTCGGCCAAGGTTGTGAAGCTCGCTGTAGGGCCCTGAATAAGAAAAGAGGTGAGCAGAGACAGCGGCAAAAGCATTTGATTGAATAATTGCGGGGTTTATTGCGCCGACACTGCACAGGCGATGAGTCGCGCCGTAGTAGCGGGCCCTAGATTAATTTTGAACACCTAGGAATCCTTAACGTGCGCCGAAATCTCGAACGCCATGGCCGGGAGGCAAAAGAATTTGAAGCTTCGGAGACGCCAGTAGGCGCCTTCAAATTGACGCACTCTAGATTCTTTTTTGAAGCGTATGCAAGAAATAAACTGGAACATGCCCTTCAAAGTGTGCATGTGTGTACTTATTTTGAAGGTGTGCACTGATTCCAAACAAACCTAAACGTACAGGAATTTTTTCCCCGACATTCACTATTTTAACCTAGTTTTCTTGGATGTCAGACAATTTGTTGTAAAGAATTGTACATCAGTAACACATGAAACGCGATCAAGACGGCTGAAACACGAAAAGCAAAGTTTCAGCAATGTTTCAGCAAAGTTTCAGCCGCGAAACACGAAATGGAAAGCGCAAAGCCTTGAAGGCGCGAAGACTGCCCTCTAGAAGTGTTATTCAACATGGATTGTATACCTTCTCCAGAAGCTAATATCTTTACGTTTCTTTGTGGGCATTTCTAGTTTCTTGTTCACGTTTGAGAAGTGCAGTACTGGAAGTTGGGCAAGTTGGTGTCCGTTCATGATGAAAAAAAGCCCGGAAGGAAGACAGCACGCCGCAGGCCAGATAGCTCTTGTCTGAGTTATGGGGCTACTTCTCCCTTTGGCGCTATTTTCATCATTCAGTATGCGTTCATGTTCCAAGCTCGCTCGCATGCGCACGAAAACTGTCCTTGCCTAGAAACGGCAGATACCAATGCACCTGGATCAATACCTAGGCACATATTACATTCTTACTGAATGACTGCATTGAACAGACGGACGTTCTAGCTCTGAACAACGAAAGGAGCTCATCTGCTGAGGTGCTGTATAGCCGAAAGAAGCGAGAGAACGAGTGAAGCAACGAAGCCCTCTGCACGCAAAGTGTGTCAGCGCAAGTTCCAAATTACATCGTCTTGTTAGTCCTGCCTTCAATTGAAGAACTGCTCGCAGCCTTTTTGCGTAGTATATTTAAGGACGCAAACCACATTTCTGCCTATTCAGGGTGATTTCAGAAGAAACGCAATTCCAGCCGCCTGCATTCCGCACTTTCGGTGGCAGCGTATCGGCGCTTGCGCTAGCTCCCCTCCTCTATTGCGGCGCCACCTAGGCGCTGTAATCGCTGATCTGTGCAGCCTCTCACTTCCGCCCGTCACACTGCCCCTTCCAGACAGCATGTCGTCACGACTCAGTATGTCACGCTGCCTCCCCCTTGCACTTTCGCAATGCGTCACCGCTGTGTAGTGCCATCCCCGAACAGTTTTACCGGGTGTTTTTCGTCCGTTGGCAGTTCATCCAAACCACGCCACATTGGCGCGCGAGGTTCAAATACGATTTGCAACAACATGATCGGCGGAGGCGAAGCGCTGTAAGATGAGGGCGGAGTAGACCACGCCGCCGTGCGTTCGCTGATCCCGCGATGACTTCCTGAGACGCAGAAGCTGTGCGTCGTGACCAAGAAGACTGCAGTTCACGCGGCGCTCAAATTTTGCATCAGCAAGAATAGTATTCGTCATCTGCTTTTTTGACAAAAGAGGGTAAAAACCAATAAAAAGCAAGCGTTACAGCTTTATGCGCAGGTATATCGTGATGACTCACTTTTGAAAAGTATACAACGCTTGGTTTGATATAAGAGTAGTGGACATAGAAGCTGTGAATTTATGGAGGATGCCCATCAGGTGCAATGGCGTAGTAAGCAAAATTTAACTGAGGAGTGGTGGCTGCACCAGGAATATGGCTTCCTCTGCTACACGATAAGTAAATATTTATTGCCTCATGAAAGGTACTGTAAGTGAACAGTGACGCATGAAACGGACAAGGACGTGAAAAGCAGCAGCCCTTGTCGCGTTCTCTTTTATGTGAGCGGTTCAGTTTCCAAGGCGAACTTCAACCACCTAGGTCTCCTGTATAATGAACACGACAAGAAAATATTGCAACATTTCAGTTCAATCCGTACACAATATCTGTTCTTCACGGATTTCCTGTGGCCTGTACTCACTGCCTTTGTTCTGGGGTCGAGCCTTCGATGTTCCGGTAAGTGCCGTGTGAAGAGCTATCGTTCGGTATATTTGCAGAAGGTGCCGGCAAGTGGAGAGATAAGAAGCACAATGGACGCGCAGAAGCCTCTGCGAAGCCATCTGGTTGTTAAAACATCTCTTTCGAGTTTGCGAAAGATGGGACGCTGAGATGGCAAAAATCTCCTCCCCCCATTCATTTTTTCATTCTTCCTAGAACAGTCCCTCCTGTTTCCTGAGAAAGCAGTTTAGAAGGAGCCCACGTAGAGAGCGTGCAACTCCTCCTGTCCGTAGACGGGGACGTCAAAGAGCGGATGCATGGTAATCACACCACGTCAAAAAAGAAAAGAAAAATTAATTCAGGAAAATACTATCTGAAGATTCACTGGTAAATCATTATCAATGCGGTGGAATCTCGTAGTCCTCCTTTGCTAACTTCATGCTCGGAAAGATCCCCAGGCTTTGCTCTTGATTTCTGTTTTCCCGGCCCGGAGTGACTGCAACCTCTATTCTAATGCGTGAGCAAATGACAGCGGAAGTCACGGAACCGACCTCGACTGCTCTGCGGCGTCGAGACAAAGCTGCCACAGTAAACCGCAATTACTTGGCGAGAAATGACCGAGGATATTATACCACTAAAATAATCTAACAAATATGCGGCCAATGCAAGCATGCGGGGCTGTGATCTCGCCCGAAGGGGATTTACACGATACACTGACCAGTCCGCCTAATTTTCAGAGAGAAGAAAGCGTTTTCTAAAACATATCACTTCACAAACAACTTCACCACAAGTTACTTGACAAAATAAAAGCCTGAGATGTTGAGTTTTTTGTCGAGAAAGAGCACAGCAAGTCACCGACAACAGGCTGTGAAAGAGTGGAGATGTAGAAATATCAGCGGTCATCCTCTCGGCAAAAGCAGAAAGAAAAAATGCTGCACCCTGATACATTTTTTCTCCCGTTTTGTACCCTACGGCAAAAAAAAAGGAAGCTGCGCAGAAAAAAGATATTAGAAGTGGCGGAGAGGGCAAGAATAAACACGCAGCAGCTCGAAGCTGGCGTTCAAAACATTTCTTTCCAATTCAAAAGAACCGTTGGCGCAATTTTCAGTTTGGAAATTACAGGTTGGAATTTACAGACTGACCAATGATGCACAACTAAGTGTACAGCACGTCGCGATCCAAGGTACACAGCTGCATTAGCCTCTAAGAATACACTGCGCATCATATGCTATATTAACAAGTGCAGCAGTACGCCCTATTTGCCCCAGCCTGCCAATAAGAAACATCCAAAATCAGTGTCGCACAGATACAATAAATACTGAAATGTTGCTAACCCATTCTGCCTAGAGGAAAGTATCACCGATACTTAAGACAAAGGTGTGTAAATGTAGCAATATTATCTGTAGAACCGAAAGCCGCAGTAATAGTAATATGTTTCCCAGGATAACATCAAGGGGAGAAGTTAGGGGAAATCTTTGTCTGTCTTCTTCTCCCTTCAGGCGGGATCCACGAGTCCCTGGACAAAGGTGGCAACTTCAAACATCCGGGCAAATTGTATCTGCATGTCCGGGTCAGAACACAGCAGCGTGGTGTGACACCGCTCCGTGGTTTTAATATTTTATAAACGTTAGTCTCTGTCCGCAGTCCTATTTTTAAGCAAGCACGACCAAATCATGTATTGCCTATTTGCCATGCTACCACAAAAACTTCGACAAATTTTGTATCACTCCGTTATAGGGCATGTCTGAAGAACCTACGATTAAGTAAAAGCGAAACCCTTTACATGTGAGCTGTTATTGGCTCATACGACTTTAGGTTATGTGTGAACCGACTTCACTGTTCGGTGACCAAGATGTTTTTCGGTGAGTTTTTAAAAGCTGGCAGGCAGATATGAAAGATGTGGCCCATCTCTTTCGGCTAGCTTATCATTATCATCAGAATGACGTTATAAAGCCCCTACTGTGTGCGGTACCAGCGGCTCGCCCCGTTTTTTTACTGGGGAGTACGCGCATACCATTGTTTACAATTGGACTAATCTGCTATAAACTCTGTATAGCGACTACATTTATCTCGGACATTCGCACTTTATTTCATTTAAAGAACTTGAATATTTAGAGTTTAACTTTCTTATTACATCCCTTCTGCTTGTCTAGAGTTGCAGGTACCTCCTTCAAAATCTTGAAACGCATTTAGATATTCATGGATAACAGGTTGTGCAAGTGCCGCTTATGACGTCAAAGTACGCCAAGTATGTCAGAACTCAAGACGTTAATGAAGGAGTGATTAGAAATTTCCAAATGTTTTCGCGTGGAGTAAACCCCTAACTTAACGAAGCGCTGAAAGAAAGAAAGAAAACAAAACGATACGACATTTCACCTTTATCGGTAAGATCTCAGGGGGAAAACAGCGCAAAGACGGGGACTAACGGACGAAAAGACAGTACAAGCGCCGTTAGTTTCGTCCGTTAGTCCCCGTCTTTGCGCTGTTTTCCCCCTGAGATGTTAAACCAACTAGCCCAATCCCAAGCTTTATCGGCAAGAGCCGTAGAATTTCACAAACGTGAAAAGTGCTTTTGTTTAGGAAAGTGTGTAAGGCAAGAAACAAGAAACGTTACAAACTAATATTTTTATCCCGTGGTGCACCTTGTATAGATCATACTGATGCCCCGCGTGCTGCCTCATGCGTTATGTGAAAGCGACTCGGTCACTATAATTTTCAAGGTGGTGGGTTGCCCTCTTGATGTGACCAGGATTTGTTTGGACATGTTCGAAATAGGGTTATGCCCTACACCAACATTTCTACATGGCTTCGTCATCATCGTTTAACTAAAAATACTGTTTAAAATGTGTCAGCGTGATGTTCAACTATGAAAAAAACAAAAAATGTTTGGCAACAAATAGTAAAAAGTAACGCCTTTAAAAAGGGGAAACACGGTATGAACCACGTGCACTAAGACCTCTTTATATAGCGCGTACGAAGTTAGCTGTTCTACCGTGCTTTCGTCCAATCACAAGACTTCTGGCTTCATTTACTTTGGAGCTTGCTATGAACGTAGTCTTCGTCGGAGTCAACCCCTCCCCCCTTGAGGCTAACAAGCGTACACTCTGAATTGTATTTTCCTGTATTTTATGTTCGGAAATGTTGCACAAAAGAGGACAGTTGGATCTATTTCAGAACTTGGAATTTATTTTTATCATGATTCATAAACGGGGAATTATTTCAAAAGCAAAAACAAATCTGTCCAGCCCTTCATTATATCTGTATCCAACGCTGAGGTACATGCTGGTAATCTGGGGTGATATTACTGAGGCTCTACATCGCGCACTAAAAGAATGTAGGTGAGGGGCGCAATTATTCGTCACGTATTGTCACGCATTGCTGCTCATTCAATGCTAACGTACGTAAACTTTTGCGGGACTTGCGAGCTTTCCGACGAGCGCAAAGACATGTCAGGTGCCACCTAATCAAGGTACGTCAGCAACGTTGGCGTAGCTTCTGTGCTACGTTGAATGCCGGACAAGCTTGAGACGCATATAGCGTGTTATTAATTAAATGTGCAAACGCCGCCAGCAGCAAGATCTGTTCACGCTCCTCTCGCTGCACGAACACGCGCCCTTGAAAGAAGTCTCCGAGGAATATTGCAGACTTCTGTCAATGTCATCAACGCTTTCACCCCGACTTGTGCGTGTGTCTTCCTCTACGATGTTCGAGTGTCAGAACCAACCCTTGACCTTCATTTTACAATGGATTAGCTTCGGCCATGTTCGATGTTAACAAGCGCTACACACCAGAGCAGGATGGCAACATGATGAAGTCAACTCCTTTGTCACGGCCTTCTCAGCTGCGTCTTTTGGAATTCTATAATTCAATATGGCAAAGAGGGAAGGTGTCTCCGGAGTGGAAGCTTACGAAAATTTTATCACTTTTAAAACCTGGAAAATCGCCTAGAAGCTATGCATCTTGCTTGCCTATTTCCATGCTGAGTTGTGTTGGAAAGTTAATTGAAAAAATGGTACATTCAAGGATCATCCGATTTTCTGAGACCAGAAAGACTTTCCCCCAAGAAATGAATGGCTTCCGTCGAAAGAGATCTCCGATAAATAACATCATCGCTCTTGTGTATTCTATCAAAAAGTCACTCAATGCTGGCTGCACACCAACCGCCCTTTTCCTGGACATGAAAAGCTGCGTTTGATTCTGTCCTCCACGCAGCAATCCTTGCTGCTCTTGAAACCATGGTCTCGGGGGTATGATATATGCATGGATAGCGGACTACCTTGATGGACGGCAGCTTTTTATGTCCAATCCATGCAGCCCCACATTTAAGTACGCTATAGAAAAGGGTGTACCACAAGGTGCTGTACTAAGTCCACTGCTATTCAACGTTACCCACATTTCACTCAAGCGAGCCCTGCCGCGTGGAGTGAAGATGCAAATATGCAGATGACAACTGTATCTGGCGTGCCTCACGTTCTCGACGATATACACAGAGGCGCCTATAGAAAGCCCGCCATAACATCTCGAGCTACTTCGCAGTCCGCAACCTTTAACTGTCCCCCGATAAAAGCGTAGCCATGGCCTTCACGCGAAAAAAACATGGATTGCTATCCACTGATTCGTGGCGGCCGTGCACTTCCATATGCACAACTGGGTTTATGTTTGGACAGTGATTGCCGTTCAATTGTTATGCTGGGCAACAGCTATGTAGATGGTGCGCAGCATAACCTACCTATCATATCAATAGCCTCGCTAAGCTAGAATGGATATCAGACACAAGCAAGAAGTGTCTTGAGGCAGCAAGGTACACCAATTGGGTTTCCGAAAGCATCGTCAATGGTCGGAACCCTTGTAGAGGCACGTTGTTTGCCTATTGACGTTATTAGGAAACAGGAGACTCTCCGTGTGCACCGGAGGCATCGGCGTCACTCAGGAAATCACTTTTTATGTGGGGTAACCTCAAGCTTCTCCAGCCCCGGATTCGCCCAAGCAATTGGCACTATACCCCTATTACTTCCATGCCATCCCAAGCTGATAATCCCTCCACATTCCCATCCTTGGAGCGTTACTCCCTTACGAATTCAGTGTCGCATCTCTGCAATTTGCCATAACAAGACTATGTCCCATACAGAAATACGACAGATCAGGCTAGAATACATGTATAAAATGCATTCGGCTAGAACTTATATTTACGGATGGAGCGTCGTCCCTGCAAAGCTCTTCATCCTGAATGTACAAGCCAATTACTGGTGAAATGTTTTTATTTTGTCTGGAGCGACCAACGTCCTCTACAGCGGGTGAGCTCTGTCTTTAAAGAAGCAATTGCTTACGTCCTAAGCCACGAGCCGCATCGGTGGAGCATCTTTGCAGACTCCAAGACAGCTCTGCAAGTTTTGTCAAGAAGGAGCAGTTCGTCCCCCCACCATGAAACGCTTCGATGTGTCTAACCTTCACTACATCGCTTGCAGTGGCGGGCACCATATAAAAGAGCAATGTATACCTGGCCGCTGTGGTATTATTGGAAATCAAAAAGCCGATGAAGTGGCACCTGTGGGCCTTAACCACAGGAAATACCGTAAAGTCTCTACAAAAACAGAGGCTTCTACAATGACGTATGGCTTTGCAGTAACTGAAAGAAACCGGCTATGGTATAACGAACCGAACAACGAAGTACTGCTTCACGCGATTGACCCAGATTTAAAATCAAGACTTCCAAGTCAGCTCCCTCCTAGCCTAGAGACATTATATGATCGTCTACAACTGAACTCGGCCTCGGACTGAGTACCAACCTGTACTGCGACAACTGCGCCTATGCAGAAACAGTTAAACATATTTTATTAGAATTTTTGTCCTACTTGGCCCTAAGATCCCGCTTTTTTGAAGATGTTGAACGCCTAGATCAAGGGCCGGCAACTTTGGAGATTATCCTAAGACCATGGACTTGCTCCTCAAATCAGCGTCAGGCTCTAAAAAGTTTGTTTTCTTGTTTGGAGTACATTAGTCACATTTTAAAATTGGAAATTCTGTGGCGCAATCTAAAAACATTCCATCACGCACGTCAATCTACGCCAGCGTTCTTTTTTTTTCTGCCCACCTCTTTGTAGGGCCTGATTTCCCTACAACCCCGACCCTAGCAGAGAAGCATGTAGGCGATTGCAAGCGGAGGCAAAACTCTGCTGTATCAATAAAGAGCCTTCTCTCATTTCTCTCTCTCCTAATAGGGAAAAGTAGAGTAGCCTGCATGATAATAACTCGCGAATTTCCGCGTAGCCTTATAGCTTAAAAACTGTTGCTTTCGCCTCCTTCAGCTTGTCGATTTAACAAAATATACTTTTCAACACTGGGTAGAGGCCAATGGGCGCTGTTCACCTGAATGCTATAGAAAAGGATGATCCGCTGTGATGGAGATTACAGCCTTAAGCAAGAACCATGATCGCTTGTATTTGATATGTGTGTAATAGAGACGCTGGCCTTGTCTTTTGAAAAACCAACTCAATCTAGAAATGTTCATGTGCGGTACGCTTCAGAGTTTGTGCAGCATTTGCACACACCTATCTGGTGTAGCTCTCAAGTGTCATTGAGAGTTTTGGCAACATAGGCTTGAGAATCCTAGACATTCTTGATTATGTTGCGATATTTTTACCCATGTTCAACAGTGTATATATATATCAGGAGAGTAGCACTACTCTTTAGGAAGCCCACGTGGTCTAGGAGGCTCATTAGCTGTACTTGAGAAAACCGGGCCCCCTTCAGTGAGGTATGCTTGGGGGAAGCTAGTAAATAAACTTGGTGGTGTGTTCAGCGGAATACGCATAAGTATGAGTATCGGCTGATCACACCAACACGTTCAGGCAGTTTTAGATACTGTGGTTGCTAGACGTCCGTTGGGGGAGCCCACATGTCTGGCTTTACATGACTCCACATTCTGGCAGTTTTTAGAAGCGGTGGACTTAGACGTCCCTTCGTGCCTCGATTGAGAGTGCTTTCATACCGCCCCGAATACCAAAAAGTCCGTAACAGGTACTGATTCCAAATATATTTCCAGGATATGTGACGGTTCAGTAAAGTAAAATATCACGGATGCCAGGAAAGGTACACCAGATAGGTGCAACCACAGTGTACTGGTTCCTTGGTGCACAGAGTGCATTCTCCCGCAGAAACAAGACTGGCCACTCAGGTGAAGTATTCAACTAAATCATCCCAATTTCGGAAGAGGCCTTCGTCCTGCACCGGACATTCATTGGCCAGCGATTGTGAACAGCAAAGTTTGCCGTCGTTTTATCCTCATCGGGAAAGTTTTGTCAATATCCATTTATAGAGCTATGCCATTTGTTTAAACAAGTCAGTTTTTCTCTGCCTGTAACACTGCTTTATAATCACTGCCCCTGTTTCGGCATCAAAATGACTAATGACAGGTTGCATTGAGTTTGGAAATTTTTAGAGAGCTGAGAAAACATGCCCTTTACAGAACCTTTGAGTTCGGACATTGTAGTGCTAGTATTTGAAAAAGCGCTCCGCCAGCTCATACCACACAACTCACATAAATGCAGCACGAAGTTTTGTCGTGTTTTGTGGTAACAAGGCATGATTTGGTACCAGCGTCCGCTCTTCTTATTGTGACAAAGCAGCTTTCCTTCGAGGAGCCACCGCTATGAAGCCGTATCTACGTGTAGGGTACGTGGCCAAGCCTGGGCAAAGACGTAGAACGAAATGCCGTGAGCTACGTAGGGCAGCTCACGGCAAGACCTCTAGCTTGGTTGGCTGCTGCCTCTGACTCAGTTTCTTCACACCTGCACATAGTGTAAATACAGCCATTCTAACTTCGTATACCTCTTCTCTGCTTGGTGAGGTGAACTTTTATTCGCGTCAGTCGATAGAGCTTCGCAGCGGACGCTAGCATTGACAGGGCACAATGGCCACCAATTTTGGACATTCACTTTAGCCAGCCATGCCACTGTCGTGTTGCGTGTGCTGTCCCATTCCCGTGATCCTGCTGTTGAGCCGGGAAAAAGAACACTAGGATCGCTGAATACCTTACTAATCTAACCACTATTTACACCTTTGAAAATAACCGGAGACCTTAACCGCGCTATGCCCAATGTACCATCTCTAAACAAAGCGGAAAATCGGACCATTAATCGTTACACAGTTACACACAATGCCGGAATTCGACTTGTATGATGACTTTTCTACGCTGACATTCACTTTCCTAACTTCAAATACACCTTTGTAAACGGCTGCAGACCGTAACTGCGCTACGCGCAATTTACCATCTCTAAACAAACCGGAAAACCGGATCATTAATCGTCACATAGTTACACACAAAAATTCAGGAATTTGACTTGTATGATGACTTCTGTACGGTGGCAATCCTTTCCTAACTCAAAATTCACGTTAAAATATGTAATTTGTAAGGCGAGACCAGTGAATTGAGAAAACGTGTTTGTACTGTATGTAAAGCCAGGAAAGCAGAGATATGCGTATCGCAACCGAAATGTGTACTCGCTCTCTCGTTGTTTTAGGTTGATTTGTTTGCTTGCTTCGTATGTGGTATAGACGCGACTGTTCCTCCTCTTGAATGTATAGGCGACGCACTCAAGATTTTCACCGACGCGATGCAACGATCTTTCCACTCTACACACCTTTAAAGACTGCTCGTCGTGGGACCCAATATTGCCTGTATTATTATTCTGTGAGAAGGAAAAAAAATGTGCGCGTGTCTGTTTAGTTCTAAGGACAAGACTAAATTAGAATAAAATGATAGAACAGCTGTGCACAAAACAGTGCAGCCTAATAGGCTCTCTCAGTAACGGGAAATTTACTTTGTGCCTTATAAGCTCAGATAATTGCTGTAGAAGGGTAGAGTTTTTCTAGTGACATTTGGGCTCATCGCACACCGCGCACACACATCTATGGCTGAATAAGTGTTTTGACAGTACAATTATAGGTCCGGAACCCCTGCTGTGGCTGAACTAGGGGCAAGGCTGTGTGCGCGGAATGCAGCAAAATTAATTGGCATGTAGCCTAACAGCGCGCTGCTCGCCTAGGCACTTCAGGCCGTACAATTACTTTTACAAAATAATTATAGCGGACAATCACGTTGCGGTTGAGCAGCCGGGTTCGTGTGTAAGATACAGCCCTAAATTAGATCATGTCGGAGCAGCCGGAATGCTGCGAAAGTTTGAAAGCCTGTCTTTTGAACAGGTCAAAACCCCGTCCTGCAGAAAAAGCTGAACAGGTCAATTGATTGATTGATTGTAGGATTTAACGCGCCAACACAACTTGGCAATGAGGCGTGCCATTGTGGAGGGCTCCGGACTAATTTTGACCATGTGGAAATTTTTGATGTGTGCCGAAACCTCGTACGCACGGGCGTTTTTGCTTTTCGCCTCCATCAGAAAAGCTGCCTTTCGTGGCCGGAAATCGCACCAGCGTCCTGGTGCTCAGCAGCACAATTCTTTAACCACTGAGCCACCGCGGCGGGTCTGAAGAGCCCGCTAATTGGAAAGGTTCAGCAACCAGCCTCGGCCAAAAGTTCATCGGGGTATCAGTGACAAAGATGCGGAGCCACCGAGTGGTTCTTTAACTTCTGACGACCGTATGCCTGATTAAGAAAGGGTGTTAGATGTGCAACAGAACAAGGTGGTGGCAGTCTAGTTAGGAGAACAAGGTCGATTAGGATCGCTGTCAGAAACGTGTGCATTGGTAGCGATACCAAGCTTGCTGGCCTAATTCTCGTGTATTTTGATAACTCTGTGGTGGTCCAAGAATTTGAGACTTTCTGAACCAAACCGTTGACGTAGATGGAAAAAGAACCTTGGTGTGCTTACGTACTTCGAAGGAGAAAGCCTAGCAATTACCAGACTCTGTTGCTTCTTCATCGTGGTTGCCTCTCGTGCTTCGATCCAGTTTTTTCGACTTCTCATAAAAATTACTCAGACAGGTATGCTGGCTGTGAATTAAACAATAGGTTCCGACCGTAGCAAAACTAATCCACGTGCACTGGTTAAATTCACGTTCCACACGCTTGCGTATCACGCAGCACGCACATGGCTAAGTCTCATTCCCCTTCTGCAGGGTACCGGGTTAGCACAGTGGTAGCGCACTTACCTCTTGTTCTTATGACTTGGGCTCAAACTTTCCTGGAAAGAAAGTGCGTATTTTTTCTTATATTTTCCCAGCGACGGGCATCTTTGTACCATTTCTCTTAACGACCATGGCAGTTATTTTGTGCGTGTGATGAGGAATCTACAGCTTTCACCATAGAAATTTCATTCCTTCTTTTCAAATGCCGAGTGCAGTTCAATAAAACAATCCTCTACATATATTTCCACATGAAACGTCGATAGGTGGAAGGGGGATTTCTCTAAGAGCATTTTAATAAAACTCCATACTGTTCTATTGTAGTAAAGGCGAAAGCATTAGTGCTGAATCGTGGAGTGGATATGATAGTGTTGTATGCGCCGCAACGTTTCACACGTCGTGCCGATGCAGACGGTTCAGATTCCGTCGGTGTATACACCTCACCTATGAAACTTTCAGAAGTGTCGTGTATAAGGCGGCCGCCTCTTCATGTAGAGACAATGCCACGTGTATACATTCTGTGCACGGTAATTAGGTGATGTCTACAGTGGCATGTGTCAGATAGTATGCACGCGTCCTCTCATCATCGTCATCATCACGCCGTTCCCTTTGTGGCGGTTTTTTATTTTTCTTGCCCTTGACAGAGAGTATGGATGAACCAACATTGTTCCCCAACATATAATATACGATCAGGAGACTGCTTTGCTACCAACGTAATAGCTGCTTTCGTAGTTACCACGCTAACAGTTCACTAGTACAGCAGCAACCAACCGGTTCCTGGCGGGCAGACAATAATTACCCGAGTTCTTAGGCTGATGTGTATCTATAAACACTTTTGCTGCTTCAGCCAAGTTTGAAGACCAAAAGTGTGTCCTGAGTGTGAATCCTTCGTTAAAATTACGAATATAAACAATTTAAAAACACATAACTTAGCGCCGCAGCTGCCAGTAACCAAGTGGACAAAGCCTAAATTAAAGAATTCTATTTTTGTTAGACATTACTGGGTAGCCTCAGATGCCTAAATATTGAATGAGTATTTCTACATTCCGAACATACACGAGCTTCATGAAATAATGGGCAAAGTGCCTCCGTACAAGGACAATGACCAGCCGCAGGGAGAGGGGGCATCCTTGCGTGTGCTCAATGAGAGCACGTGTGTCCATGAAGCGTCAATCGCTATAGTATTTTTTTTAACGTAGCAGGTGTGTTCAGGGCACCAGTAATATAGAAAACAGGATTGAGAGGCCGTAGTCTGAAATTGAAAAACACATTTTTAAACGTGAATGCTTTTAAATTCGTAGAGCAATATCAGGGGAGTTCAAAAAACTTAAGGCTTGGCGAAATCAAGCTTACACGTTATTTCGTCAAGAAAAATAGTAAAGTCTGCCTAGATGACTTAAGAAAACAAGTTATAATGCATTGGGAATTCAGCGTAGGGAACCCAGACAAGACAAATATTAAAAGAGGGGACGTAAAATCCAAATCCCGGGGCTATGCTCCGCTCCAACAATGTTCGGAAAGGTCGGATGCATGGTAAAAAATTTCCCCGCATTTCCCCGAGGGGAAGAATGTGAAAGTGCGAATGCAGGAGTTGAATTTGCGCGGTTCGGTAATGTTCGCGAAAGAGAGATCACACACACACACAACTACAAAGAAAGAAAGATGCATTTATTCACAGACAACTAGTTGTGTTGTCGTTGTACTTGATTGCTAGAGCGGATCTCAGCTTTGAAATTTCGTGTCAGTACTCCTTTAAGCGGGTGCATTGGCCCTTCTCACGCCCGATTCCTCGCCAATCCCCCACGTGGGTATGTGCCATGCACAGACACCTATTTGTGTTGTCGTTGTACTTGATTACTAGAGCGGATCTCAGCTTTGAAATTTCGTGTCAGTACTCCTTTAAGCGCGTGCATTAGCCCTTCTCACGCCCGATTCCTGGCCACGTGGGTATGTGCCATGTCAGCGGCCAGGCAGCGCGCGCCCATCTCCCCCCGTTGCCAAGGAAGACGAGGAGATTCCTGGCCAATCCCCCACGTGGGTATGTGCCATGTCAGCGGCCAGGCAGCGCGCGCCCATCTCCCCCCGTTGCCAAGGAAGACGAGGAGCGCGCGCACCCGCAGCTGTTGCTATATGGACGGACGGCGGTCACCGGAATTCAGGGTCGCTTATAAAGTGCATTCGCACATAAAAATGTCATTTTAAAATATACAAGTACATTTATCTCAATTAGCTCATTGCGGTATGACAAATGTCACATACCAGTGCGGTACAGGCGGTGGCGTCTTTGTATATTCACGCCGAATCCACCTATTTCTCACAGTCTTAATGAAGCTAACAAACTTCAATGGATTAGCGGAAACAATCATTTTGTAGACACAGACCCATGCGCATTTCTAACTTGAAGGATGTTTTTCTAACTAGAAACATCATGGGAACTGCTTTTAGCTTCACAAGAATATCGAGGGTACCACCTAGTCGGACCCGCTGTTGATAGTATGTTGAATTTCTGTTAAACCCGCAGATTTTTCTCGTGTTGCCGCTGGTGCAGTTTCACATTCTAGCCACTTCCTCCCAGCGACAGTTACAACGAGCGGCATTTAAAACTGGTCAGCCCCTTCTGCCGTAGCGGTCTTTATCGGTCAACACCCCTCCCACCCGCCGCTTCGCCCGCGAATAGGGGCTGGTGCGTCGTGAATCCTAGCAAGGTGGAATGGAGCTGTGACTGACGGGGTGACTAATACTAGTCTCGCCTCTACAACGTTCTACAGTCCGTCAACCTTTTTTTAAACCCTCCTGGGCGCTGCTTTTTGTCGGGCGCTTGGTATTTCTGCGCAATTTTGTGTACGTCGAAACAATTTTGTACGCTTTTCTGTCCGTCACAGTGCGAACTTTGAAGGTAAGGATGTATAGCTTAAGCCATAGAAAATCACAATTATTGACAACCTAAAATTCCACACCACACAGCGCCCGCAGCGATGGCCTTAAAGATGTTACCAAAGCACCGATCCAGTGGTGTATGTGTGTGTGGACCTTTTCTCGCACGCACCATTGCAATCATACTGTAGCGCTCATTGCCGGTAGATTTTCTGTGTTGTTTGCAACCTCATAAATGAGCTTTTCTTACGGAACCAGGCTTATCCAAGAAAGTCGGGATGGAGTCGCTACCCTGTCTGTTTTCATATTAGCAATAATTTCCAGATCTGTAGGTTTCAAAAGAACACTTACGCGATCACAAAAACACAGACGACGGTCCCACTGCCGAATGTGGTAGCGGCCCCTTCCTTCACATTTTATAGTCTTGGATTAAGCAAAACAGCATGACAAAAATCAATGAACCGAAGTGCAAGAACAGCTATTTCATTCAACGAGAGTCCCGGTACAATTACTGGTGAATATTTTTGCTAAGAGAAAATGTGTAGTTTCTGAGGGTATACTAATTTTTTGTTGTTTATGGTAACTCGCCCAAAACACAACTTCTTTCGAGCGCTGAATCATTTCCGACGCCGCTGCTGTCAACATACGGTGCCAAGCAGTGGTTTTAGTCGCACGTATTGTCACATTTTGTTTCTGGAATAGCTGTAAAGCAATGAACGGGAGCATAAAATTCAGTTGAAAGAAGTTGGGTAATTTTGCGACCGAAAAACATACTGTAAAAAAATGGTAAAAACAATGTATAATAAAAGTTTAGTAATACAAAAACGAAGTAGCACAAAGAACTGAAAGTTACAATGTGTTTTGACCATTCTTTTGTTAACATATATAATATTTCCGTAATAGCCGATTTTTGCGGACTTCGAAATTACAATAGTTTTATTTCGAAGTTGAACTCTGTCTAATTTATGAAAATTATTTTTGTCCAGCGCTTTCTATAAGTTTAAAAATGCTATTTAAAGGTAGCTTTAGCTCTTTTATTAGGCTAAGAAACTTTTCGCACAATTGATGGGACGAGTGGAAGCCTCACTAACAACCGTCCGGACTATCATAAGTACCAGCAGCATGTTCCATTAAATATGCTTTTCTGCACATTATTAAAACTTCAAGCACAGGGTCATGACTGGTAGCGCCGCTCAGGAGAAATCCAACAAGAAGCAGTAGTCATTATGCCGATTGTTTCAAATGCCCATGCCCCGGACGCACTGTCCCATGAACGCTATACTTCATTTGGCGTGCTAACGATAGTGTTGACAGCACTAAAACATACAATTCCTGCATTTCGTGTTACAAGATTATTATAAAAAATTCACCCATGCATTCTGTTCAGATGCTAACCGTCGAAACCTCTTCTTAGTATTAATCATATCGCATAAAATGAAGAGAGATATGGAATAATTATGTTCGCCTCGATATTTCCACTTATCTTACAGAAATAATCCCGCATTTAAAGTTGAAGTAGCTATGTGCACTGTTCTTCAATACATAGCGCTCAGTAAACAGTGTTCCCACGTGATAAAGAAGTCAGCCACGTATGCTACAGAAAAATAGCAGGTACAATATTGACGAGCTTGGTTCCCAGGGACCATTGTAGCATTGATTACAAGTGTATGTTTCACTCACGCCACAACCGTGAATACGTTTTGCACAAACTTTTAACGGTACTCCTGACATCCGGCACAGCGACGGTTCCCATCACGCCACTAAGGTTATTGGCACTGACAGTACGTAGCACAATAACATAAAAAGATCAGCGACCGATGTAATTGGCGCATTAAAAAAACACTTTTTATCGAAAGTAATCACCTAGGAAATAATGGCGCGTGCAATCATTGCAGTGTGTTTCTTTCTGCCAAAAGGTTTATCAGTAGATATCAAATTCTGTCAAGAAATAATTGAAATTTTAGCTCTGCTCCCATTCGCTGTCCATTAATAAATGAGTACCTACGTACCTGGGATGGGTATAAATTCCACAAGTCGCTGTGGTGAGGTTGCGCACAGCCTCAGTTCCAATATGAAGTCTCTCGTAGCCGCTTTCCTGCTTGGCCTGTCCATGTTTACCTGGACTCCCAACACAGTCTGGGCAAGTTCTGAACCTGACCAAGCGGTAACGAATCCGTTTGAGGTACGTTGGTTTAGGGAGTTCTGTTTGCTATGATCATAAGAAATTACTGCGGGCCTCAGTTTACCCCACACAAGGAAATAGGTCGGCCTGTTTGCCGACCCCACGCTATGCCGGTAGGCTGCGTTTAATATTGTTCTCAATGCTTGCTGAAACGTAGTCTCATCGCATTGACTTTTCGAGCAGCTTAGCTGCGGCCCCTGGTTTAACTCTTCCAGCACACTGAACTTTACAATTGTTTAGGAGACGGTTCGATGAGCTTTTGGTGCGTGAAGCATTACGATTCTTACATATACACAAAGTTATCACGTTGCACAATATTAGAAAGGAGCCGCGAAGCAAATAAAACATGTATTTGTGCAGGGGTTTTCTCTGCAGTATTTGACATGTTTTGTCAAAGTACACTCCCTCTTTTCTATCTTCTGATTGAACCGTCGAATGAAGAAAGTCTCTGAGGCTATTAGTTAAACGGTAGTCTCTGTTTCTAATAAGCGAAGTATATTTTCAGTTTTACTATGAAGATGCAACCGTTAAAGACGTTGTAGAGCACAGCCATTGATTTAGGTGCACCAAATCGAGCGATTAACTGATCGTTTTGTGAAAACTGAGGTATTTGGTAGTGTACTTGACTGTCTTCTTTTTCTATTTCCCACTAGTCTTCCCTGCAGCTGTGGAGGAGAATTTAAATCAGTCATCAGTGCCGTTTAGTAGAATTTTTAGCGCCTTTTATAAGGTTTACAACCCGCACCTTGGTGTTTCGAAACTGGTGCTGGCTTCATTCCTCCCTCTAGCTACGTTGTTATCTGGGTGGTTGAGCTACATACGTGCAACCTGCATGCAGAGTGCTCGTGAATAAGTGAGAGCAAGAAACAGTGTTTTCATATGTACGTTTACCGCATGAAATTCATTGTATTCCCACATTTTATATCAGCGACATTACAGGCCGCATCAATGGACCGCCAAGGTGTCAGGAGAGTTCAAAGTGAGACTGACAAGAGCGCTAATCCGGCAATGCGATAACTTTCTGAGAATCAAGATAAGGAAAGATCGCATAATAATAAAGCAAGAAACAAATAATACAGTAATCGAAGAGTTGGCGTCAAATCACAACTATCAACACTACTAAATTTCTGGTCTGTGCACCAACTAACTTTGACTATATTGGCAGTGAGCTGTTATGTTCGATGTTTCATGGAAAGAAAATATCTGTTTGGCACCCAACGCATTATTTTTCTTGTTTCTAGATCCTCGAGAACATGCACCACGCTTACGGCATGTTTGACATGGACAAAGATGGGGATCTTGACTGCTCGACGGCTAACAGGACGGAAATCAACGCAGAGCAACAGACCGCCACCTATATCTGGGAACTATATGGCCCAGATGGTGAACCGTAAGGCCTAACTCGAGCCACGAGAACGTCTAAAATTATATTTTAGCCAACAGCACTGTTGTGGGGGGGGTTAGCATGAGGTCACAAAGTGTTTTCACTCATTCAAGACCCGTGGACAAAACCTAAACACCACCAACATAACAATGTTTCCTAGCACAATAATTACACGGGAAGAATCCTCGTCTCAATGGGCAAGTTTGGAAATTAGCAGAAGCCTGTCATTCGCTACATAATCTAAGGCATATATGGGAAATGGTTTTCTGTAGAAAACACCATCGGAGGTGTGCGAACTTCTGACGTGGGTGAAGTTTCAGGGTAGAAAGAAGGGGCTTCGACATCTCCCAATATTCTTTATATTTGTTCACACGATGAATGCATTGATGCCGTAAATTGGAGAGATAAAAATTCTTAAGCGATTATCTAAGCGACAAGCCTGAATACAACTATTGCCTATATGTTTGAAACTTTTTTTCTATGCCTTACGCCAACATGACCGCCTTGTGCTCCATTTTGGTGCTTCTATATTGTTTTTTTCTGAGAAAGCTACGTGGTAAAATTTACGCTGTCAACGAATATAATTTTTTGGCAAGGTTGTGCTTTCGTATCACTGTAACATTCGTGACCCAAGTGACTGACACCCTTAAATGAGCCCGCGAACATCACTTTACTGTAGCTACCATCCACCTCATTTTCAACGCAGAGCTGTTTATCCGTGGAGCGTTGTCATTAAACTCAGCACAGCCCAGCACATGTGAGGGTCCGCACAGTGCGGAGCTCGCAAAAATTAACAAGAACGAATACCCAGCGCACGTGAGCGTACGCGTCGAGCGTCTGGATGTACGCTTAATATTAGGTGGCTCTGGTGGAATGAGGAGTGCAGGCGCGCACGACCGGCGTCAAACAGCGTTGGAGCCACAATGCACAGAACCCCATCTCCTTAAAACGTGCTTAAGTACAAGGAAGACACACTTGCCGGCAGGCGGAAACGGAGAGATGGGACTACATTACAACTTCAGTTATTCATGCAACGACACTTCCAGGGTATAGAATAGCATAGAGTATTTGAGGGGAGAAAGGACAACTATCATCTTCCTCGTTAGTTCTAGTGCAAACACTATCTATGACCAAGCACACTGGCTAAACCCGTCCAATGCACATACAGCTCTGCCCGCTACACGAAACTCTTTCTACGACCCAGAAAAGCTCAACAGAAAAAAAAACGATACGAGCGAAGAAACATTCTGATGCTTCCTATACGCTTCAATTTCAATTAAACAGCTGACCAGCTAGCCCTTACTAAGTGTAACATGTCCGCACCAGGCTCAGACAAAATGGCGTGTACCATGATTCAGCACCTTCGCACAAGCAAGGTTGAAACGTTCATGTATTTTTAAGCGAAGTATGGTTGACAAGTTAATAACGTAAGGGGTGGAGAGAAGCCATTAAAGTTTCCATAATAAAAAAAGCGAAATATGTGTCGGTAACAGCAAGTTACTACCCGATAGCTTTGACCAGTTGACTCTCGAAGGTTCCCGTAAAACGACCAAAAACAGATTTGTACTTGGAATCCAACGGTATCTGGGCAGTTGAATGGCGTGCCCAGAAGCCCAATGAAAGTGACCGTGCTCATCGAGGATACGGAGCTTGTTTTTCGGCGGGCGGATCCCGGCAGGCCTGAGCCGAAACAGCTGCTCTATTCACACGCGCGTGAAAGAGCAGCTCTGCGTCTTCGATCGCCGAAATTGGGGTGCCAGGTAGTAAAGTAATTTTTTAGGGCTTGCCGCGACGTCAAGAATTGTGATGCACGTTACGTTTCAGTAAGCATGAGTTGGACCCATTACAAGGTAGAAGTAGTTGCAGCGGTGTTTAAGATACAGTGTCATATATTCGCGCAGAGAGTGCCTTTGTTTTGACTTCTGTACACACCCATCACAGGCTACCTGATTAACCGGCCATATTTTACACTGGGGCGCAAAATGCGAAAACGCTGTCGAAACCTATTGCGCCAATAAAAAAAAGTGAATTATTCAACAAATGGAACACTGATCTCAGACTTCGTTAGCAAAAAAAAAATCACTTATGATTACTGTGCTCCCTAATACACAATTTGGGCGCAGCGCGAGCTGCAGTCTTCTCGGTCACGGCGCATATCTGCTGCGTCTCAGGAAGTGATCGCGTGAGAAGGGAACACACGGTAGCACGTCCTACTGTGCAGCTAATTCGCAGCGCGTCGCTGCTGCCGAGTACTTGTGGGAAATCGTGTTTTAACTTCCCGCGCAAATGTGACATGGTCCAGATGAGCGCCCAATGAAGGTGAGCCGGGAGAAAGTGGTCGGGGTAGGGCGCGTCTTGTTGGCGACGCATGGAGAAAGTCTGAGGGAAAGGCAGTGATAGATGACGCCATTGCATCGCGTGCCGCCCTCTCCCTCACACTTTCGCCACACTTTGCTCCGCAGTTTTCTTTCTCTCTTCGCTTGCTCGGTTACAACACTGAGGCCATCGCCGCCGCGAAACCACAGTAGGGGCTGCCAAAGTGGTGCTCACTAAATACCTATTAATCAGACGACTTATACTCTGCTCACGCTCTGTGCACGTCCCAGAGAGAAACTTTGTGCAAGCGAGCTTCTGTGTTTAAATAGGAGTTCTATCAGAAATACTAGCTCTATGACCCCAGGTTATTACGATATGTGTTTGTGACTGATTTCGTTTTTATTCTTGTTTAAATTCCAGAATAACACTCCACCTTAATGTTAAGGTCGTTCCAGGAAGTGACCAGATTACATTTACGTATGGACAAGGACAAGGTAAATATAACGAGAAATGTCAGTAAGTGCATTCTTCTGAACGAATAGGAAACTGGAGGACGCGTAAGGTTTGCCTTGAAGAAGCTCTGAAACACTGCCGGTGAACGCTTTCACTTTGTTTTGGCGACTGGGAGCAGTGCGACAGCTGTATTATCGCCAGCACGGAGCGGCAGTGCTGTGATTTGCTCCTCACAGCGATACGCCTTCCGTTTCTGCTTTGCTTTTGCGACTCTCTTTTTAAAGTGGCTATCGAGTGCGTTCATTGCTGAAACTGAAGGACAGCGAACGAAAAGCCGCTATTTTGCTTTAATAATATAATTCAAGCGGTACAAGGACGCCCAAACCGGAAAAGGAAAAAAAAATTTTTTTCAGCAAGTTTCTAATCTTAAAGCAGACATTCTTGGCTGAGATACTTTACGAGCTCTTATTCTAAGTACTGATTTTGTATGTTGACTACGCCCTGCAAGCATTTAAGATTTCGAGAAAAGTTGTAGAAAATCTTGCAGGGTCCCTTTAAAAGCAGAACGCAAAAAAGTTATCCTACCTGAAACGAGGAAAGTGATCGAAGGTCATAGTGCGCCCGGCACTAATGTAAGGCGACAAATTCATGACAACTGTATCATGAGTATGGACGCGCTCCCGCGTATCAGGCCTCTTTAAAGAACTGCGCAGGGCAAGCGCTGGGCAGCGGATATCAATGTTGGTGCCGTCAGTCTGGTCATGTCACGCTGGCACAAAAAAGGGCCCCTTTGTACTTCAATGCGTTCGGCGTAGGGGGAGCAAAATTGAACTAAAGTACCTTTTCCTGCGCGACACAAAATTGCCAGCTAGCCGTAAGCTGCAGCACCCACCGTCGAGGTGCGAACATTCTAATGACAGGTGACGAGGCTGACGCCACTGGCGCAGACTGCAGTGTGCCACATCTTTCGCCGGTGGCTGCTGCCGGGAGGCGCTGGCGGACGCCAGTTACGTCGGCTACGGTTATACGTTTCGGCACTTTCGCAGCCCGTTCTATAATCAACGTTACTTAAGCCTATAAAAGGCAATTTACACCATACAGTGGATTTCATTGTATCCCCAAGCGACTCCCGCGAGCAGGAAAAAGTTACCACTCCAGATCACACGCCATCGGTTAGGGCCGCGCCTGTTTTCAGTGGCGGACCGCAAGTGGGACATGGGGTTTTTGTGACACATACGCATATGAACAACGAGTGGAGAAAAAGGACAGCTTCGAGGAGTGAACTAAACTTCTGGGTATGCTAAGTGCACTGTAGAACATCAAGAGTGTTGAAAAAATTTTTCTTCAGAATATCGTGGCCAATCCGAAAGAAGCTATTACCGGTGTGCAATCGATGTGGCAATAATAAATATTGCACGGTACAGGGGTATCAACCCTCATGCAACTGCTGATTACGTGACAGCCACTGAATGGGCCTGCGGTTGATGCTATGAGCTCAATAGCCAACGTTGTTGGAACCAGGTTTCGAAGGTACAGTTCGCTGGACGGCTTTCCACCAGACAGTATCTGTGGCTGCCCCGACATGGAGCCGCTCCGGTGATTTTTGAGGTGCCACTTCGCGAAGTCTCGACTGTGCCAGGCCACACTAACCGGCTTTCGCTGCCGAATGCCTTATTTGAATTTCTGCCTTCAACGCGCACCCGTAGAGCCATCGACCCAGTGTGGCTTTTGTCAAGAGGGCCAGATATTCGACCACTTGCTGCTGTCTTGCTGGCGAAAATGATCCCCTCCGCCCCCTGGGTCTTTTTTGTTGGTTCTTCATTTATTAACCTTTTTTGTATTGGACCTCCTTTTTCGGCTGGGGGATATTTGACGCGACTTCACTCTTTTTCAAGGCTGGTTTTTTTACCTTGTAAGTAAAACACATCACCTACGTACTTTTTCCTGTACTGTAAGCTAGTTATTTTTAGTTTAGTACGTTCTATATTTTTGCTCTCAAAATTGTTGTTATCACTTTTCCCTCAAACTTTGGGTTTCAATTATTCCTTGGATTTCATTTTAATCTTTCCCCCATTGAGATCCCAATCCGATTTGGTCATTCCCCCAGAAAGGATCCGCGCCATGATTTCTTGGCTCGTACCAATCAGACAATTATGCCTATTAGCCATGCGCACTATTCTTTGTACTGCTTACAGGTGAAGAACCCGCAAGCACTGCTACATTCCTCTACGCGGATGATACTTGCGTCATTACGGCCCTTCCTTTACTTGGTCGACCGGGTAAGACGGACTAAGCAGCGTTCGCCGGTGTCCTTTTGTGTTCGAAGACCAGTCGCGTTATCACAATCTAATATAACAAGATGACACTTATTTTACTGCCGCCACGAATAATTGCTAATTCCTCGCAACAATGAGAGAAGCGAAAGTTTCCATGGTAAACTCGAATGGTAGCTGATCATAAAATCAATTTTTTTACCTATAACCGATTCCTTATTCAGTTACATTCATTCTTAAAGGCGAATGCTGGGCATCTGGTGAAATAAATAAAACAAATCTTTCAATCTATACCTTCGAAATAAATGGTCATTTATGCAACTAGGATGGAAGCGCCGAAAGGGGCGCAAACACTACGTTCTTTTTTATTACTAGTTGCATAGTATGGTTTCTAATGGTTGTTTAGACCTGACATAAATTGCATTACATTATGTATGTCTATTTATTGCCAGAGTGCGTCATGGGAGTGCCGGAAGAAGTCAAAACACGCGTCTCACAAAGCTGCATCAGTCAGTTCGAAGAAAACTGTCATACCACTGTTCTGGGCTTCGACAAAGACACGTGTAGTCAATGGTTCATCGGAGAAGAAATCGCGAGGTCTCAGTCAAAAATCTGATTTCTGCTATTCGGAGGTGGCCTGATGTGTACGTTTGTACGTCGACTGCAGAAATAAAACTGATGAAGCGGAAATTGCCTGTAATATAGAAGCCAATGAAAGCCTAATATTGGGGTGATTTCTGCGGATTTCCATCTTGCGGATTTGTATACTTCTAACCTGGCCACGTATAGGGCTGATAGCGATGCCCAAAATATATATATTTTTTCTCGCAGTTTCCTGTACAACGTACGAGTAAACCCCGCGTGCAATTATTGCAACACCGTCTACACCGCCCCAAAGGCTGTATCTGTCTCCGTCGCACAGCCGTTCCACTCTCCTCCTTTTCCCCACAACTAACTTGTTTCCTCCCGTGCTTGGCTGGAACAATATTTTTGCCGGGCAGCTGGCCAAGCATTTTCGCCGTGTATTCTTCCCCAGAGAGACATAACCGAGAGAGGATTTGATGGCGCTGCATTCGTTCCGCTGCTGAGAGAGAGGGAGAGAGAGAGGGGGGAAACAGAAAAACAGAGTGAGCGAGGGAGGCAGTGAGCGAGAGTGGCTTTATTGAGCAATGAATTGCGGGGTGACTTCCCAAACCGGATATCAACGGGTGATCTTGACTTTGACTGCTCGTACAACCAAGATAGTCCGTACGTCGAGGCGGTGGCTGTATTACACGCTCTCCCACTGCTAATGGGAAGCGTTGGGAGTTGAGACAATGTCGGGGTATCGCCGCAATCCCAGATTAGGTGATGTAGTGTGCCTAAATGGCCGCAAAATATACACTGTAAGAAGTATTGTGTTTGGATGAGATGATTTATTCGTACTTGGTTAGCGAACGTGTTGGTTATGTGCATTAAAATTCACGAGAACCCATAACGGCATTCGCTGTTATGTGTTCTCGTGCATTTTAAACTGGGTTGGGCGGGAGGAAAGGCCCTTCTGGCTAGTCTATTATATTGGCTTATTTCCGGGTAGGTCTCAATCGGCGTTGGACTGTATCCTTCTATGGGGTCCGGTTGCTGAGATATGTTATTTGAAAGGCGTCTAGTCGAAGCGCCGTCCGCCAACTTCCTCTGCAGATGCGTTCGTTGCACGCTATCTTGACAGCTCCCGTGAATGGATTGTGGAGATATTGCAAAAAAAGCAGAAATGGAATGCATGGCATGAGCGAGAGAAAATACCGGTTCTGCTAGACATCAAAAGGAACGGCAGGCAGCGCATGCCAAAGATGAAGCCAGCAAACTGTTAGCGCTGAAAGCACAATTGGTATGGTGTACTGGAGGCGTGCGAGATAGGCGATCTGATGCGAGATATGTGATGCGTTCGGTCCTCTGGCGGCCTATACTCGGGGAAAACGTTCTGTGCAATGCAGTCAAAGCTAAAGAGACGGAACATGCTAGTTCGCTGTGCACCTGGAAGTAGTTCAACAAAAAAAAATTGACTGGCTGTAATTTAGGCAATAAAAAACATTCAGCTCTTCGGTTCTAGCCGTGGATTGATAATGCCACTTAATTGCTATCTGGAATATATAAACCAGAAAGCATTATTTTTTTTTAATTTTTCGGTTTGTACTGTCGCCACTGACATCGCAATGGTTCTCTTATGAAAAAAAAAATACGTGGCGTTCTTTTCGACGGCCTTTGGCAGCTCGCGGTAGCTCGCCACTTTAGTTATTCCATAGAAGGTATAGGAATCTGGACAACCAAAAGCTGCCAAACTAAACAAAGCAAGCGGTCTGCAAAGTGTACGCCCAAGTGAAACTGATGCAATCGGTACTATCCGTCGTTTCCGCAATCCGTTTGGTATGCAAGCTTGCCGGCTGAAGCGAGCGGGTTAGTAAGCGTGTATTCGTGCTGCTGTTTTGATATACTGCGGCCGCGCTATGTACGTGCGCTATACATGTCCGTGGTGCTGCCCAGTTTTGAGCTCCAGAAAAGTTTACAAATCAGTGCATGCCGTCAAAATTGCAGCGCTGACAAAATTCACTTCACTTCTGACCGATCCAATGTTGGGCAGTATAGTCCACGGTCTGCCTAAGTTTTCCAGCCAAAGCGTTGGCTTGTGTTCAATAATAATAATAATAACAATATTAAGAATAATAATAATAATATTCAATCAATCAATGAATGAATGAATCAATCAATCATGTTTATTTACGTGCCCAGGAAGAGCCAGAGGCCTGAGTGCTGGCGCACGGATGGTTACATAAAAACAAAATACAAGAAACATATTGCAAGAAACAAACAAGCAACAAGACACACAAATTGAAGTAGTGAAAATGACAGAAATAAAGCATAGGCGGAGCCTGGGTACCGGTAAAAAGATAAAAAAGAAGATAACTTTGTTGCTCTGCTTATTGTGAAGACCACACGACAGGCAGAGCAACAAAGTTTGACACTAATACAACAAAAACAACGGCAAGAGCGTAGAGACAAATTATAAGACAAACAAATGACAGTAAACCGTTTGAAAAATAGGCAACTATCAGTTGGTTAGACACAACCGCACAGAAACAAAATTCCAGAAGAAGAAAAAAAGCGAACGAAAGAGAATAATAATAATAATATTATACTAATAATAATCAATCAATCAATCAATCAATCAATCAATCAATCAATCAATCATGTTTATTTACGTTCCCAGGAAGTGCCAGAGGCCTGAGTGCTGGCGCACGGATAGTTACATAAAAACAAAATACAAGAAACATATAGCAAGAAACAAAGAAGCGACAAGACACAGACAAATTGAAGTAGTGAAAATGACAGAAATACAGCACAGGCGGAGCCTGGGTACAGGTAAAAAAATAAAAAAAAGAAGATGCCTATGTTGCTCTGCCTGTCGTAAAGGCCACACGACAGGCAGAGCAACAAAGTTTGACAGTAATACAACAAAAACAACGGCAAGAGGCAAATGATAAGACGAACAAATGACAGTAAACAGTTTCAAAAATATGCAACTATCAGTTGGATAGACACAACCGCACAGAAACCAAATTCCAGAAAAAAAAGAACGACAGACATATCATAGATGTTTAACATACTGTATTTTTCAACAGCGCTGTACGGTAAATTGTAAAGGATTTCTGAAGATGTCAAGGCGTTCAACAAAGCGGTTGTAACAATTCTGTTTTCTGCGCACAGGAGAATGATTGGAGTTGCGCGCAGCGCTCAAGAACGGGCGATGTGACCTGGTGCGCTCCTGACGAGGCGCACGCTTACGTGTGTTCGGAGGGGCTGAGTTGCCTGGTAACGCTCGACGGCCAAATTAAAAGCGTATATAGCTCTGATGTTAACGTGCCCTCACCACCACCCACATGCGAGGCTCCATTCACCAACGTCGGTGTTTTTCCTTGCTGTTTAATTGTGTGCGCGTTTACTGCGCACTATAGCCAAAAAACCAAGCTTTGCCTCGACGATTGTGGCTTTACCGCGTTCAGCGGCGCAAAGGTCATGGCGATACAGAGGTTGTGTGCGAGACGGAAAACGTTCTCTTAGGGATGTCCACCCTCCACGTTCGAGAGAAAACGAAAGTGATCATACTTTTAGGGTCAATAATAACCTCTAGGTCGGGCGCGAAAAGCTTTGGTGGTTGCCCCCCTTCGCAGCATTGAATTGCGCCTATTTTTTTTAATCAAGTACGGCTGCATGTACCGATATAGCGGTGCCAAATTATGCTCGGGCACTCTGTCGCTGTATCTGTAGCTTCCATGGCGTTTCAACGCTCTTTTTCTCCACAAGACACATTGAAGAATTGTTCACCACACCGACGTAGTACAACGCTTTGCTGGTAGCTGTGCGGGTGGCGGTGGAGCCTTGGTCTGGGACATTTTAGATGCGACTGCATCTCATTCACTCGCCTTGTCCCTCCATACGGCGTTGTTGTTGCCCGTCCACACCCCTCCCCCATTCTCCTCGCCGCGCGAGCTGCGATCTCCGCCGCTCACCCCCTCCCCTCTCCTATGGGGAACACTGTCTTGCGAGGGGCATTGTATTGGATTCAGTTGGATTGGCTTGGCTTGGCTTGGCTTGGCTTGGCTTGGCTTGGCTTGGATTGGATTGGATTAGATTTGGATTGGATTGGATAAAAGTGGATTGTGTTGGATTGTGTTACGTCATAGCCGCGGCAGGGGGTTCACGGCACGTTTCACGCGATGGGAGAATCAACCTAACGGAAACAACAACGGAACCCCCTATGCGTCGCATCTACACAGGGGTTCCCCCGAGGGGAGGTCGGAGAAATTTTTAAAGCGAAATCGTCGTATGGAAACCAACAAAAGTGATCGCACCAATCTACACAGTGCGCGCCTTAACTACCACTGAGGGTGTAGACGGCAGAGTGGAAAGACCATCGTCCTCGTGCAATCATGAACACCAGCTGCTACTTCATTCTGGTAACAGCATTGAACGAACACAACAAAATGAAATGGATGGCAGAATCGCCGTTTGTTCTGTGACCAATCTATTACAAAATAACTGGAAATACTATAAGGTCCACAAATGGTAAGGAATTACAAAGTAAAAAAAAACTCGCCCGCATCTTCCCACGGGGAGAACTCGAGTAAATGCGTCGCAGAGTGGTGGGGGTACCGCGTGAATGTTGCGTAATTGGGTATGGTTTGGGAATGATTAATTGTTATTTCGTCTTTATTATTCTTATTTATTGAATGAAGGAGAAGCGAAGGCAAGGAGTGTAAAGTTAAAGTCTGTCTTTATTGCTTGGTGCCGTCAAGCAAAGCGCCAAGTCAAGCTAAAGCCAAGCAAAAACGACCTTGACTGAATTCCGAACGCGCGCTCCGCCGCTTATATACACACCGCTCGCGTTCGAGGGACAGTAGTGTATGGTGAGAGACGCGCATGCGCACACTTCCGTACACAAGCGCGCGAACTTTCCACGCCGTTATCACGTGTACACGCCCTGCCGCTGTTACTGTTGAGCGCGACGCAGCGCACGGGTAGCTACGACGCATGCGCGCACAGACGCGCTCCCCCCGCACCGCCGCAGCTGTTGTTGAGAGCGACGGAGCGCACGGGGTACACGCGCTCCTCCCGCACCGCCGCACCTGTTGTTGAGAGCGAGGAGGGTACGGGGGAGAGATGCGCACGTGCGGCTCGACGCGACGAGCATGCGCAGTGAGCGTGTGGACGGCGCCGACAACATCGACGAGTGACATCGCGAGCCTAAGAAATGCTCCGCATTTAAAACGAAACAATATTCGAAATACGTCCACTCTTTGAGAATTGTGATACCGGTAATTAGGGCGCGTTTTAAAAGGATACGGTCAAAACGCCATCTATACCACCCCTTAGTACCTAATCTATCGGATTGGGGTCTCATTCATTTTACGTGATACGCAATGTCAGGCAGTATACATGCACGAGAAGGGTTTGAGGTGTTCAACGTGATATACGCCGTAAACAGTATCGTTAGCGTCCATAGATAAAAGCTGCAAATTCATTCAGGCTGCGGCGTGGGGAAATTGTTTGTCACTGAAGGGAACCTAAATGCTCGATAGAGCAGGCATATCTGAAGATAAATACGATGCGGTGGGTAAGATGCCAAGTCGTGTATTTTCGAAAAATACATTTTGCTAACCTAGTTCTCTACAACGTGATTCGTGGCCTTCTTTCAACTGCATCTTTGTATTCGCGTTATTATGGCAAACACTGATATTACGCGACTGGCCACGGCTTCGTGAAATCGATGTTAAAATTAACATAAGTTACACGATGTTGATTTAAGGTTTCAACTGATGATATAACATGCGTACGCAAAAGCGCAACAGAAGAAGAAGAAGAGCACAAACCACTGTGGAGATTGCTTCTTCAGAATCAAAACATATTTTCTAGCTTCTTCACATCTGGCTGTGGGAATTTATTTACGAGCTTCCTATTATTCTGACTAATGGTCCTAAGCATCGCGATCAAGAAATACGTTGGCGTCATTACCAGGATTATCTAACTATTGAGGTAGGTGATAGACGCATCCGAGCACGGCGATGAAGAAAAGGCAGAAAAAGAACAAAACATGGATGCGCTCGTCTTCCTCAAATGGATCACGATAGTTTCAGTAATCACGGCTGCCTGCTCCGTGGTGACCACTTTCTCTGCGTTCTACCTCGGTGTGTTCGGTCCGTTTGATGAGGCACAGAATCTGCTGCGACACTGCTTGGATTTCGCGCCCTTCCTACTGCTGTTCGCCCTATTGCCAGTGCTGTGCAAGGTGAGTCGTTTGCTGCACCCGTGAACGTAAACCCTTTAATGCGCGGCTGCTGGTATAACGAGGCCGTCCGGGGAGCATTCAGTAGAGGAGCGACACGAAATAAACTGACCGAATGCCTTGAGATCACACGAATTGGCGCTGGTGCACTGCCACCATTGAAGTAGACTTCAGGAGCCGATTGCAGTTTTCTGCATCTACGTTAGCGGGTAATAATTTAGCTTGCCAAGAAGGAGGCATAAAGCGGAGGGGTACATGGCTTTGGGCAACTTAGTCGTCTATACAGGATGAGCGTTCATTTCAACGCGTTTCACAATAAGTAAAAGAGCCCTAACCTCGCCAGTAAGGCACATCGCCTAAAAACACTTCGTTGTTTGCATACGCTAAGCGTTCTTCCTTACCTCTTAGAACGCAGTAATACACAATATATATATACCAAAAATGTACACAAATGTGCTGTCATAAAGTGGTGTATTAGTGTAGAAATGTGTACCCTTGTGTCGCCCACCCTGCTTGGACGTAGCGTCCACAGCATGTCATAAATAAACGAATAAAAAATATACATACATACTATAGTAACGAACTATACTCCTTAATTGCTGCAGGAGGAACACGCACAAATCAAAGTACGCTGTTTCTTGACTGTTTAATTCAACGTTTAAACCAGAGTCAGGTCTTCTTCAGGGAGCTAATTTAATTAGCCTGAATGTGCTCACTCCTGCTTTACCTGACTCAGGAGGGGGTGGAGGGACCACTCAGGAGGCGCACCGTCAAGCTTACGAAATTAGCTATTTTCATTTCTTCCCACATTATTCTGGATGAAAAATAAAGCATTAGTATTAATATAATGATAGGTTTGTAAAAAAAATTAAAGCCGTTCCACTCAACGTGAAAGCTCTCGTAAATGCAGAGCAGTGATTCGCCATAACGGCCTGTGGCACCGTTATCCACTTAGTGCTACTACCCATCACGCTCTTCGCCTCCCTGTCTCACTTCTCTCTTGATGAATTGAACGGAGGTTTGTCCAAAGCAGTTCAAATTTCCTGCCTTCGCAGTGCTCGCGCGCGCCCTGCCTGGTACGAACAGCGCGAGCGGTTCTCGCACGTGCCGCCACCTTACTGCGCAGTCCACAACGAGTTGTGTTTGGCGGTCCCATCTCCCCGCGAGGGGGACTCGAGTAAATGCGTCGCATAGGGGGTGGGTGTACTGCGTTAACGTTTAGTGTTTGGGGAGTTAGTGGTAGTGAATGTGTTGTATCAGCAGCTTCTTGACGTAGTTTGAATGAGTCAAGGATATAAGGCGTGTTCGTAGCCTCCCATTCTGTGTCGGCTTTATGGCGCAGTGGGTAGAGCACCATGTACATTGCGTTCCGCCCGCAGGGTCGAGGGATCGAAACCAGGCGCCAGATAGTATTTTTTTTATATAGTGTAGGGGGAGGGGTGCGGACTACGACGGACGTCAACGCGGGTGACATCGTGAGTTACTGAAATGCTCTGCATTTAAAATACGGGCTCAAGGTGGGATCCCGACCCCCCGCACGCAAGCTCAATCGGCGGCGTGTTAACTATTAGCACTCGGCCTCGTCGCCCGCAGACATGGACCCCTGGGCTCATTCCGCGCAAATATGGCGGCGCGCGGCAATTTTGTCAGACAAAAATAAAACGAAGAAAAGGAAAGAGATGGCAGTCGGTGTATCAGAAAAGCAGAAGAGATATGGGAAAAGAGAGGAAGGATTCACGCCCTCGTGCGCACGAGCATTGGACATTATAATATGAGTAAGCGCACCAGGACAGAAGCTAGAACAGCCGCAGGAACAAAATAGCCCATACACGCTCGATCAAAACTGTAGGAATCAACTTTTGATTTGTGATTTCCCTAGAATAAAATGAATGTTCCATATCGTGACATAAACAAGCAATCGGTACAATCTGGCTATGAGGGAGGCGTGTTCGCCTTTATAAATCCTGAATCAAGAAAAAAAAGACAGGAAAAAATTCAGAGCCATTCCACCCCGTGAAGAGGGATGGCCAGCAAAGCTACGGTGCCGAACGTCAAGGTAATTTGCGGTTTAGCATTGTTCCTGGTTATTAACTGAAAGTCTAGTCCTGTCCAGTCACTGCTACTTGCGCATTCCCAGCACGGTTCTTCACGAGCTACGTGAAACGGCTATCAAGCGGCTCTGACGAACCGTCAGACTTATCTACTGCGCAATTGAGGCGCACACCTAGGCACGAGCCGGCGCCAGTGCGTCTGCCGCGGCTATGACGCAGCACAATTCAACAAAATCCACTTTAATCCAATCTAATGCAATCGAAATCAAATCCAAGCCAAGCCAAGCCAATCCAATCGAATTGATTCCAATCCAATGCCACTCGCGCTTGCGCAGAACGGAGCTTCACGGCACACGCGAAACTGCTCAACCTCGGCCAGTGTAGTTTACGCCACAAAACACAGAGGAATCGTGGGTAGAAATTTATTATAGCGCGGGTATGGTAATTACGGCGCATGCCCTATGAAGCGCCTAGGACATTTTAATTTTTTATGATTTTTTTCATGCCCCGGGGATGTGGCGCGGAGTTTTACGATTCCGGAGATTTGAGTGGGTTCCGCAATGTAACGCTACGCTCGCTAGCGATTCCTGTCTACATCGCTCTGGGACCGGAGACAATCTGCTAGATCCTACCCATTTACAGCTTTGCTGTAAAAAAGGGGAAAAAAGAGGGCGGAGGACAGGAAGGGGAACAAGAGTGAGAGGGTCTGAAGAGGACGAGACAATCATAGTAACTGCGAAATGCATCGTCAGGCTGTTGGCGTTTCAGTGCGCAATCTCAGACCGGGGCAACAAATTGGTTGTGTACTTTAGATCCTGCAATACCGTGCGCGGTTGAGGCCCATGCACATTAAGGGCTTAATGTGGTACAGCAAAATGACAAGGTCTCGTACGTCCTATGGTCACTGGTGCTTCAGCGGCCATTCAGCGCAAGAATGACAGTTATTGTTGCAGGACTCTCACTAAGACCCTCTTTCAAGGTAATAACGTCATGGATTATGTAGGACTGACACTGTTCTCGCTCCCTACAGCTAGAAAAACTTCTTGTTAGAAGTGTGACTTTAATGACATTGAAAAAGTGATGTTGCATCGGTAGGTGCCTGGACAAGGAACGGTTTGGGAGTCATTTTGTGTGATAGGGGTGATTGTTAAAGCGCATTCGGAAAGCTCCATACTCGAACAGGTAAACCAAGTTGGGCGCGTCACTATCAACTGTACCATGCACAGAATAGCTGAAGTATGAATGTGGGCTCATTGCTACACTCCGGTTCGCAGGTATTTAGGTACCAAACATGTATTTTTGCCACACGGCCGGAAGCCTAATTGCGGGATGTGGTTGTCTTTAGCGTGGACAAGGTAGTATCTTATGTTGTTTTCGTGCCTGCACCCAATATGCGGAGGTACGCTAAAAATTGTAGAAGGTCGCTCGCTCTCCTGAAGAATGTTGAAGTGCTTTTTTTAAAATTTGATTCACGTTTGGGTGGCTACTAGTAAAATCTAAGAGTAAATTACAATGGAAATCATTCTGATCATTCCGGCGTGGCCCTTGGAGCAGCGTGTTACGATTTATAATTGCCGCTCTTGATATAGCATCGTCAGCAAGTGCCAGCGGGTAATGCTGCCTGACGAGAACATCCCTTATTCGGCTGGCGCTCGGTCGGAAGTCGTCGTCCCGGGAGCAAATTCTCCTAAACCAATCTACCTGCGAATAAGAAATGGGTTGAAACTTCCAACTAGGACATAAGGAGTCAGTGAGTCGCAGCTTGATGGACTAATTTCCAGCTTGTACTTTTGCGCGCACTTCCACCGCTACTGTTCTCTAATGAACAAACAAGTATATATAGGCACTTAAGGAACTATGCGTTTCTCTCCAGTAAATGCTGGAAGCCGGCGCTTGTGATGGGGTCACCACCCTGGGGATGGCCTACTCTCACTGTTTTCAACAAATTACACCGTAATGAGCCAAGGCAGAAATGTTACTTCGCACTCCAGGCGTATAGGAAAATGTGGTCGGCGGAATACGGCCATTTTTTTCGTTACATACGTTGCATCTCCCAGCATTATAGGTGGCATGGTCCTGTATGACTAAAACACCTAACTGAAATATGGGAAAGAGGCGATGTAGCTTTGAATCCTCTTCATCGTCTACAACAGTGTTGTACACGTTCCTCTAAAACAGCGACGACAGCTCGTTCCTCGTTCCTTCCCAATTTTGAACTGTGTTCCCGTTACAAGCTCCTTTATTGGGAAAGTAACGCGTTCCAGTTCCACTTCAAACATTGGAACGTTTCGTTACGTAACGTTACATTTCATTTTTAAACTAAAATATCCGGTCGTATTTCAGAGGCCAAATAAAATGAGAAATTTAAAACTCACATAGCACTACGTATATTATAGAAATATGAATACCGCAGGGTGCAGTTTATCTGGAGATAAAAAGAATCCAAAGAAACGCTCCTAGACGATTTTTTTCAGGAAGCACACTATAAACTCCAGACACGTCTAACGGCGATTTGGTGCTCGTCTCTTATAGGTTCACCACGTATGACACTTCTCACTATGGTCTTACAAATGCGCAGTAAGGTTACTGCTCTTCATATATGCGAATAGAAAGTTACATGCAGGAACGTAATTAATTGCCTTGCATTAGAAACCGCGTCGAAAGAAACAATGCAGAGGCCTTTATTGAATGCCGAATAATTATTACAGTTTATTTTAAATACCTCACAGGCGCCTCAGCAGGGAAGTTAGTAAGGGGGTTACAAAAGTGAAACTTCGCGGATCAGATATACTGCGCCAATTTGCGAGTAACAAAACAGAGCAGAACAAGTATTGACTTCGAGGTCCGCAATCCAAGTTTTGGACAGAAGATTATAACAAGAAAAAGAAAGCCAACAGCGTAGTCACACAAAAAAATTTACGCACAAGAATTACAAAGTATGCCGAACGCAATCAGGGTAGTAGGTGAAGGAAACAACCAAAGATAGCAAAGTATGCGGATGCGACACACGAATCCGTTGCGGTGGTTAGAAATACGCATAAGGGAAAAGCACAGGAAATAACATGGAGACAAATAACATGAGTAAAAAACACTTAAATTATAAAACATATATTTGGACACGAAGAATTCGACACTATAAAGTGAAATAAACAAGCGCAGATAAATAAAAAGTAACGAGAAAACAAGGAAACGCGTGCCAAGGTACACAAACGACAGATTCTTTGGTTCTTGAAGCAGAAAGGTTAAGTACATAACGAAGGTACAGGATATGGCTGAAAAGAAAAAAATAGAATGAATGAAAAAAATGTGAACACAATTAGTGGGGAAAAATGTGTGAATGCATAGCGGGAACTAAGTAGAGTCCCTTGTTTGAACTCAGCAAGAGTTGCATCTCGATGTGGTCGTCGGATAGACGAACTCGTTTTTTTGTCAACACTTCGTTGGCAATGTTTACGAGCCGTTCCACAGAAGCGTTTTATGGTACTGATGTATAGCACTTGAAGAAAAGATGGATCAGTCCATCGGAGTTCTTCATCTGCGACAGCGGGTAGTCAACTGGCACCAGCAGGTACCGCGACAGCTCTTCCTGCGCCTCGGCTGGGAGGGTTTGCTACCCAAACGAAAAGAAATCCTCGGGCGTGGACGAGCTGGCCAAATCGGCGCTGGATGGCTTGGTCACCACAGCCAGCTGTCTTTATGTCGTTGGTCGCCTTGTCCCACATAGAACTGTATAGCATCTATACCAGCTTAAACTTTGGGATTAAGCAACTGGCGACAACGAGCTTGCGCTTTCCTTTGAGGGGTCCAAACCTGCAATCCCGAACAATTCCCAGTGACCCGCTGAACCTGCAATCCCGGTAACCCATCGAATGACCTCACAGCGAAAGCAACTGCATCGACAACAACGCACCCGCAGCTCGCGCGCACTAGTATGGTACATACCCCTGACAGTATATGGCGGTTTTACAAGGTGCCTGCAGCGCTGCTTGGACATAGAAAACTTTCCCGGGGGAGGGGGCGGGGGGGGCAAAATTCTATCGGCCTGACACGCACTCTGTCCTCCGGAGACAAATGATGAAAGGAGAATAGCATTCTTGCGGCTGTGCTATTCACCCGCCGAACGCCTCGTAAGCTCAACTGGCATGAAAGCAACCACAAGCGGTGGCCCTCTGCCTGCTTATTCTTTTGCCTTTGACCTTCGAGAAAGCATGTTCCACTGAAGGGTGACCGAATTCGACCCCTTATAGGAAGAGAACCACAATAGCGACTTGTGGATTTTTCTACTCGAGCATTCGCATCAAAAACAACTGTTCTTAGCGATGAAACATCTGTAGAAGGAACGCTGCTCCTGCCGTTCCTCCAAAAACCTAACAAGTTCGGTTACAGTTCCACCACCCCTTGATGGAACGGTGGCGTTCCTTCGTTCCTCCAAAAAGGAACTAGTTCCAGGAACGCCGTTCCTTGGAACGCTCTTCTGTACAACACTGGTCTGCAATCACTTCAGCCGTATATTCTCATGCTGTAATGATCTTTTCTCCGTGCCATGACATGGCTAGTGGAAATCTGTGAAACTCTTTTAGTACATAAAAACAAGCCGGGTAGACATAAAAGGACGCCCAATGTTTTCTATGCAAACTTTCTTTGTTGTTGCAGGTATGGGTGTTGTGCCCTCTGTTCAAGCGCCCGGTCTTCGAGGCTCCACGAGAAAATCTTCCAAGGCCTCCGAGACGACTGTAGGCAGTTTGTTTTTCAGTTGAACTTATTTACTTGCGTCTTACATTCACCTCAAACTCACGTCTTAAAATACTAAATAACAGTCAACAGTAAACGTTAGCAGAGAATGTTTGTGAAAAACAATTGTCGATATAGACTTACGCCTTAAAAAAACACCTAACCTCAAATTACGGGACGCTTTGAAATTAGCATGATACCTATTTTTATTTTTGTAGTTGCTAGCGCTCTAGTAGTGCCGTCCTTAACATCCCTGTCGTCTAGCTGTTTGTCTATATGTACGAAAAAATGTTCCTCGATTCAGCCATTCGGCCAAAGATTACGAAAATTCTTGAACGAGAAGTTTATGCAGTGAAAACGTTACCGAAGCAATAAATCTGCCCACATACTTCATAAACTACGGAAGCTACGGATAGGCTTTTTGTCCTTCAAACTATCTGTTATCGACGCAGTGAGCCCGGATAATTTCGTAAAACGCCTTTTTGATGACGCCGCTTTGTATTCTGACATATTAAATTAGGTCTTCACTGCTTCGCCTGTTTTGCGTAGTCAAAAACTCCGGCTTCAGATACATAATTTTATGCTATAAAGTATTTCACCAGACCCAGCCTGGTTATTTTGTGGCCAAGGCGTTGCGTTCTTCAACATTAGTTCAAAATAAAGTTTGATGTATAGGGCAGTAGCCAACCTCGGGTTATGAGCCGCGCGGAAGCGAAAGAGAGAGAGAGAGAGGAGAGAGAGAGAGAGAGAGAGAGAGAGAGAGAGAGAGAGAGAGAGGGGGGGGGGGAGGGAGGGAGGGAGGGAGGGAGGGAGGGAGGGAGGGAGGGAGAGAGAGAGAGAGAGAGAGAGAGAGGGAGAATAAACTTTCATTAAGTCAAAGAAATGCTTCAGAGAGGCGTCCTCATTACAGGATGCCTTGAGCTTGCTCCGCGTCGACAGCCCTTTCGATAAGACACAGCTGATGTTTGAGGCCGAAGCTCGCCAAGGCTCTCTCCCAAAGCTTCGTGGAAAGGTAAATGTTAGAGGGGTCTAGGATAGACTTGTCGTATCCGCCCACTATGTGTCTGAAAGACAGTGGTGTATTTATAAAGATGATTTTTTTGCTTAGGCTGCTAAGCATGAGAATTTTGACTAGTCTCTCTGCGACTAGTTCTCTTCCTCGATTCAACCATCCCCCCGAAAGCGTATGTCTGCAGGCACCTCGTTGAGCAGACGAAGCTCTTCCCAGAAACTGGGCGCGATTTCATCTTGCCAGTTTTGAGGTCTTGCGGTACTCGAAAAACCTCGTTAATTCGGGAATGACGCTGAATCTATTTCGTTAGTTAGAGTTCATGAAAACATTGAGCCACATAGGCACCTGCGGGGAAATCTGGGATTGTTCGTTAGATCAAAAAAATTGCAAGATTCGGTATAGTTACACCGCGTTTCGACTGTAGAAACATGCGACTCCCAAGTACATCACTTCCTTTCGAGAGAAGGCAGTAGGTTCGTAGGCTTATAATGCTGCCACAAAGGACATACGGGTATACGAGAAGTTCGTTTGCTTAATAACTCTATTCACTTATAAAATAGCTCTTGCGATGTTGTCTAATCAAGGAATCAAATTTAGCCAAGAAATCGAGGCACACCACACGAACCAATGCCCAGGAGCATGAAACACAGTTTGGAGGACGTTTTACTGCCCTTTAGTTGATGGCGTTCCTATGTAGGCTCCCAGTGATGAGTGGGTTTTTGAAAGCGATTCGTAGCATCATATCCAAAGAAATATATAGAGACTAAATTTTATCATTTATTGTTTCTACTAGGTCTTCGTATCTGTACAATTTTTGTGCACAGCACTTAAGAGCACTTAAGCGTCCGCTCCTGTGGTATCAGGGTGCCGTCGTTCCTCGTTGTAACCGAGCGAACAATTGGCACACCGATGATGAACAAGATAGAACGAGCGCGAGTGTGGAAGATAAAACAAGGGCGATAGTGTGCGGGAGATGGCGTTTCGCAACTACGGCGGACAACATTCCCTTCAGTAAAGAATGAAATTACGGCGAAAGGCGTGAGGCATGGTCCCTTGCATCCACGCGCTTCCAGACAACGCTGAAGTATACCGCGAGCCTTCGTGTGTTCCATAATACAGCGGTCACTTTGTCAGAACGCAGCACGTAGACGCCATCACCCAGGAGACTGCAGTTCTCCCAGCGCACAAATTTTGCGTCAGAAAGTGTCGTAACCATCGGCCAAAGTTTTTGCCCTTCTAAATATCATATGAGCGATGCATTCGGTCCTAAAACCTTTGCAGTCGTTTTATGATTCAAATTCATAGAAGCGGCAAAGTAACATTTAGAATACTGACCATCGGAACACTTTCTTAAATTTGTCTTCAGTGGTCGGGCGAAAGGAAATTGTTAAACAACTGTATACGACGCGAATTGAAGGTGGTGATGCTGATCTCTTCAATAATTCAAAAATGATTTGGCTCTTGTTCTTGTTGGGCGTGTATTACCTGAATGACAAAAAAACACAGATTGAGGGATGAGCAGACATTTATCAATATACCATGTAGTTTTCTTTATCATTGCTAAATACGCACTAGAAACAGCCTTCACATGTCTTAGTGTGTTAGTAGGGCAAAAACCAGGATTGCCCAATTAGGCGGATAAAGTCGTCATTTTCTTTGTCGTTTTCCTCCACTAGAAATGGCCACCGCCAGAAAAAGTAAATAAAAAACATATCTTCAATTTGTGCAGTTTTTGAACCTGGGTGTCTAGAGCAGTAGTCGAGTGCGTTCATGTGTTGCTCATTTCAAAATTGGCTAGCAATAAAACAGTTATCTAGTGCGGGACGCTTGACGGGGAAACTCGATGGCAAGTAACTAGAACAGGTTCACCCCTGCTGAGCATATCTCTTATGGTGGAGAATCTGCAGCAGGTAGGGCCACCAGCCTGTTTTTAAGTAATTAACAGATAACAAAGATGGCGAGAGATGACAGATAATTAACAAAGAAATGAAAGTGATGAAAGAAAGGCATATATTATTTCGAACCTCATAAGATCTTGATATGTACCGCAAGGTATTCGCTTACAAAGTAAGTAAGAGGAATTGAAGGTTTACGGAGTTTTCCTCATTGTTAGAATATTTAAAATGTGACATTTTAGGTGAGATCAAATCAAGCCAATCCAAGTATTGGCCAATAAAAACGGACGGAACCTTGACTTTCTTCAGGTCATAACTGCACAGAATTGTAACTTCAGCGAGAGAGAAAGCTTGTAAGATTGTTCACGGCATACATTTTTTTTATGGTTAATCTTCTTGTCTTGTCGTGTAACTAACGAGTTATATGCTTTTTTGTATGCGCAGGTGTGTGGGGCATGGCCTATAAAGATGGCTGGGCCAACCTCTACTTCGCCGACAGCAGCGTCGTCGTCCTACGAAGGAGAATGTGATTAGAACTGGCATTGCACGTGCTTGGTTGTGATTCTTTGCTGGTTCAATGCTTGGTTTGTTAAAAAAGTATTTTTTGACTGCTGCTTCCATGGTTGACATTACTAGAAATGTTTCAGCAAGTTTGAAAATGCTTATTTTGTTGTCGGATACGTACCAAATACGCCAGTGGGTCAACACAAGAAATGCGCAATCTATCAGATTCTCATAAGGTACCGCGTACGTGTTTTTTGCCCGTCGCAATTCAAATTTTACTGCAACCCCCCCGGTAGAGTTGATTTGCCTTAACCCTGCCGTGACGCTTCTGTAGCTGAGTTAGTAATAGCTTGGCAAGTCATCACACCAATGGAAGCGCTACCGTGCAAAATATTGAAGGTGATAGCCCAGCCCATTTAACCCCCAACGCCCATAGGTTCATTGTACTCGAGGGAACAGAAGTTGAAAAACTTTTGTTGTTCGGGAAGCTTGGAACCATGACTCCTGATTCCTTAGGGAGGCGCGTTATTCACTGCTCTAAGTAATTGATATCTTCTAAACTAAGGAATTGCACCGTTCGAATCGGTCGTGGGATTCCTTGGACAGGGCTGCTGCTTGACTCAACACCACCTGCCATTGGCTAGCCACGCCGTGTAACTCCTAGTAAGCTGCGTCATCAGTGAGGGGCTGGGCATCACCGCTTCCCATTGCTCTAGACTTTCGGAGTCGGGGAGAGCACTAGAGGTGGGTGGTGTGAGTTTGAAGGTTTGTTTACTCAGCGAGGTGGAAGTAACAGCGGCGTGTTACGGATTGCGTTTGAGGAAGGTGTTGCTACAATGCCTTTTACATGAGGCTCTGACTAGGAGATCATAAGCCCTCTAAACATATTATTTAGAAAAAGCCTTTAAATGGCGGCTAATATTATTCCCAATATTCCTCCCAGGCACGAAGAATACGGTCAAACCATCTTTTCTGCGTATCAGTAGCATAAGGTAGAAAAAAATGAAAACTCATGTTCCCTGAAAATGACAACGAAAACCACCAGAAGGAGGACGAAAAGCGTGCAGGAAGGATCTGGCAACTACACCAAAGAAACGACCCTAATAAATAGGGAAAACCTACAAAACCTTTCTCACGTCTTCTCGCGGGAAGTATAGAGATATACCTGGGGATCTTGCGCATGTCATAGCTAGAACACACTTCTCCATGGGTGATGAGGGCTGAACTTTTCGTCACCCAGCCGTTACTTCCTCATATAAAATTCTTTAACTGCACTCAAGATTCTTAACTGCCCTCTCCTACCATCAAAATCGCCTGGACCCGAAGTCGTACCTCCAACAGCGCAAACGAAGCTGCCTAACCCGCGGTGCGTGACCTTTATATATAGGCCCTTCAGGCGATGCAAGGCAATTTCGCCAGTCCGATAAACATGTGAGAGCTATCACCACCCACCCTCACAGTCGTCTCCCACTACCTACCTAGCTCTAATCTTCAAGAATGCCCTGCTGCACACTCCTATTCAACAATTACAATGCCATGGCAGTGGACGTCTTCAAAACGGCACCACCCTGGCCCTCCTAAAGCCGTTTCTCCAAACTTTTTTCTTACTGCACCACCCCGGAGAAAATCTCTTCCTCTGCATTTTTCGCCCCAAACCTACCATTACCTCATCTTCTTTGCAGTAGTTACAACACACTCTGGCGAGATCGGACAGCCGGACCAGTGAAGCCCGATGCAGCAGGCCACGCAAGCAGCGAAAGCAAGCGGCTAGTATGATTAGGGACGTCATTCCGGTGCTCTTAATCTATAACAGAACGCACCGTTATTCCTTTTCATTTTCCCAATATGTGTGCTGGCCGTATAAAGAGTTGGTGCTAAACAATAGATGCGCGTTGAGCATTTCTCTGGATTCGGCGGATGCCAGGACGCACTTGCATTTTCTTATAATATTGTGTTGTCGGTTTTTTCGCATGCAGTGGAAGCTGTTGTATGTCATAATTGCACAAACGTAAGCTTGTGATTAAATTAGCGTAGGTTCGATGGCAAATATTAAGCCTGCATTATGTTTTCATGCAAATTACTCCAAATCGAACATGTACCCAATGAAAGGCATACAACAGCGATGGCTCAGAGATACAGCACTCGCTTCAAGGGCGGGAGGCACCAGGTTCGAATTCGCGTACTGCCAGGGTCCCACCGGCGTACAGGTGTACCTGTCCGAGTGCGAACCTTGAAAGGGGAGAAACGCCTGGAAAGCTGGCTTTACACTTGCAAGGGTATACTGACCATGGTATAGCGGGCGGGGCGCAATGGCCATCTACTACAACCCATTCTCGGGAGGTAAAAGGGCCTGGCGGCTGGGTCCTGCCCACGGAGCAACAATTATTGAGGAGGCGCAACAGGGCTTGCTCCGGCGGTGCGATAAAATCATGGCGCCGGGCACGGCACCGACGCGCCCTCTGTCGCGAGGTGCCAAAGGGAAAAGGCTTGCGGGTTCAAGGTCAGTCAGTACATAGCCGGCTATATCTATAAACGTTGGCCGTGGGCAGAAGACGCCGTCAAATCCCTCGCGCGACTGCACTTTCATTGGAGTCGGTTTGCGGCGAAGAAATCACGGCGTTTCAAAGATTTTTTGTAGGACAAAGGGGCTTTGATTTTTTTTAGAACGCGAAACCTACAAACACAAACTTCAGGTTGAAGACCTAGGTATGATCAGTTCCCGTGAATGATTGTTCTTATCCTCTCTGCCATTAGTTCTTATTTATACATTCTTAACTTCTCCGCCCTCCCTGTGGAACATAAAAAACGCGCGCAAATCTGAGAAACTGCCCGCGAGAGGCGAGAGCGGCGAGAGTGAACCACTTGGGGCCGGAAGGCAGTGTCTGCAGACGTCGTCTGCTCCGGGATTCCTTGTAGTGCTTCGTTTCAAGTGTGCTACGGCTTGTAAATAGGGCTGTATTTAATAATAACTGCTGCTAAAACGCCCGACACATCTATTTATTTATTTTACAGAAAGAAATCTGGCAATTTTCACAATATATTTGATCCTATTACGATTTTTGTGCGTCGCATCCGTAAAAAAATATATAAACTATGGCAACGCGCTTGAAGCGCCATCTGTTGTTCTGCTCCGCAAGCTGCATTTCCTCCTCGCCAGACAGTGACATCAAGCGCCGCCCGCAGGCGGTGTCCCAGCACAGGAGATTCTATCCTCAAATATTTTCTTGTCCGAGGTCCTTCCACAGGTGGCAACGGAGTTGAAGATTCACTTTTATGAAGAATGCCACCATGTGCATTTCGTCGCCCTGCTGCAGCTGGGCACTCACAGCTGAAGAGGGAGAGAGAGAGAGAGAGGTGAGCTATTTAAAGTGCAATGGTGACGTCAATCTTATTAGTGGCACTGCTAGCCACGCCGAATGGCGGATGACTACAGGCATGATTGGTAAATGTTTGACATTACGAGTATACAGCAAGACGGCAAACAAATAGCGCTTATACCCTAGTGCAATAGTGGTGATAGTACATTGGGAAATCTAGCTCGACTCCGCTTGCCATGGTTCTCTTAACTGGAAATATCTCTATAGATCAGAAACAGTACAAGTGTCTCAAGAAATGTACTTGTTCGTTTTTGCTTTTGTTTCTACGTTAGGTATGGTTTCCATTCTTCGCTCAGCTTACTTTGTATTTTGATTCAGTGTTTACCCTGACAATTTCATTTTCGAAGTTCCTTACTTGCCGGACCTTGCTAGCAGCATTTCCTTGTAACCGGCGCAATAAATACAAGTGAATCCCTGGCCCGGCGCTTGGCACTTCTGCGGGAATACAACGCATAGGAAGTTGTCCCGGTTTGTGCAGGGAATCGCCGGCATGGAATGGGTCGCCTGGAAAATGTCACGTTCTGTTTTTTTTTTCATTTGGCTACATGCCAAATATTTGTTTATTATTTCGGCGCTACATATCTAAAGTAGGTGCCCGTATCCTCCGAGCTATGCTTGTTTTGTCTCGTGTCCCTCGTTAACCAGTCCCATTTGGTTCTCACCGCTTGTTTTTCAGTATCCGCTTTTTATATTACTCTGGTTTACTCACTGAGATTTTTCCTTCATTGTTAGATTTTTGCGAAGTTATAGTTTCCGTTTTTCTTTAATTTCTGGAATATATTTTTCTCGGGATATTTTTCGTCTTCAAATCTTCCTTAACGGGTATGAGCCATATTTGAATCACACTCCCACCGCCGCAACAGCAGCAATGCCTCGCTTCGGGACACTGCCGTTGACCGCGACATCGCTTTCGGAGAATACCGAAGAAATCGTCACATCTTGGCTGCGCCGCTTCCAGCGTCCACCCCGTTCCTCGGGGAGAACTTCGCCCGGTGGCTTGGTGGGCCCAACCGACAGCCGTTACCGGCCTCCCACGTCTGCCTCTACAAAACGTGGTAATATTACTTTCAAATATTTCCGTTTACATGTTTATTGCTTTTTAAAAATGCAGGGTTAATGTGCCATCCGTCAACGCTCAATTTCGTCGCTACAACCATGACTAGAGTGCCGTCGTACGACATACGAACTGTTCAGACCTCGCTTGAAACGGCAGACAGAGCGCCTGCCGTTGGGGTGTATGTGTTCCGTCATAGCTTCCTCATAGTAATGGTGGTAGTTTAAGTCCGCCTCTGGCTTCCTTTTTTAAAGCAATGTTTTTTACCTCTGCCAGCAAACGGTTTTTTGGCAGCGTGCGGTACAATAAACTCCCAACTCGGCGGAGCTGGCGGCGGGGGGATGGCGGGGAGGGTTTTTGGCTCGGCGAATTTGCCCAGCGTTTCCCGCCTGGAGGGGCTTGCACGCACGCGGGCGCGTCGGCGGTACGGCTTTGTCGTGTGCTTTACCGAAATTTGATTCGCGCTGGCTTTCACGCAGCTTCGCGCCCATTGCGCTCTTCCTTCGCACGGCTTGATTAACTTGTTCCACAGCACAGCGCGGGTAAATCGTACCCGACGGAATTAGGTTGTCTTACGGCAAAAATACGTTAAGGATCAGTTTGCAGGGCGGGAAAACCAAATGTAGAGACCACATGCAGACATCTGGTTCCTAGACAAACGCTCACTTTTGCGCACTTCTTCCCGCCGATGGGACTACATTTTACAATTCGGTGAATATACGATTCGGTTAAGTTTTAATAGGTATTTCAAAAACCGAAAGGAGCAACTTGTCCTGATAATTAGTGATTAAAAGTCCCCCCAGTTTTCTCGCAATTCTAAAACTTACTAAACTAACTTGTTTAAATCGGTATAAATGGGAATCACTAAGCTCACATGCCGAATTGTTTTGGTGTCTGCGTTTGTGCCGCGCGCTGGTGTAGCCCCGAGCTAGCACATCAGGATGGCTAGGTTCTGCTGTCTCATCCTTCGAGAGACGCTCCTCTCCATTTTCTGTCTGGCGATACACCGCCCGGCTACAGCGGCGGCGTCCGCCGCTCCAGCCCGGCCGTTGCGGGCGCTGATGGGTTCGGGAACACTTCCTTGCGAAATCCAGGCAACGGCTGGCAGAATCTCTGGTTTCACTCTTTGTAGAGCCAATTTTGTGAATTCAAGTGACGTCGCATGGGCAATTGTTTTCGATTGTGTGTAAAGCTTTGCTTTACAATCACGTTCACCGCGTGTATTAGAGCGAATGTTTTAACGTGTTTCCTTTCAGTTATATTTTTTGTGGCTTTGCTTAGTTTTTCATCGTTTAATGATTGGGTTTCGTTCGTTGTGTTAGGTTCGATTAGTTAAGTTTTGATTACGTCACGTTAAAGAAATTGAAAGAGCGACAGGCTCGAATTTTTTTAAATGATTTTGGACGCCGTGTTAGTGGCTGCCTATAGTGCCTTTGGACGGCTATTTATAAACGGAGCCTTGTGAAAAACAGGCACGTTGCTCCGTTCAAACGAGTTTGGATTTGGATTCAAAAACTATCAATTCTAAACAACAGAGTTTTAATCTCGAAAGCAAACATCTGAGACATCTGGCATACGCAATCTGAAGAATTAAGCTGGATTGTAATCCGACAAGGTACAATAGGTTCAAAACACAAAACAGGATATGTTCCTACAGAGGCACCTCAATCGCGCGATTTATTTTGAAGTGTAGGCTTTAAAGCTTCATTTTACTCTCCCACATACCGAGCCAGTTTTTGCAGAATTCAGAGCATATGAATGCGTATTGGAAGATGCAAAGCGGCCTCATCCTGATGTGATTCATGCGTTGCTGTTACATGCACCTACGTGACGAAGCAGTGCACCTAATGTCCAAGTATCCGACTTCCTAATGAAACGTTATCGAACACAACCCTACAGCTCAAATAAAGCTAAGAGAAATTCGAGTGACCATTTGAGGCTCTGGAAAGTAGTATCCCCGCCAAGAAATTATATCACTGCATTGAAAATACTTCTAGTGCGCCCAGAGTACCGCGGTGTGTTTGTATGGCCAAACCATCCTCGCTCACCGGCATTGAGTAAACATCATTGCAAGGGGGTCGAGCTGGCGAAGGTACGGCATAAAAACAAGAGGTGTTGAAAATAAGACAACAAAATAAAAGCCTGATGTTAAAAGTATTTAAAACTCCAAATAAGAAAAATATCTGGATGACACGTGTGACTCCTCCCCATGACTTTCCGAATGCTGTGTTCATGTTTTATTTTCTATGTGGATAATGGCACTAAGGGTGACTTCAGTGTGAACTGACATCGATGGTGCGCACAATTTGTGAGTACCTGGCGACAGAAAAATTATTAGTTGTGGTCAGCGATAAGCAACAATCTCAATCAGCCACTCTATCTACCCTACGCCCCCCTCCCCTCGAGATCTGAACAATATGAGTAAGGGTAGAGAGCGAGGATGGGGTTCAGGGAGCTTCCGTTAGCTATCGTCGCAAGCTCTGGGTAGCTCAGTATTTTCTATCGAATTTTTTTCCCTTTGATCCTACTAACGTGGGGCCACACTGGTAACACGGGCCCAGAATTTTCAGGCTGGATTTCTTCATCATCAACGTGCCTGTCTTTACCACTGTTCACTGCCAGGACACCGTGGACCGTATTTAAAATGACAAGGATAGGGGCACGTGCGGAATATTTGCGACAAACACTGCATTGGTACTCGCCTAAAAAATACTGGACCACTTGCGTAGAAAACGCCACCGACAAGTCAACCGAACCGAAACCCAAAGGGACCCTGCAGCACTTACAACCGACTCTTCGGAATGTGTTTTAAGGTAAAGTTGGTTGTCCCGCAAGAATTGTGAAAATTGAGTGACTATCACCGAAGCTACGTGCGATGAGAAATCGCGCGTAATCGTTTCCTTTCAACTCAACAGTGGACAACGAGACGAAAGCTGCGGGCTCTCTCCAGGAGGGGAGAGGAAGGGGGGTGAGGAGGGGGGAGGGGCGTTCTCTACCGCGGCCTTCGATATATCTGATGCCAGGGAGCTTTTTTTTCCTTTTCTCCGCTACGTGGAAAAGTCCATTTCCGATCTGGTGCAACAAACCAGCAGACATGGCTGTGTGCCCGCAAGCGCATGCAGTGGCTGGTAGGGCGTTTTTGAAGCAATAAACGTTTGCTGTAGAGTAGTCTGGGTAAAAGGGAAGTATTGAGTTCAGCACAGAAACTCCGCGCACACAAAACACAAGAAAATGCAAAAAAATATTCGTACAGGTTCCGGCAAAAAGATGTTGGTGCACAACGCCGAAGACCGCGGATAGTCACAGGAAATGCGTGAGATAAGCGACGAACTCGACCAGCGACAGCCACTATTACAGTCACCGCACTAATTACGTCATTTCGGGGGTGTCAGTTGTGAATAATGAGGGAAATTGAAGACAGCGTGACTGGTTTTTTCACCTCTTTCACAGCAATTTGCGTGCTCATCGCTTCACCGCTTCATGTGTAGGTGTAATATTTAGTTCAGATTTTCCTAGCTGTGTAATCTCATCGTCGCACAGGTTTAATTGTACTGTTCAGAAAGTTGTAGGGTCCCTTTAGGTCTGTAACCAAACCTTCTCGCTTTCCCTTCGCTTACTTTCTTCAATACATTATTTCTCTCAACCCTGGTTTGCTTGCTTGAAGCCTGGGACTTTACGCTCAGGGGCACGGACCCGATATACCTTATCACCTAGCAATTCATATATAGGTGCACGAAGGAGAGCTTTTAACGTGTTGCTGCAACACGGTCTATTCACGATTCCCAGTTCGCGCTCGCCAACTAGCGTCTAGAAGGAACATCTTGAACGTCAGGTCCAGTTTGTCTTCCACCCATGTTCTGCAGCCGGTACAGTGCTTTCTGCGCCAGTTTCTGATAGAAACCGTTGAACACTGCAATTATGAAGTGGTGCACATGCGCTCTTGAATAAAAAGGGCTCGCTTCCTGTGGTTTTAAGTTTGCTAATACCTATATAGAAGTAAATATTGTTCCCGCAAGAATGCACGAGTAGGAGATTGCGGGTCTTGGAGAGGGTTGCGGGTGTGTGTCTCGATAATCGTATAATGCAGGCATAATGGTTGGCTGGATATATTTTTCTGGAGGGGACCACGTCAGTCCGGTCAGATGTGATTTCCTTGATAATGAGAGAGCATAGGGTAACCAATTGAGCGAGTTGCACTGCATTCATGCATTCATGGTGGTTAGCGCAGCCGAAAACGGGACCAGAATAGTTCACCCCTCGTGTCGTCTATAGTCTTCTTGTCTCGTTTTCGTGTGCGGAGGCCATCATGGCAGAATATCGTTTTTTTTTGGATTCATTGGCAACACACATTTTTAAAGCGCAACCTTCATTAGTGAAACCAATGGCGTCCTACCGAAAAACTAATGCATTTCCCCACAGACCAGTTGGTCGACCGGTGCGATCTCATAAAAAGCAGCAAAATGTCCTAGCATACTTTGATGTAGGGTGGCTTAAATGGGCCTGAAAATATGCCTTCGCAGCATGAAGCTTACGTGTAGAGGCGAGGCTGACTTCTAGAATATAGGTGCAAGCGCGGTCATTTTAAGCTGGCTTTCCTGTCATGCATGTTCTGCAGTGAAGCATGCCAGCTATTGAGCGAGTATGACTACTAAAAACGGCTCTAACTCTTGTGTTATCATGAGTATCCCGAAACAAATAATATGGCAACTACCCAATAAGACGACTCTACATGCATGAAATGGGGCTTCCATTGTATTAAAAGGGTCAGTTAAAAATCGCGAAAAAGGAACGCATTTTAATAAGACTACATACGGGTCGATAATGGAGATGGTGTACAGTAGTATACATTTAACTCATAAATCAGTATTGGTATGCATTTAGATCGTTAGTAGATGCGTTTACTTAGTGCCCCAGAACTCGTCGCTTGCGCGCTTCTCTCAAGTTTTTTTTTACAATGTCGTGGTTGATTTTTGAGCAAACGTTTTCGGTTTACTGCGCCCTATACGTTACCTAATGTGCCTGTCATTTTTGTTATATTTTCTAGGTCGTCGGGAACTGTCTTAAGGGCTATGAGCTCAAAGGAGATTTAAATAACGAAGAAGAGGTTGCTGATTGCAACGTAGCGCCACGAGTCCGAGTAGTCAAACTGCTTAGGAAAGAGCGGAAAGTCTGAACCTTGGGGCGAAACGATGCCGGTACCGCATGTTACGTAACGTGACGCCTAATAATAAATCGACGCTTTAGGGTTCTCATTCATGGCGTCTGTAACGGTATGATGCATTGCGGGAAATCCAACTTTCGCTGGTGATGATGAAGATGATTGTGGGAGTAGTGTGGCAAAACTAAAACAGTTCCCTGCGAAGCTTGAAGCAAACTGCGCTTCGCCCTCTCCCTTAGAGTGGGATGTGCAGAGAGCGAAGAGGTGACCGAGGCGTGTGACAGCGCAACGTAAATAGCCTTAACGTGGTGTTGCGACTTGAACATCGACAGCCGTTACCCACAGGGTGATAATAGCAGTGCTCTTCCTGTCGTAAGGCTGTTAAGGACAACACCTTCAGCCTAACTTTCCATTTTGAGGTTTAGGCGTAATTCCTAACGTCGCATCTTGGGTTTTAACACCTCAAACGAACACGCAGAAAGCAGCAGGTACCAAATGCAGTGGTAATCTAGAAAAGTGATGCATACCTCTAGCGTAGCACGTACTAGCACTGTGGGATTGGCCAACCAAAGAATCCATCACGACAAAGCTCCGCGTTCAACCATTGTCGCCGTTAGACAAAGGGGTGCAAGATTTTCCGCAACACTTTTCTTTGGCGAGAACCGTACATAACCTGCTATCTGAGTCGTATTAGCTGGATCTGCTGGTATAAATAAGTACCCGCTATTTTCCCCAGAAATGTACGTTGTAGAACACCAATATATAAAAGAGGTAAACTTTTTCAAAATTCTGTTGGCACCGAGTTCGTGAGAGGCGCCACAAGACGCTTCGTGATGGTAAGTTAAAGATTTGGTTTACATGTTCGCGTTTTCGGAGGCTAACAAACGTGTGCGTATTTTGCGTTTTCCATAAAAAACAGTGTGAAAAAGACCAGTTACTATGCGACATATTGGCTGTCATCGACCAACTCAAACGCGCGCTTTCTCGCACCGCGGAAAGATACGAAGCAAGACAAATAGCATTTTTTTCCCCCTCTTTTCAGTCAAACTTGTAGTTGATTTATTGTAGTTGATAATGAAATATTGCATACAATTACCTGCACAAAGACTGTTTTAGTGACAATAATTTTTGTGCAGTGCAGAAGGGCTGCTGAAGCAAAGCTTGAGAGCTGCACAAGAGGTGCTGCCTCACTTAAGCAGCGTTTGTGCACAAGTATAGCCTCTTGCACAACCTCAGGCTCAGTGCAAAGACAACGCGACCAGCGCTGAGCCTGTTCCGAACCTTCCGTCTTGTGTGCGCCTTGTCGCACTTTTTTTTAATTGTTATAAAAAACCAACTCGCTCAATCTTCTGTTTTACCTAGTAGCACATTAAAGCTAGAGGCTTCGCCTTTCGCCTTGACGTAATGCTGCTGTAAAGAAGCCTAAGAAAAATTACAACTCTAGAGCAACGGAGTGTGTGTGTGTGTGTGTGTGTGTGTGTGTGTGTGTGTGTGTGTGTGTGAGAGAGAGAGAGAGAGAGAGAGAGAGAGAGAGAGAGAGAGAGAGAGAGAGAGAGAGAGAGAGAGAGAGAGAGAGAAATGGCGTAGCGAGAGATAACATCTATTCAGAAAAAGCTGCTCTGGTGGGGTGCTTAGCTGTGCTGCGAATGTTCATGCACCTGATAGCCATGTTGTTTTGATTATGCCAGAAACTAGCAGTAGCAAAACATGCCAATACCTGGAGTTGTTCATTAGTGTACAAGCAAATTGGAATCTGGCTTTGTATTTATTTGCAGTTTGATAAGTTTGTCCAGCCAGCATCCTTATTAACGACCATTAAGAAGATTTTCAAAGCGCTCGTCCCGAAAAGATACAAGCCTGTCGTGCAGTTCATTTCAATGCAAAATATACCCATTAAAGAAACTTTGCTGTTTCCATGTCGTCAATTTGGGGGGAGGTACGAGGTCCTTGGTTGGCCTGCATACGCACTTTCAAGCCCATTCTTCCTTCTTTGAGTGGTAGGAATTATTGGTGGTGGAAAACAATTCAGTAATGATCTGTCTACAACAGCCTCACTTCCGATCGAGAAGCCCGTAGTACTGCAACAATTCACCACGGGTTTTCAAATTGTCGAGATAAAAGCGGTCGCTCTAGGGGCGCTTCAGAACAATTGTTCGCACTCAGTCAACGACAGTGTTGCAGGTGTTAAATGGTCACCAGTGCTGTCGACGACAGCCGGCGGCTCGGCTACTTCCCCGCCATCGACCAAGAGCGCGACGACAACGCAGAGTTCCGAAGAGATGGACGAGCCGATGACCGACGTGATATTGTGGCGTGCATTGTGCCAGGCGGTCACGGTTCTGGTAGCCACACTTCTCCTGGTTATCACTGCCATGATGGTGGCTCAACTTGTCGGCACGACCAAAAAGGTGCTGCCTGGAACAACTCAGAACAGGAAGGGACCCGAAGTGGTAAGGCAAATCTCTAAGTCTCTCCTCAAGCGTGAAATGTTACCGTATATTTTGTCCTCGATCTCGTCGTGGCCGGCATCGACACGAATGGCGCCAAAATAGCCGCCGCTGTAAAGAGAACACGAATTGGGCTCGTGTTGGGTTTAAACAGCAGCGATACGCTCCACTCACAGCACTCCCCCGGCGCCCTGGCAGAATGGTACTTGAATTGTCCAGGAGAATGCGCCCCGCGCAAGAGCACGTGGCGGCCCGTACGTAGAACGGGCGCACGCGGAGGGGAGTTCCGACTCTGGGGAATGTGTAATGTGAATTGCCGCCAGTTTGCATTTCTTTAGGTCACGGTAAATGCGAACAATAAACAAAAAGCCGAAAACACAATGATAGAAAACAACCAGCGCAAGGGGGACGCGGACAAGGAAGTCTACAGACACAGAGACTCAACCGCCCTGTATCTGTAGCCTTCCTTGTCGTCGCTCCTTTTGCGCTGGTAGTATTCTATTATCACGAACCAGTACCAACTCGCCCACCTTACCATCTTGGTGCGAAAACACATGTAGCAGTAAAGAAGTATCTGATATTTGCAAGGCTTTTGCGTTAAGCCACTTAACCAGACTTAAGTGCCCGACGAAGCTTTTTTTTACTGAGGTTGCCTTACATTTGGTGCATTTTTTTTCCTGTTAACATGGTATGCGAATTTTTATCTCAACCTCGCTGTCACGTGAGCACGCTGCGTCGCGCAGTGAGTGAATGAGCGGAGGTGTTTGTATAGCCAGTATGTATCCCTTAAGTAGCAATAAGATCCAGTTACCGGTGTTGTTTTTATATGCATGGTCAGCGCCATACGAGCCTCAACAATTATTTGTTGCACCGATTTTCGAGGTTTGTTCCCCGATGCTAAAAGTCGTGCTGGCTGAAAAATTTCTTGAAGTTTGGGGTTTGAACAACCGCAAACCTATGTGGTGTTCGGTGTTTGTTCTCGCATAGCAGGCGTTACACACTGCCCACTTTGAAGAGCACGCAAATGTAGCACCTACAAAGAGTTTCGTGAGGTAATGTGGTGAATTACGGCATTTAAAGGGAAATTCCTTGTGCGATTGAAGTAAATGCTTCGTGTTGTTTTTCGGAAAACTGTTAGCATCGCATTGAGGCTACTGAAGTCACAGATGAGTTCTAACAAGGATCGCTAAATTAACCAAATTAAATTTTAAATTACATTATTTGCATTATTTTCTGCGCCTAGTGCGCGTAATTTGCGAATAAAGCGTAAATATAGTCGCTTAGGAGAAACAGAGCTTAAACAATTTTCAGTAAAATAGATCACTTACAAAACTTATATCATTTTAAAAGAATGAGGTTACATTATGCCAGGGATTACATTAAACACGCATTTCAAGGTTGTGGCTCTTGTTGCCATGCTTTGTTAAGTTAGGTGTGGTAAATAAGGGCATAAACTTTAGGTCCGTTTTTAAATGTTAAATAAAGAGCGAAGATGAATCATAATAAACTCCGTAGCAGTGATGTACAAAAAAGGGCTTAGTCTTGTGAAGGTGGTCAACGAGAGGATTGGCAGCCTACTGGGACGGACCCACTTAACAATGTCCTGAAAATTAAGGGAGCAGCATTAAATCACAGTCAAAACGCGTTTGCTGATGGAAACGTGCAGCTGGACTATTGTTTTGCTGATCGTCAGTGGAAGGCTAGTGTTCAAAATGCGGACCTGTCGGACATAGAACACGCAAGTAGCTGACGTCATGTCTTGATATTCGTGAGAGTCAGCGCAAGCGTAGTCTATTGGCCCCGTCACAAAGGCTCAGTGGTGCAACGGCCGCGCGATCTTAGGCGTTATAAGCATTCTGCAGTTAGTGCAGACTAGGGGAGTTTTCCGGCGACAGCCGGGTCGACCAATATGCCTACAGGTCTAACACCTACAGAGTTATTCTGTGGTCGTCGTAATTAAAGTACTGCGAACTTGTAAATAATTACGTAATACCGCCTGCTGCAAAAACATGGGCCCGTACCAAAGGCGCGTGGCTATGAAAAACAGCCGCCACGCGTATTTAATTATGACTGTGCCAATTGAAATTATACAATAGTGTGTGCACAAAACTACAACATACCCATGGAAGTTTTTCCACTGTATCTAGGTGTGATGAATAAGTATCAGTCCCGATTTTATAACAAATAACATGCTATGCTGGAGAAGAAGTTTGGTTACAGAGAACGCCGCACGCTGTCTCGACAGATGGCACGCGAGATATGTGCGGAGGCGGGAAAACGAGAATTGAGTTGAAGAAACCTCTATCGTATTCACCATGTGGGTTGCAAGAGCAAAGGGGAAGAACTTTGAGGGGGAGAGAAACTAGCGGTGGTATTATACCTTCATTGAGAGGTTTTGAAAACACGCACTGTGCATGAAATGAAAATTGTTCTATACAGAATTGGATATACAAAAAGACCTTGAGAGGCAGATTTTAGGAATTCGAATAAATTCCCTATACCAGCAAGAACCCGTTCAATAACAGTAGGAGCCTGCTATATGTATAATCAAGTATTCATTTGAAATGTTTTAGCATCTTTTCGCTCCCACGGGTGAAGAAATTCTTCAATTGCAGCAGTACTAAATCTACAGCTTTTGATTTCTACACTCATTCTCTCCATTGATGCAGTAGGTCAAAATTCAATTTTTTCTACACTAATTCACACAGTAATGAACAGCAACAGTCTTTTTATTGTTTTCTTGACCTACGTCTTAAAAAAAACCTCAACTCAGTAAGCACGGTAAACTTCCATACTTTCCGTGTATGAATGGGACTGAAATTACTCAATGCGCTGAAGCGATCTGCTATTACACGGCCACGTCTGATTGAATGCGATGAAATTAAACCGGATGCACTTCTCCAACAAACTCTGCAGATTTCCTACGCGCAGGGAATCAGTCGTGCGGCAATGACAGGATCGCGACCTTCGGATGCAATGAAACCAGAACTGGCCGAAAATGAAGTAGCAGCAGCGCCAAGAGTTGGACTCAATGAAGACGCCTTCGACAATTACCGCCGTCGTGCTCCAAGTGCCGCTGCTGCTCCAACCGCAGCCGCCTTTCCGGCCAGTATAGACACAGTCGAGATGCAGCTGTGGCCTACACAAAGAATTTCCAGGGACTTCAATGACGGCAGGGTGAGTGGCTACGTAGACGTGGACATATACATTAGTGGAACGGGGAGCATCGACCACCTGCTAAGGTTGAGTGTACTGAGAGGTGGTGGTGCAGACGGGTTGCCCTCTCACACCCGCCTCCATGTGGTGTTCTACGGCCAACGTCGGCGCAGTAGGTTTTCTGCCGTCGGCTGTAAAGGTCTGTGGGGGTTGTCTTCACGCCCGAAGGGTGGTAAACCGTGTAGTTAGTTCCTTTAAAGAGGGCCTGGGGAACGCAGCCAAGTGTCCCCCACCACCACACCATTAGGGGTGCGGGTAATTCCGGCTATTTCTTCCATTCTCTTCCCTTCTGTGCACCCATGGACTCGTACCGAACAACCCTAGCTTCGCGGGCGTGAGGCCTAGAGTGACGCCCCTCGATTGGCGCCTCTGGGCCCCTCGAGCGACCAAACAGAAATAACAGTTAACAGAAAGCTTTGCGTTGCAGAGTCCAGATGGTAGTTTACTGCTTCGCGCACAGCCGGTAACCGTCGGTGCTATCCTCCGTCTGCAGGCATCCAATGTGCAGCTCTACAGTGTGCGAGCCCGACTGCCTGGAGTGGAGTATAAGCAGTAACGCGTGACTGCGCAGGTGGGATTCCAGTATATAAATGGTGACATGGGCGAAAACCACCTTGAATTAGTACTACGATGATGACCGCAACAAATAGGCAGGATGATGACGGAAGCTGTATTCTGCCAGGAAAGAGCTGTAGCGACTAATCTGAAGACTGTGGCTACTCCGCCACAACATCGCAAGGATGACCCAATAACGACAGCTTGGCTGGGCTAACCGGTATCCGGAGTTCTCCCGTGTCCGGATAAATCTCCACTAGCTGTGCTGACCCATGTCGCCCGCTGCCGAGCTGATGATAAATCCCCGCATGCTGGGTTGGAAAATGTTTGTTTTTATCATTGGTGACCACATTGGTGAAGCCGTGCCATCGCATCATTCTCAAAATAAAAAAAAATTACCTTCTTCGCAAGACTTCTGCGCTCCCACAGAGCTCAGCGTCTTATGTTGGAGTCAAAATAAAAGCAAGAAACTGTGAAAATCTAAGCTAAGTAGACGTCCTCGGTACAATATATTGATCGATTTATTGGCAGAAGTGCAGTGGAGCAGAATCTATAGAATTCGATCCATTACAAAAGGTTCCGAACTACTCAATGTAAAAGTTGACTTATTGCTTTTCATACTTCAATAAAAATCAATCATATTGTGTTGGTACCCATCAGCTATTTCATTTAATTTAACATAGACTGAGGCAAATTCCTATATTGTTCACTTGTGCGCGTAATTGCACGGACCAGCCGCAGTGACTCAGTGGCAAAGCCGTTGTGCAGCTGAACACGAAGATAGAGGTTTAATTCTGACCGGGCGGCAGTTTTTCCTATATAGGGGAAAAACACAACTTCCTTGAAACGAGATTTCAGCGCACTCGCAGGGCACTCGGGGAATGTAAGCTAAACCTTGCCCTTCCAGTACATTGCTCTTTATAGCAAAGGTGCATCTTTTCCTCTTGCGGCCCGTCTGTTTATCTGCGCCTCCATAATTTTACTTTTCGTACACGGACATGTTTTGCGGCATAGCTTGATATCCCATTTGTTATCAAAGCGGTAAACGCTAGATTTTCTTTTTCTAAGATGTACTAAGGCAAAGGCATTAAATCCCCAATTCAGCAAAAAGCTGTTTGGTGCTCCCCAGTTCCCACACTTGAAGTCGCTGTAAAAGGTGGGTCGAAAGCACATTTTGGGCCACATAGGCTTTAAACCAGGGTATCCATAGTTGTAGTCGAGAGAGCGGCCATCGCGCTACTTCGTCTCATTGCTAGCGGGGAACAAAATGTTAGGGTATCGCTTGCCACGTGACTTATGAATGTGACTGCAGCTGAGTGGAACAGGCGAACACCATCCAATGAGAACTCTGTTTTTTGGGAAGGTGAGTCGTGCGTGAGCGGGCTCCTTTTTGAGCTAATGAACGGGAAAAGGCGAGGAAACGAAAACGAAGAGGCGCGAACACGATGTAGCTGTAAAGGAGCCTCTCGAAGTAATACAGATAAAGATAGGGGCCGAACCCACTCCTTCCCATTACGCGCGAAAAGTGGCAGAAACGAAATCGAATAAGGAGACGCAAATGTGATGTATTAGTTAAGAAGTCTTTAAATGCAACCCGCCTTTGCCTTCGAAGCTGCTTAGCACACTTAAGTGACCCGAAGAAATTTTCGGGTCGTTTAAGCACATTGTTAGTAAACCAAAGAAAAAACTAATACAAAGTTCCAGAGTAGAACTAAACTGGTACGTCGCTGCTGGATGTGAGGGTTCCGTTATTAGTCTCGACATCACGCTAAACGCACCTGGTACCACTTGCTGCTCCTTTGGTGGCATCTTCAAACCACGTAGGCGTTGCCTTGTTAAAGTCGCGGCCAATCCACTCTGTCACGAGGGAAGTCAATCCAAGCTGGCGCCCTGGTTGGATTTGCTATGCCAAATTATAAATAAAATGGCGCCATCTTTGCTTGAAAACAGCGCGGAAGACGGGACTGAGCAAGTAATAGACGACACAAGCGCTCGTCTATTGTGTCGTCTATTACTTGCTCAGTCCCGTCTTCCGCGCTGTTTTCAAACGATATGATGTACCAACAAGCCCTTCAGTTCACCCTTTTGCCATCTTTGCAACATACACTACGGACACGCACGATTCGTGGTTAGACATAATTATGACATAATTATCGGGATAGATAGATGCTGTGCGCGGTAAAGATTATATATACGACTCGGGAAGCAGGCGGTTAGCGGTGGAGAGCAGCACATAGTTGTACTGTAACCATACTCTTCCTGTAGGTGGCCACGCTTACTGTGCAACTCACAGTGTGGAAATGTCAGCTTGCAAAGACCAAGCCCCTTCAAGGCAGATTCATCGCTAGTCGAAGAAGCTTTGCGTGGACGCTATTTTTAAGAGGAATAAAGGCAGTCTTGTATCCCAATTTCGGGGCTGTAGTACCTTGTTTTTCATTTTGTCAAGTATCAGCCTATGCTCGGCCTGTCAAGGGAGGACATCTGGTGGATCCTAACCATAGACAGCTTGCCTGTAAAATAGGTTCCCCTCTAAACCGCGCACACACGTGCACGTACACTTTCCTGGCGACATTAAACTACGCTACATTACAGCATATGTTGCACCACACTAAGCTCTATATTTCAACTTTAACACTACAAATGTACCTGAGTGAGCACAGCAGCATTTTTTAACTTCAGATGACAAGAGCTCTCCAGGCATCTGGGAGTGCATTTTTATGCGTACTTTTCAATTCAATCAATTTAGTCCTTCCAAGGAGAAATTTTCTTACAACTGTAATTGCCTTGTTCATCACCGCAGGTGTGGAGGAGAAATTCTAAGGTTTTGTGAGGCTGTTATATCAAACTTCAAGGCTTTTCTTGTGTTCACTAGAACCGTAGACAGAGGCCATTCATTCGTAACGCCGAAAATGTGCGTTTTGGGCCTTGCTATGATCAAGAAAATTTTATTGGCACGCGGCGGTCTAACATTAGTGCCTCTCTGGCAGTTCTTTAATCATCGATGCGCTAAGCTTTGATAACCATTTTTAAAGTTTACATGTATCTCAATGTAGCACGGAATATTTTGTGAAAAAAATGTTGGAAGCATTTTTCGTTCTCTCAACGATTGTGACCTAACCAGAGAAACTCTTCGCATGCACTGTCACATCGGCTGCTTTGAAGAATCGCTTGTAAATTAGAAGCGATGCCGCGTGAAAGTGCTGCTTTTACCGTACAGGCCATCGACGATACGTTACAACAATTGATGCATGTTTCTACGGGGGAGAGAGAGAGAGAGAGAGAGAGAGAGAGAGAGAGAGAGAGAGAGAGAGAGAGAGAGAGAGAGAGAGAGAGAGAGAGAGAGAGAGAGAGAGAGAGAGAGAGAGAGAGGAACTGTTTTACACAGGTTTTAGGTACAGGTCCTAATTTGAATGTTCAGTTACCGGGTCCACGTAGTACTAAGGGATGCCCGTGCAGATCCGGAGCACATGTTCATAAAGAGCTTCCCGGGCAGCCTGGATGTTTACTGTCGACGGAGCAGTTATTCAGAGCTCCCAGGAAGTGATGGAGGTGAGGGATGGGGAAAGAGATGGCGGGGTGCAGTCCTAATAAAAATGAGGAATGTGGATGGGTAGGAAGAATGTGGATGGATAGCACAAGAATGAGGGCAAGGGCACCGATAAATGCGGTGAAAAATATGATAGCAGGAAAGTGAAGGGGTTTGAGACTTACGAATAAGGCACGCAACCTTACGAGTTAGACGGGAACTGGGGGTTGGGTACAAGGTGCGTGACAGGCGTTGGGCGCGTAATTGGTAACGGCGGGAAGCGCGGTGCTGCGTACGAAGCGTCGGCGGGTGGTAAAGGGATGGCCAGAACGTGGGCAGACTCGGGAAAAGTACTCGGGTTAGTGCGTTTGCTAGGGCGTTTGCACACATGCCAGCATGGTTAAGAACCCAAATCAGTGTAAAACGTGGCCGATGATTCGAAGCAAGTATTGAAGTGACGAAGTCATTGGTGGGTGGGTGGTCTTAGGGCAAGAGGAGACAGGCAGCATGGTAGGGTGTCATGGCTGCCCCGAACAAATTCTACGCTTTAATGGATTGATTAGGTACAAGATGATGAAAATGTGGGAGCATGCCCCAGCGGGGGATTCAGCACGTGGGTCTTATGTTGAGCAAAATTACGAAGGTATGATTGACAGTAGGAGGAGATATATACTGGCGTGGTGGTAGGAAGAGTGAGAGTAGGGTGTTCTATTCCCGGCCGCGGCGGCCGCTTTTCTGATGGAGGCGAAAAGCAAAAACGCCCGTGTGTGCGAGATTTCGGCGCACGTTAAAGATCCCCAGGTGGTCAAAATTAATCCGGAGCCCTCCACTACGGCGCGCCTCATCGCCTGCGTTGCGTCGGCGCGTTAAACCCCCACAATCAATCAATCAGAGAGTAGGGTGTTCTATTGCCAGGGCGATCGCGCATTCTTCGAGGGAGGTCGAATCAGGTGGGGGCAGAGAAAGAAACCATGGCAGTGTCAAAAGAAGGGATTTGGAGAACTGAAGCCGAACCCGTTGAGTTTGAGGGGATGTCGCTGGCGTCAGTAAACTATGGAACCGTGCGAGAGTAGACAATGTATTCGTTTGTAGAGAGCCTGTAGGACACAGTAGTAGAAATTGAGAAGAAATGGGTGTGCGCAGGGCACGTAATGCGATGTAGATATAACCGCTGATCATTAAGGGTAACAGAGTGGATCCCATGAGAAGGCAAGCGTGGCAGGAGCGGCTGGAATTTAGAGGGGCAGATTAAATCAAGAGGTCTGCCGGAATAAACTCGTGGCAGTTAGCACAGGACCGGGATAATTGAAGATCTATGGGTGACGCATTTGGCCTGCAGTGGGCATAGATTTGATGATGATGATGATGTAGAGGGCCTGAACGCGCAGTGCACGACGATCAGGGTGTCGATCAGGATACATTTTGCGGGGCAAAGACTGAAGCCGTAAATTAGCGAAAGTGGCCAAAGGAGGGAGTTCAATGGTATTGGTGGGTAGTTGCGAATTGGGGTAGTTAAGTGCGTTAAGAATAGCACGATGCTCTGAGCTTGTCTTAATCTTTGTTACCTAATAGTAGATAATACATTTGAGTGGTTTTAAGTGTGTCCTGATTTAAGCTCTCAAATGCATGTGCCGTGTTAGAGCAGCCTATTTTTTAAGTATAAGGATAATCAAGCAAACTCTGTGAAAACGTTCGCTTTTGTTAGTTGCGGAAAGCAACTAATGGAATGAAAGCACTACTTCCTTTCCTTTGTCTAAATATGACTAAAAACCGTTAAGTGACTTCTTTAAAGTACTACAAAAAAGCCTTTAGTGTGCGTACCATGCGTGTTATCTGAACGGCAACATTCGGCTATAAACACAATATAATCACACGAAGTGTCTTGCAGTTGATAATCTTGACTGCACTTTATTCTAACAAACTGCCCACTGCAAGGGGGTCGTCATTGTTCACCTGTTTACTCTATATTGGCAGTACGGTATTTTTACATTTTTAACACTCGCTACACTCGATACACTCTAACCATTCAGGTGTGCTCCGACGTCCTGGTCGCCCATGCGCGGATTTATTTATTTATTTATTAGTAATACTTCAGGGCCAATGGTGGTATGAGGGGAGTGGTTACATTCATAAGTATAACGAAAAAAAATCAGCGAGAAAAATACATATCAAACAAACATCTTATACAAAATTAGGCAAAACAAGAAGAAACGTAGCAAGCAAGCATAACAGTACACAAGCATGAATTACACAATGTTGACTATGGCATTTTTGAAAAGCGTGTGATTTACAATGGTTGCTGTAGGAGAGGGAAGGCGATTCCATTCTAATGACGTACGAGGAATAAACGACTGAGAGAAAGCGGTCGTTCAGCTTGATGCTATACCGAATTTGTGAGCGTGATCATGGCGAGAAGAAACGTACAATGGAGGCAAAATGAGTTCTTCATGCAGATGCTTGTGATGAAATATTTTATGGAACAACGAAACTCGAGAACTTCTTCGTCGAACTGCTAGGGATTGAAGGTTAAGGGAATTTTTCATTGTTACGCTGGCGGTTCGGTTATAGTTAGACAGGATGAAACCGGCAGAATTGTTTTGTAGCATTTCAAGTGATTTTATGAAATTGTTAACAGAAGGATCCCAAATAGACGAGGCGTATTCTAATTTAGATGGAATAAGTATTTTGTACAGCATTAGTTGAAGGGAAGATGATGCCTTAGCAAAATTACGCCTCAGGTAACCCCAGCATGCGATATGCATTGTTAATATGTTCAATGTGAACGTTCAAGGTGAGGTTGCTTGTGATGTCAACACCGAGCTATTTAGAAGAAACAGAGTCTAGGGCGATGCTATCAAGGTAGTAAACAGGTAATGTGTTATTTTTTCTAGATACATGCATAAATTTACACTGGCTAACATTGAGTTTCATGCGCCACTTTAAGCACCAAGCCGTTATAGAATTCAGGTCAGTTTGAGGGTGGTAAGGTCATCGTCACAGATTATTTCTCGGAACACTACGCAATCGTCAGCAAATAAATTCATATTAGATGAGACGCACGACGTTAAATCGTAATATATATTAGAAAAAGCAGAGGGCCGAGAATAGAACCTTGTGGCACACCGGATTGAACGAAGGTATTGTTAGAATTTTGGTTGTTAATCGAAACAAACTGCGAGCGAGTAGTTAGAAAAATCTCAAGCCATGCAAGACGTTTCGGTTCAATATTAAGCTGACGTAACTTGTGTAGTAGTAGTTTATGGCACACCTTGTCAAATGCTTCTGAAAAGTCTAGATGTATGCAATCAGCAGATGGTGATCGATCAAGTATGGCATGAAGCTTATGTGTGAAAGACACCAACTGTGTTTCACATGAGTAACTTTTGCGAAATTCGTGCTGTGATCGCCTAAAAACTGAATTTGATTCTAAGAAATTAAGAAGGTGTGAAAAAAGAACAAATTCGAGTATTTTACAAGGGATGATAGTAAGTGAATATAAAGCGGCCGCTGAAAAAATAATGCCCAGAGACTCGATTACACTATAGTTCGAGTTGAATCCGCTTCTTATAGGTTTTGGCAAAACGTAAACTTTTAAATCTTACTTCTGTCCCTCTATCAAATTCTTTCAGGAACACGCCATATGCGACAATGTCTTCTACACCTATTGCGGAAATACGTTCCCCGAGTTTCACTACGACCCCCATAGTCGGGAGTGCGTAGACACTCAAGACCATGATGGCGTGCAGCGGTGCAACCACAGCCCCAACCGATTCCCGTCTAGGGCTGCCTGCGTGAAAGCCTGCGTGCACAGCGCAGTGCCAGAAGAGAGGTGCTTGGACACGCCCATATTTTCCAAGTGCCGAAGGTGCGTACCAAACAAGTGTTACTACGAATGGTTACTTAAAACGATTTGACTGCCTTAAATTAAAACAAGACAACATTGTTAGTGCCTGACAATGCTCTAAAAAGCGGTTTTATGCCCACTATACTCTACACGGAGAAAACCTAACAAACTGGTTAATAATGTTCCACAATGGAGACATGGGTCAAAGTTGTGTTTAATGCATGAATAAAAGATAAAAGCGACCTACAGCGTTGTCAGGAGTAGGGAGGTTCTTAACCCATGCTATTTATCCCAACGCAGTTGAAAGCCCGCCTAATTGTGAAAATTCACGCTCAAACTTTATTCCGTGCATTGACCGAATAGGAACAGCTTTATGAGTTCCGGAAAATGCTGCGGTCGCATTCTGTCTAATTTTCGCTATCTTAGCCATCCGTAATGGCATTGCTCGTATCCACGCTGGCTATAACTGCTATGGCAATTACCTTGCGTCAGTAATATTAACGGGAGAGCATTATTAGGGTCATTTTTCGATTTCGCCGTGGCTTCTGGCCGTGCGCTACCGGCTGTGCTCATCAGGCGTCCACTGAAAGACGTCACCGCTGTCACCCGGAAACTACGACTGAGGCAGCAAGATTGAAGGGCTCCGCATAATTGCAATGTGGCGCAACGGCAACTCAAGTTTGGAAAGGAGGACAATGATTCAGACGCAGTTAAGAAAGAAAGGACACGCGTTTTCAGCAGGTACCGCGCCTGCGTGGTGAAGTTTGTTATATGCCGATTTCGCTGTAACTCGCTCGGCCGACACCATTGCCAGCTCTGTGCCGGTAACTTACGTCATCACACCAAGGATTGTTTCTACCAGGAGATCAAAAAATATAAACTTCTGGTAATCCATTTGCCGAAGCTACACGTATCAGACGAGTCGCGCCGTTGTGGAAGTCTCCGGAATAATTTACAGCACCGTAGGAACTGTAACGCGCGCTGAAATGTCGACACAACGGTGTTATTGTGAAAAAGCGTGCCGCAGTCTGGAATCTAACCCGCGTTCTTGGGCTCAGAAGCGCAACGCCTACCCCCTTAGCCACCTCGGCGTGGTTTCCATCAGAACTTGTGCCGGCACCAACATTGGGTGGCTTAACTAAAACGGCAAAACGTGAACGCTAGCCTGTCAGAAATCACAGAAGGCATATATTATAAGCCGAAAAGAACTAAAATAAAGCCCACCGTATAGGTTCGAATCACGTAAGTTTTTGAAATGCTTTGCAATACTCCCCCGATTTTGCCTCCGCTGCAGTTTTGTTTGGCAAACGAAAACTGGCGCGGCGCGGGGTAGTTAAAAATCACCGTAAAAATAAGTACGGAGTAGTCGCGTAAGAATGCTTATCGTGGCTCTGGAGACTAGCGGTGGTGCGAAACTCACAAACGCAAAAAAAACTTTAACCTATCTTTAGCCCACAAACAAAAGGCCCAACCAAGAAACAAGCAAGAAAAAGAGAAGAAGAACTAGTACCACTCATGGAACCACTGATCATGAGGCGAATATTCTAGACCTTACGGTACCACAAATTTACCCTTAGTAAAGAAAGTGATAGGAACACTATCATCAGGACAGCATATGAGGCAGGCCTCAAACTTGCCATTTTCACAGTAAGACAATAGGCTGGACCACCAGGGTAACAGAATGGACGTGAAGACTGGTCTAGAAGAAGGGAAAGGCCATTTACTCGATGGAGGGATAAAGTAACAATATTCGGAGCAAACAGTGGACTCGGAAAGCGCAGGACAACACTGGGTAAAGGTGAATGGGCCTTTTAGTCGTCCTAAATATGATGTTTAGCGATACTGACGATGAATGTGTCCTTAACTTGTGCCTTGCAAATGCGCTTGAAGAAATCGGAGAAACCACTCTGCGAGCACCCAGAGAGCGGAAGGCAAAACATACTCGTGCCGGGGGGGGCATCATATAGAAAACAGGCAGCTCCCCCCCCCCCCCCCCCCCCCCCGTTTGAAAAGAAACTACTGCTTGCCATGATAGACCATTCACCGCTATGCGCCTGCGCGGAAACGCTCCCCTCTACCAAAACTATGGATACAATTGTACACAGGAAGAGGCGATATGGCAGGATGACGTTCATTTGGCGAAAGTTCCAAAATCATGAGGCCACCCTATACAGCGCCTCTGGGATGTACGAAAGCGCGAGGCTGCAATTCTCGTTGTTGACTATACTCTGGAAATCTTTGTGACTGCATGAACCTCCAAAACACAGAAAGAAAGAAGTGGAAGCTGGAGCCATACTCTTGGCAATCTGAATAGAGGACGTAACGAATGGAAACGTAACATCATTACAGACTCTAAAAATACCTTATACAGTGAAACCTCGATATATCAAACTATTTCGCAGGCACCGCGCTGCTCGATATATCGAGCAGCGCGGTGCCTGCGAAGTAGTTCGATATAACCAGAATTCTATATATAAAATCACGTAAAAAACGCGTCATAAACTGGTACAAACCAATAAATGAACGAATTGTGCAGTAAATACTCACTTGGTGCTTCAAAGTATTTATTCTTTTGGCTTAAAGTACTGCATCAGGGTAGCCTGGCGTGTTATACACGACTTCCTCAACGTAGTCCAAATGTTCCACAAGCGACAGGCCGGTGCTTTCCATAGCGCTGCAGTAGCGGTGCGGTAGGGCCAAAACCGCTGAAGCCTCGGTCGAAGTCGGGAGCGGGGCACTATAGGCGCTTGCGGGTACAACCTCTGAAGCGCCTTCGTTTGTGCGCTCAAAAGTAACCTCCGCTAGGATATCCACATCCGTCAACTCCGCCGTCGTTCCGGTGCTGTCGTCACCGCCAACAAAGTCATCAATGTACATGCTTCGTGGCTCAGCCCCAACAAAGCGATCCAGCTGGCCCCAGGTTTCTTCAAGCTCGCATTCTTTTTTTGCAACGTCCGATTCTGCTTCGGTGCAACCGATGCGCAGCAGTCGGGAACGCCCATCGCGCCACCGCTATCCTCGAGGGAACTGCGGGATAGCTCGCCGCCTGTCAACAAAGCGCGAGTGGTGTGGGCAGTGTGGGGTGGCGGAGTTAAATATACCCATTTCATGTCCGTCCCAGTTCTAAATAAAATATTAAAAATGCATGTGATTCTCCGCGTGATATAGAAAGTTCTCAATATAGGAAATAATTCGATATACCGGTGTTCGATATATCGAGGTTTGACTGTACTGTTTTGTTCAGGCAGAATGCCTAAGCACTTCGGTAAGATATTCCCCTCCACAAAACAAATAGTTAATAACCTTCCCGGTACAACCGGACAGAATGGTCTGGAAGAGAACGACGCACTGACCAAGAGGAACAAAAACTTACATGCCGTGCTCCTTGTGACAACGACTACCACACTACTCTACTCGAAAAACGTTAAGAACGAATCCCCACCCTATGCCAAGATAACTCGAAATGTGGAGCTGACCCTGTACCCGGTTACCTTTAATTTTTCTCCCTTACCCGACACAATATACCATCAAGCATGGGAGTGTGTACAAACCGTACGCATACCCTCCAGCCCTTCCTTCTCTTACGAGCAATGGGCGGCTTGCCTGAAAAGTCTTGACCCTGGAACCCAGCGCATACTGGTGAAGAGGGCCTGCACTGCATGTGAGGGCCTGCATGTGGTGGCCTGCATGCCAAGGCCACCACACATGTGCGCAGAACCTTGATCTTTTCTGGGCCACGGCGACAACAAACCCTCGTCCCTAATCTTTCTCTCTTCGATCACCTTTATTGCTCGTGAAGCATTGATCGGGAATACAGCCGCTGCGTACGAAAACACTCTGTGGGAGTCGATGTATCGCTACAGTTTCTTACATCTTAGGATACAAACCTAGATGTCTCTGCAACTTTTTACTACTGCGTTTATAATTTGACATTAACCCGAGCTTTTCACTATGCTGCTGGGCCAATCAATTTATTTTAAAACAATGTTAATAATGTATGTGGGAAATGCGTGTCCAGCCTGATTCTGTTTTCCGGAGGGATAGCTCCTAGCCGTTCCTTAATAGGTGCAAACGTTGATCGCGCAGGCAATATTGGGAATAATGAAAACAAATGCCAATGTAATGAGGTGTCACTCGTCTTTGGAGTGCGAACTCGGGAACATGCCACAGCAGGAGGGCGCGGCCACAAACTACGATATTATTTCAAATTATAGACATAAGAGGTCACTGGTAACAGATGATCCCGTTAAGCCTGCCTCATAATCATAACAGAGCTTTTTTCAGAAGTAACTATGGACTCATTTAAAACCACGCTTTCAATAAGCGTAAACGTACATATGTTCATTTGTCTGTATAAGAATCTACATTTTATATTGCTAGAGGGGGGCGGGAGGGCGGAGGTCCTAGGCACAAACCAGAAACTGCCTATTGCCTCGAATGAAATCCGCAACAGACACGTGAATCTCGCCATTTGGAGTTAATGCCGGGACAAAAGTTACTTCCTTCGAAACGTCTGGACAGGTAAATTTTCTGGAGCTACCTTTTTAGCTGAGACACAACCGCTCCTAGTCAGCCTCTTCATATAAATATTCCATGTACGCTTTTCACTGCCATTCTGCTGATGTTTCACTGGTATCCGTGTCTTTTTTCGGCGTTCTACCGCTCATCACATAACTTTGAAAAACCAGATCGGTTCCAAGGGGGAGGAGACAGTCACCTACTGGGAAAACTACTTCAGCAGGGATCCATGTTTGAATAAACATGAACGGCAATTGCTCAGCGTCCTTCACAGTGCAATGACTTCCTTTATTTACGCGTTTCGCACAAAAAACTATGGGCACGAAAGCCCACACTAAAGGCAACATGATTTGCTGCAGTACTCTCCGAGAAAACGCATGAATACATCGCATTTTTCTGCTCTCTACCTTGTAGTGAGGATGTGAAGACGAGACAATGGCACTTCACGGGAGGCACTTGCTCTACCTGGAAGTTCCCAATGGGAAAATGCCCTGCCAACAGGACACTCATGTTTGCTACGTTCGCCGACTGCTTGGAGAGCTGTGTCAAGCGCAGAGACGGACACCTGCGATGCGACCCACCCTCGCCTGCGGGCCTCCAGGGCAGTGCCTGTATGGTCCGAGAGCTACGCTACCCGTTCTTCGCTTACAATGTTGGAGGCAGCATCCGGTGCCTCTCCGCATCGCTGGCTGGATTTAAGAACCACCGTTGCCTCGTCGGAATCAACCGTTTCGCCACAAAGGCCGCCTGCGAGAGGTCCTGCATTCGGATTCTCTGAGAGAAGGACGCATTGCGCTCTTAAAGTAGCTCTCTTTCTTGTTTAGAATTAGCGTTTCCAGAAAGGTAGCGTCCCATTTCATTTGCGATTAAAACAATTATAGACAAATTTTCCAAATATAAACATTGTAAATTTCGAAAAACGTGACTAACGTCTGTTGATTTTGTTTACGTTTTTTGCCCATTACGAGGGAGTGTGCGTGGATAGTTGGCATAAGCAAAAGCCGTTAGGTCATGTATTCAACGACGGCGTGCCGGGTTTGTAAAATGCTTGCTTCGGCCGGTGAATAAAGCGACTGCGGTGACCACTTCCGTCTGCACTTGAAGATTAGTTCGGCCGGCAACCAAAGTGTGGTTGGTGGCCCTGCCATTATCGCCTCGAATTGGATCATTTGGTGGGTGAGTGAATCGTGTATTGGACCAAGGTGGGCGTGTGGCGTACGATGGGGAGGTGCGACGGACGGGAGGGGGATTACTGATCAAGAAATGACATTACTCATGCATTGCGAAATATCTGTTTACTTGTGGCTAGTCGGCCATCATTCTATTATAGCGCACGTAGTGGGTTTCATTTTTTACAGAACGGCAATCTTTCGCGCCTGAAGTGTACTGTGGTGGTAGGATCCCTCATTCTTTTCAGACTCCGTGAAAGTAACGATAATATGGAAAAAAATGAACGAAAAATTTGAAGTGAGACTACTCAAAACAGCATTTACGCGTAGATTTTCCCTTCAATATTTTAGTTCCCCTAGCGCACACAGAACGAAACGAAAACTGCTAGTTTCTTGGGGAATTGTCCTTCAGTGGTGCCTGTTGCGATAGACATCATTTTTGTTTTGTTTTAGTGGAGCTACCCCCAACAAAAGAGAAAAAGCGCCGTTGAAGTCAAAATTACGACGCTGAATCTGAAAAAAATGGCGGTCTCAGTTCTATTCCCAAGCTTGTAAATACATGCACTACAAAACTGAATTTTTCTTTGTAGGGTGATGTAGTCATAGCGTTTAGGAAAATGTAAAAAAAGTGGTGTCGTTAATGTACAGAAAATGTTTAATTTCCAGCAGTTTTAATTAATTGCACCATTATAAAATCCGTTATTACTTTTACATCTAGCTCTATTTTTTGTTTGTGGGCTTATGGGACCCTAAAGCTTAGGAAAACATAGGAAACACTGTTTTGCTTGAAATAAAAGTTCAGGACCGAAAGTGTTAACTATTCGGCTTTCGGAAACCACATCTCGTGAGTTGTTTGCTATACAAACATTTTGAGCCGCAATAACTATGTTCGCCCCAAAAATTGTTGTTCTTTTAGACTTTTTTTTGTTTTACCTGTACAAAATTTGTGTTTGTGCTGCGCAAATATTTTTTTAAGGTTAGCGGTTGTTGCAGCGAATATCACTGTCTGGTTCAGAAGAAATCCTGAGGCATTTAACATAACTAAAAAATGTTTTAGCTCTGCGACTGTAAAACCATTTCTGAAAAATGCTCCCTAAACCGAGAGAAAAATCTACATTTAATTTTGAAATGTTATGAATATTTATCTATGACATTTCGCACATTGTTAGTATATTATCATTATCAGTACCCTTAAATCTTTTATATTTACTACTCAAGCACCAGAGGTTAGCGCGGGACGTATGTCGATACTTCTCCACCCCCTGCATGCATCGGTTGGTGCCCACCGTTTCGTACCCACGATATGGTGCCCACTACAACTATTTGCTTTGTGGTTGACTTCAAACAGTTTGCATTGTGGGCGTTCTTTCTAAACTTTGACAATCTTTCTGCGGCCACACTGGAAAAAAAAAACACAGGATAGCCCGCAAACAGGCAGCAGGACGCTTGAACATTAAACCTCTTCTGCATTACACGACGGTACGGCGTTTTATTACAACTGACGAACATAGTTTCTTGGTTAGCACTCTTCCAATGACAGGGACTCCATCGTAACAGTTGGTTGTTACTGTGGTGTCCGTTCTAGCGCCGTAGTCTCCTAAGGTCCATGACGCGCATGAGCGCTGGACGAATACCATGTGTGCGTCGCTAACGGCACTCTAGGCCTGATATCGCCCAGCCATGCTCCAACAAATATGTGGAAATAAACGTCAATAACCCCTAGAAACTTGCCTGGTCCTTAGAACGAACCACATAACATGAGCACTGGCGACGAGGTTGGGATTTAAAGGCTTCGAGCTACAATTTAGAAGGCAAGAGTTTCCGAAGCTAAATCGGTGAAGAATGTTTTTTCCGGTGCGCAACGAGACTAAACTGTCATCAAAAATGGAGGCTGGGCAGCCGGGACGATTGTCAATCGGGTACCCGATAGCGACAATGTATGCGCTTTGTGAGAATCATCAGTCCCTGCAACCTACGGATTGTTTAAGTCATTAATAGCTTCAGAACTGCCTTATGCGAAGAGGTTTGAAGTTCTCAACAGGGTTTTAGGCAACCAATCATCCCCGAAGATATCCGTTATTGGAAAGTGCACGGCCCTGTCACCGTACAGATGGTCATCAACGGCGTTTTGGTGATCATGGAGCTGGACGCAGGAGCCGTTGTTTCCGTCATGTCAATGACGCAGTTCCGTCAGCTCTTTCCTTCACTTATTCTGAAGTGCACTGCATTTAAGCTTCGTATTTACACGGGAGCCCTGGTAAGAACCCGTGGATTCCCTTCGGTCAACGTACAGCACGACAACCAGGCTGCAAGCCCTCCACTCTACATAGTGGACCACAACACACCGCCTATACTGTGTTGGGAGTGGCTTTGCGCCGGCCGAATAGCGTTGGCGAAAATGTGGAACATGAACAATATAAGAACGTCAGACATTTCGATTCATATAAGCGTATAAAAGGGGCTTGAAGGTAATTACGAACCCACTACGAAACACGGCGAAGGCCATTACGAACCCATTTTCAAAGACGACTGAGGCACGATGACGGAAGACATCGCCCAACTCTTTATACAACATAAAATAAAATAAAGCAAAGATTCTTTAAGGTGAAATATGCTGTGATCGCACTGCAAAAAGCTTTCGACGCTGAACTGGTAAAAAAGAAAAAAAAAACTGGGATCTATAACGCCGGTAACCACGTCAGAACACGCTACGCCGGTGGTACGCGTAATCAAGAAACATTGGAGTATACGGGATCGCGGCGACTACAGGACGACTGTTAACCAATGTCTTGATGTCGAGCGCTACCCATTAGCAAATGTGGACGACCTGTAAGCAGCCTTGGCGGAAGATAAGGATTTTTCGAAGATTGATCTCAACCGGGCGTGTCAGCAAATCCTCATGTCAAAGTCGTCAAAACAATACCGCTTGTTGACACGCAGAATTGATTGTTTTTATTTGTTTTTATTGTTTTTATTGTTTGAATTGATCGACTCGCGTTTTTATTTCTTCCGCACCCGGAATTTTCCAAAGAATAGTTAACACTACCCTGAAGGCCTACTCAGGGTTTTCTGTTACCTCGACGACATTCTAGTGATCGGTAAGTATAGCGAAGATAATTTTATCAACCTGGATCCTGTGTTAAAATGACTGCTTAAAAGAGGCGTTCAAGTCAAAAAGAGAACACCTGTTTTTAAAGCGAAAGCTTTCTTAGTGGGAGCGGTGGCGTGATGTAAAAAAAGTACGCCCACCTCCCCTCGCGCGAACCCTGGTGTGATGCGACGCTGAGGGGGGTTCAAGCGCCAGCGGAGAGCCCGTCGACCGAAAGGCCGCCGGAGAGCGGCACACTGGTTATATGCTCAGCGCGGCCGAAGGAGAGGAGACCGCGGAGAGAGAGAGTACTGCGCATGCGCAGAACCGCGCGCAGCGCTGCCCACCGGCGGACTAAGAGCACGCTGGGCCGCACACCCGCAGATGTTGAGAGAGAGTGTTCGCTCTCACCTGGGCACGCGCCAGCGCCAGTGCGCCTGCCGTGGCTATGACGCAACACAATACAACATAATCCACTTTAATCCAATCCAATCCAATCTAATCCAAGCCAAGCCAAGCCAATACAATCTAATCCAAGCCAAGCCAAGCCAATCCAATCGAATCCAATCCAATGCCCCTCGCGAGAGAGTGTTCGCTATCGGAGAGGAGAGGGGGAGAGTGGAGGATAGACGCAGCCTTGCGGACAACAACAACGGGCGCACGCAGGAAGGACAGGGCCTCCGACAAGAGATGCTCTCAGCGTCGCATCTAAAAAACTTTTGAATTTCCACAGGGACCGGTGGACCGATTAAAAAGCTCGATGAGATCTCATGACACAAGGCGCGTGCATGAAACCGAGCTTAGTAAAAAACGGTTACTTCAGTATTGCAAAAAAGGAATGGTTCTACATAAGACAATACACGCATCGATAATGAAGAAGGAGTACAGTAGTAAACCCATATCTAATAGAACCCGTATCAGTATACATTGGCATCGTTCGTAGAAGCGTTTACTTAGTGCGCGAACGAAAAATTGCCGCGTTGAGTCGTTCTTCGTTTGCGATTTCGGGCTTGAAGATCGACCGAACGCACTTAAAGCTTTCAGGCTTGTCTCAACATTTTTTTATGAAGGGATGGTAACTTTTACAGCAGGACCTTCGCTACCTCGGGTACAGAATCAGCGCACAAGGCTCCTCGGCAATGGCCGAGAAAGTTGATCCACTCCTCAAGGCTCCAACCCCTAAAAACAAGCAGCAGCTGCAGTCATCCCTGGGAGTCGCCAATTCCTAGGGCAAATTTATTTCTATAACCTAGAAATCGTTGCACAAACAATTTTGGGTTGATGCGTAGAAACGCCTCGTGTTGCTGGGATGAGTGTTTCTAGGAAGCGTTCGCGAAGATAAAGAGCTTGCTAGCGTCCCCGCCGACGTCGGTGCAATACGACCCATGAAAACTGTTACAGCAGTCATGCGACGCATGGCGGTACGGTTTAGGCCCGCTCCTTTCTTGTGGTTTGGAAGATGGAAGCACGAAGCCAATTGCTTTTGCCGGCCGTACTTTGTCCGATGCGGAAAAAAATATATCCGGCTTAACGAAGAGGCACTTGCAGTAACATTTACAAAAACTACATCTGTGTAGTTTTTGTAAATACGTGTTGCCTTTGCTGCTATGACCGAGGCGATTACGGGTGTTAAAAGGCTTTAAATTTTATTACAGTATGGATACTGAAATCCGCCCTAATAGCATACATTTCGCCGAATTATGTAGGGCCGCATGAGTCCTTTGACAGTGCAATTATAATGCCGGATTCCATACAGGAGTTGAGGGGTCGCGCTAGAGTACCGGTTTCTTCATTGACCGAGTGAAGGGAATGAGTCAAAACTACGTGATATCTATCCAAATCGCCTACAGCTCGCATACGAATTGTAGTGATAGGGTTTGACGGCATAATTATAACGTCCGAACTCCTGCTTGGGTTCAAGAGCCGCACTCGTGTGTTGTGTAAACAACCACATTTATATCATTGCGGAGCAGCTGGAATGCTCCAAATGTTGAACAACCGGTATTTTCAAAGAATACAAAACTGCCAGGCTGAAAATAACAAATAGCTGTCTTCAGCAAAAGCACAACCACCACTTTCTAGCAAAAGTTCATCGTCGGGTCACCCACGAGGTCACGTGGCTTAAGAGTGGTTGTAGGCCCCTAGCTGATGGAATGCTAAAAAAGTACAATGGTTCGGTGTGCAACATTGACATTTTGTCACCCGTCAAGGCCTACATTTATGCAATGGCTGTGCGCTTTCTACATTGATGCGCCAGGCAAAAATTACCCAAATTTCCAAAGCACCTGTGTAGCCGTACGTGCATATCACCTCGTGGGTGAGCCGTATGTAGCGACGCAAAAGTTGCGCTCTTGGTCCGCAGTTTACACTATATCGTACTGAGAAGTAAATTTTGAATAAGAATACATAAAGCGTAGAATGGAAGGTCCGAGCACAAAACTTCAAACGGTATTCTTTCTTGACGTCCGTAAGAGAGTTTAGCTCCATACGGTAAACAGAAATTACTATTCTGGAATACTGTAATCAGCCCTATATACGTAGCTTACGATGGAATTTTTCGTGTTTTTCTCGACTCGGACACAAAAAAAAAAATGTTCGGTACGAGACGACGCCCCCAATTCTTTCATAAGCGATATGCAGCATGGGTGCATTAAATACTTTGCTTTCGTTTGCTACAAACCTCTCGCCGTATCAGAACTCCCAGGCGATTGGAAAAAAGCTAAAATAACACCTACTTCCAAAACAGGAAATACGGATAGCCCTTCAAACTTAAGAACAGTATATTCAACCAGAACGTCGTCCAAAATATTTAGACGCATAATCTTACACCACCTTTTTCATAGAGACGCAGGGCATTTCGTCATCTAGTCAATACGGGTTTCGCAGCTGATTATCGACGATCACGCTACTAATACAAGTAAACGAGTTAGCACTGTCTATTAACAACTGCGCACAAACAGATATCATATTACTTGAACTTGCTAAGGCATTTATTTCTGTATGTCACCACAAATTTATTGCGAAACTCAGAAGTAGAATTGGAGGGCGAATATTAATACATTGAATTCAAGAATTCTGTACTCACCGTTTTAAACATGTCCTGTATGAGCAAGTACCAACGGAAACCCTGCGTGTTAGTTCTGGAGTACCACAAGGCTTCGTCCGGGCCCTTTGATATTTTTTGCTTTTATTCACGATATCACAGGCAATATCTCTTGCCACATTTGTGTCTTCGCCAACGACTACATTATTTACGAAGAAATCAACAGTTATTCAGGTCACCTTGCGCTACCTGATTCCTTAAACAATCATTCCAACTGGCTCCACATGTGGCGAATGTCGATATACCCCCAAAAAACAGTGTGTATGATTATCACCCCAAAGAAACAGGCTTTTCAATACGAGTACACCATTAAAGGCACCAGGCTTGAAAAAGTGAAACAACGAAAATATTTAGGTGTCACGATTGCGCGAAACGTCACAAGGGTGACCAAATTTCTAATGTTGCTTCAGTTGCTCTGCACCAGCTATTTTATTATCGGGGATGCCTTGGTCAACTCCGTCAGTCTCCCACGCTTTTAGCCTATTTTACTTATGTAAGACCGGTATTAGAATGCGCTAACACACAATGGTTTCAACAGTCACAAACATTCAAAAACCATAAAATATACAGACAAAGGCAGCAAGATTTATCTGCAACAAATTTAAGCGCAGTGATTCTCAGACAAATATGCTGCCAAGCTCTGGCCTCCAAACACTAGCGATTAGAAGAACACAAGCGCGCCTTAAGTATCTTTTTTGCTCCTTCGCAACCATTATAAAGTTGACCATGATTGTACATCCGTCCATCATGCCCCCGTGTAACCCGACACAAACATTCACACACTCAGAGACTATACTCTTACCGCAATGACACATTCAAGCACTGACCTTTTTTAATTTGCTATAAATTTTTTGTTTACTAACCCGAAATCCGCATCGAACTTTGCCTAAAAAAATAGAAAATATGATCTTTTAACGTGGTAAAGCTCTCCTACACAAAGGCATTGTACCACCAGTGAAAACGTATTAGTGGCGAAGACCTCACTAGAGTGTTTGCAAGTTTGCTGTTAAGGGGCTATGTACCACTACATTTCATGTCTGATTTCTGTTCTCTTTTGCTTTAAGCTTCTTCGTGCTATCTGAGATTAAAAATGGTGATTTGAATATACTTTTCATTAAATGTGTGCATAAGTTCTATGCGTTCCAAATTTGTCGTTCGAGAATTTCAGCTCACGATTCTTCCTAACTTTTAATAAAGCAGCTGTCTTTGGATATTTTCAGCTGTTATGGTTGCGATGATGGTCATTGGATTAGAGTCCTGCTTCTGTTTTCTCTGCTTACATTTTTTTGTGTATCACCTGCACGTGCAATCTCTACGCCCACCCGCTACGATCTCGTAAAGAGACTGGCAGTATTGAAAACAAAGTAATAAAAATAAATAAATAAATAAATAAATAAATAAATAAATAAATAAATAAATAAATAAATAAATAAATAAATAAATAAATAAATAATAAAAAAATAACAATTATAAATATTTAGCAAAAGTCCCTTACAAGCTCCACAACTAATAGATACTATTCATTTAGGTGCTATTCTACAACTAATAGGTGCTACTCGATCCGGAAGGTGCCCAGTGCGCTTGTATTCGTGTACTGTAAACGGGAAAGAGCGGGGGTCGAGTAGCATGAGCACGATAAAAGCAAGAGCCGATCTGAATGCTCAGTTGCTTTGCCCTTCCTTATTACTGAATTAGAATGAGCGCCAATATAAAGAAAAAGAGGTTGTAATAGCAATTACATCAAATATAAAATATGAATTATTATATCTGTGGGTGGCCGTGACCTATGAATGGAACCTCGATTGAGGCGCAAATAGTCTTCTGCATTTACACAAGCAAATGAACTATTGATTCAATTCATACAATCTTAACACGTCAATGAACGCCGCCTACTGCAATGCAGACGAAATAACAAGTTATTACATTATTATTCAACGAAGTTTCCCCATCTATTACCTCTAGTAAGCGGCATAGTGCTGCATGTGAATATTGAATGAGTGGTAGTTGCAAGTTGATTAGCTCGCAAGTTTTCACTTGTTCAGTTGACCGGCCAAAACAAAAACAAAATCTTCAATGCTGGGTCTTCAGAAATTCCTGAAGGTTTTATTTCTATTCCTTGTGATCGTGAGGCAAGGTCCTATGTGCACGTTTTTCTCAGGTTTTAGTTGTCCGCGACGCGCTGTTTCTCCCTTGCTCCATCGCGTTTTAAACACTCTCAGGGGTCAAGATAGTTCCCTTTAGCAGCATTGGGTGTTTGCTGCCCGTCATTTAGTCAGCCACTATCAGAATTTGTCGCTTACGACAATTTGCCATTCCCAATCTATCATTTTGGCCCCGTATTCAAACCTGAGCAGACAGCTCCCCCCCTTTTACAGTGTGTACAAGTGGTGAAACTCGCGCTGAGACGCTGTGTGACGGCCGTGTCCTCCACCGTCTAGACGACGTTTCTCTGTCAACAAGGTTTCGCGTCTCTAGCGTAACCTTCCAACTACGATGCCAGCGCAGTCAATGCCGCCTTCCTCTCATTAATGTCATTCATTCCGCACAATCGCCTTCGTTATGTTTTCGCATGTATCTATATTTCCCAACATTACTGCCTACAGTTTTGACAAATACACCTCACACATTGCACTATTTCAAAACAGTGCGTGTATACAGTGCACTATGTGAAATAGTGCGTATATATCGTTGTATCATAGAAACATGCGAAAACACACACACACAAATATATATATATATATATATATATATATATACAGAAAGATAGGTCAGCAGTCTACAATGCCAAAGGAGGCACGGGGGTGTGGTTAGGCTCTTTTCTTTTTGACTTTTTTCTTTTCTTTTTACCGTAGTAAAAAAGAAAAGAGTCTAACCATACCCCCGTGCCTCCTTTGGCATTGTAGACTGCTGACCTATCTTTCTGTATTTCCTCAACGAGCCCCTCATTTCCTTACTATATTATATATATATATATATATATATATATATATATATATATACTTATATACTAATATTTCATTTTGATTTTTATTTTTTATTTCTTGACAAAAACCAAGGGGAGGCTGAGACTAAAGGCGAACGTGGCCTGACTGAGGCCTCAGCCACCCGATATACAGCGTACATAACAACACGCCTGTTCACACATCGCGAAACGATTATCCAGATATACTTGTTTAAACATATTCGTGACCAACAAAACATTCTTTGAAACACGAGAACAACAGACGTGAAACTTCTCCTACATGAGCAATCACATCCTACAAAGGTGCCGAAATTGCATTTGTAAGTCGTTACTGCGCACTTTACAAAATGATCCGTTGAAATCGCACAATGGCGTATATTCGCGGTAGTTTTTCCGTGTATGGGCTATCACGCAATCTTATCCTCGTGACATTCCCGGCGGTTCCTATTGAATACAGCTGGTGACTCGCTGCTTTAGGTATTGACAGATTCAGTTTAGAGTTGAGAATAATTCGCCCGAAAAAAGCAGTTACAAAATCAGAAATATACCAACAAGCTTCTTGCGTAGAAGACTGTATATAGGGACCATTTCTGAACCATACACAAAAGCTGGTAATATTTCATACATGAAATAAAGGCTGTAAAAATACAGCGATATTTTTCTTGAAATTAATCCAACAAGGAAAAGTGCATGACTTAAAAACATGGGGGACCTAAAATCACATAATCAGCACAGTGAGTGGTATGTTAAAAATTCTATATTTCACAACCGCTCACAGCACACTGCAGTGGTCGCAGAAGAGGAGGCCAAAGAAATATTTGGAGATTTACAGTGAAGTGCAAGTTTTTAACGACGATATAAATTTGTTTGCAGTTGAACATGCAGTATATATCCTCGTTTCCAGTTATGTTTCATACTCGGGGGAAAACGTCCCATTTCTAGGTTCAGAAATTCCCGACTTTTTGAATTTTTTCCCTCAGGTTCCCCAGAATTCCCGTATATGTCTATGCACTCTCTCCTTGCAGCTGATAGATGTTTGCATGGTTATCTGTCCGGTTTTGGGCGTTAGCCAGTGCCACATTCGTCATTTTTTTATTGTCTCAAAGGTTTCAAGGTATTAAGGTTAATTAATAAATCGTGTACAAAATGCTTATTTGATATTAGTACAAAAAGACGTCCTAAGCTAAAAACTGTCAGGGAGACCTGCCGGCTCTAAATTCTCAAGACAAAGTTATTAAAATGGCACAACAGAACGCACACAAAGTAATTAAAACCATTGTCACGTCAGGGTTAGGCGGCAAAAAATCAGTTCTTTTCCATAAAACATTTTATATTTTTGCGTGAGTTTAAGCACAAAAATTAGAAAGTGTACAATACTAGATGAATAATCAAGAAATGCAGATTAAAATGAATAGTCAAATTGGGAACATCAACAAATCAGGATAAGGTGATACTGCAATAACCCATACATTTCAAAGCAATCATCACTTTAAAAAAGAGCCCAAAATTTGAAGGTAAATGCGGAAAGAAGTATACAATGAAAATATAAAAGGTACAAAAAAAGATTTCTAGAATTACGTAAGTATATTCCGAGTAGCTATGTTTTCAAACACTTTGAAAATGTATGTTGAGAACGTGATGATTTCATCGATACTTGAAAAGAATTACGCGGTGCTATGGCTGAAAAAAGGGCGGTTTGCTTACCGTAGTTGGTGTTAACTTGCGGCAGTAATAAGTTATACTGTTTAGAGAACCGTGTAATATTTGTATTAGTAGTAAGGTGAGACGTGTTCAAAGCACCAACACGGATACTATTTTGGTGAGCAAGGGAAATTACCAGACATAATGTTTGCTGCAATAAACACGTGAGAGGTATGACCTTCAGGCTATCATAAATACCTTTAACCGAGGCCCTTAGTGGCTGAAAGGTAATACACAAACTGCTTAATTTTGGAGACGTTTTAGATACGACCATAGGGTTTAGTATGTATTGCCCCATGACGACACACAGTAAGTGAGATGACTATGAATAAATGCGTGATACAGCGACCGAAGGATGTGTGGCTGAAGGTAATGCCGGAGTTCTAATTAATATGCCTATCCGGAAAGCTAATTTCCTAGTAACCGATTTATTGTGTACATGAAATTTTAAATGCGAATCAAGCTCAACACCACGAAATGACGTAGTTCAGGGTGCAGAAATAGCCTGATCGCCAAGGTTTATATGCGTGGTTATGAAAAGCCGTTTGCTATGGCTGTGGAAAATTGTAAAGTTTGTTTTTGTAGGATTCATGTGCAAACAGTTGTTTTCGCACCTTGAGACGATGTTTTGTAGATCAGAGTTCAGTTTTATTATTACATTGTTTAAGTCTTTCCCGTGTGAAAATATCGGGGTATCGTCTGCGTAAAGAATAGAGTGCGAAGTTTTAAGATAAGTCGGCAGCTCAATAATGTATATTAGAAATAGAAGTGGTCCTGGGTTAGATCCCTGAGGAACGCCTTGATTAATATTAATGAGACAAGCAAACGCGTCAGAAATTTTTACAACCTGTGTTCTATTATAATATAACTGCAAAGTAGCGCAAAACCTGGCCCCTGTATTCCAATTGATTCAAGTATAGCAAAAAACTATTAAGTGGTTTATTGTGTCAAACGCCTTTGTTAAATATATGAAAACTGCGCCGCACCAAGGTCTGTTATCAGTAAACTTTTTAATCGTATCGGTAAATTCTATTAGGGCAAGTTCTGTGGAGTAATTTGGGCGGAATCCAAATTGATGTGGCTTTAGAATATTACGTTTATTACGTAGTTCACCAGGCAGATTACAATGATTTTTGAAACGCGGAAAGGTTTGTAGACGTAGTTACCCATGAGGGTAGGATACCTCTTTTTGAAAACAGGAACCACGTTCCCTTTTTTAGGCTGTTCGGGGAAAACACCGCTTTTAAAAATATTGTTACCAATGGTCGTCAGAACGCTGGATAACTGATGCGTAACCAATGTGGTTTTCGAAGTTGGTATATTGTCTACTCCGGGGCTTGTATTTTTAAACTTATAACCTTATTATAACCGGTGTTGTCGGGCTTCGAAAGAAAGACTGAACGCAGCGGAAACCCTAATTCCAATGAAATTGTGTTTGTTGGTTGCTTCTGGTAAAGAATATGTTACACGCATTGGCAATGTCGAATGGGTCAGTTGAAGCAATATTGCCGTCAGTTTTTTTATAAAGGGGATGTCGTTTCAGACACACGCAAAAACTGCTTCATTATTTGAAATTTTTGTGGGTATTCGCACCGTTTTGAGTATTTCATTTTGGTAATAAATTCGCTTAGTCTGTTTAATTAACGTGGCGAGAGTACGCGAATACCTTTTAAAGCGGGCGCTAAGGGCAAGGTTAACGGTTGAGCTTTAACCTTTTTATGAATCTCTATTTAGTATGCTCCGTAGTACGCTGTTTGTTATCCACGGGTTTCTGAGTGCAGAATACCATCGAAAATTGGAAGATACTCTTGTGCAAATGTGAGTGCATTCGGTTATTTCTCCGCGGAACAGATTAAAAGCATTTTCAGCGTCAGTTTCTTTTATTACATTATTCCAATCGATACTTGATATAATGCCAATGAACTCATTTTTTATCGAACGAACGCCTCATCTTTGTACTGGGTTTTGCTTTGTGGGCGCCTTCTACCAAAAAGAAACGACGGCGTAATGACCACTGATAGGATGGTGAAGAGACCCCACTTGTTCGGGCTAACGAATGCTTGATAAAACGTGATCAATGATAGTGTCTGTGCCCTGCGGGTTACATCATCAAGTATGCAACCTGTGTAATCTGAACAACTGCAGTCATTTAAACCAGTAATGTCTGCATTCATATTACCTAGAATTACAATGTTTTCATTTTAAGCATTCAGGGAAGTATTGATGCTGTCAAATTCGCTACAGAAGTCAGCGTAAGACAAGGAAGGCGAGCGATAAATGGAGGCAATGGTAGTGTTTTTGCTTGAGGGAAGAAAGCATGTGCCGAGCTAAAGCCATACGGACTCGCCCTTTGGAGTAGAAATCGAAATGTCAGTGCGGCGAAAGTAAGATATTGTGTTAGAAATAAATATTGCAGCACCAGCATGACGGTCCGCGGGGTGATGGTGGTAATCAGCGCGGTATCCTGGTAAAAAAAATAGGATGTCATCAGATGGCGAGAGCCACGTTTCAGACAGGCAGATCAGGGAATGCTTAGAGAAGCTACAGATGTTAAAGTAAACAACCGACTTGAGCGATGAACCAGAATCGCTAAGAAGGCTTTTTAATTGCCCATTGGAATATCCCATGAAGCGTTTACTAGATGAACAATGAATTGATGAAGAGAAGATGGCTAATTCCTCGACTCCGGAGAATCTGTGCGCGCAGCTGCTTGGGCCCTTCTTCGCCTTCACCCTACACTTGTCTACCCCCACAAATTGCCATTGTTTTTCTTTTTTCAGTGCCAGAGCTTGTAGAAAAGACGCTTGTTCTCCGGAGTCAAATGTTCGTTGAATAAGACTAGCTCATCGGTGCGTGACGTGCGCTGCGCTCCGAAGCCAATGAAACCTGTCGTGAGGCGTTCCTTTTTTTGTATTTGCGGAAAAATTGCCTTTCTTTCTACCCAAGCGAAACCGCGCAACGTTGCTAGGGTCACGCTTCGCACGGCCGCGGTGTACGACTTCAGTGTCCGTGCTCTCGACAGGACAAGCTATTTTCTCGCCATTTTTTTGTTCAGAGTGCTGCAGCAGTCCTCCCCTTGCGTTTGAGGAACACCCTTTATTTTGACGTTGTTGAGTCGGGAGTACTGTTCTAGCTCTGCTACAGGTTTATTTAGTAGTTAGTTTGATCTCGCAAGTTCCTCGTTCTCATTCGCGAGACCCTCCGGCTGAGTTTTCATTGAAGTTTTCCGTTGAACATTGAAAGGCTATTGCGTAAATCCTCAACCTTTTTGCGCAGAATATTTACCTCTTTCGCTAGCACCGCGTTTGTAACCATTGCTAGAACATAAAAGCAATGATCAGCGCACCAGTGGGAGCGGCACGTAGAAATAAAAGAGCAGTGCGACGAAAACCAACCTGCGTGGTGAAAAGGAGTTGCTGAGCTGCTGGATGCAGAAGTCGTTCGGAGAATTAGAGTTCTAGCGTGAAATAAATGGCTAGCGGGATCTCTTTACATTCATTCAATTCAATGCACCTGCGTTTATACCTTTGCCCAATTAATTTGCCTTTTTCCCATTTTCGCACAGGGCCGGGGCTCCTAGCGGCATCTCTTGCTGACAGCACGTGGGCTAAGGCACACCAGAAATACTTTTTCTATATTGCGCAAGAATACATGAGAACAGGCTTCAGCCCTCTAGCCGCCGCCGCTGATTTATTTTGATTTGATTTATTGATTTATTGATTGATTGATTGATTGATTGTAGCGTTTAACACGCCGGCGAAAAGCTGGCGATTAGTCGTGCCGTAGTGGTGGGCTCCGGGTTAATTTTGACTACCTAGGAATCTTTGACGTGCGCCGAAATCTCGTACACGCGGGCGTTTTTGTTTTTCACCTAAATCTAGAGAGCGGCTGCCGTGGTCGAAAATTGCACCCGCGTCCTCGTGCTCAGCAGACATACGCCTTAGCCACTGAGCCAAAAAGGTGGGTACCCGCCTCTCCTTCAGGCTTTCCTAGCTATTTTTCGTGGAGCATTCTTTGCTCCATGCTCTCTCCGGTTTTATCAACTGGATTTGAAGCGTTCTTGGATGTTTGTGGCTTGCGCGAACGCAACTACAGATATTTGAGCATAAATCTGATGAAGTAGCAAAGGAACTTTTCAAAAGTAATAAATGATGCAAGGACCGCATTACTGATCTTTTTTTTACTTTTTATTCAACGGCGCGTAAAAGTCTCTGCAGGTATTAGAGATTCTTTTTTTCTCTTTTGGCGAAAATTGCAACCAAAAATTCTTGCGAAAAGGGAAAATTCTCCGCATGGAACACCACTGCTCGTTCGTTGTGTAATTGCTTAAATTACAAGCAAGTAGACGTTGTTATTACACTTTATTTTTGTTCTGTCTTCTATCAGCTAAAGGTCTAACACTAAGAACAAGACCGGTGGTACTGTGTACTAACATGCAACATGCAGAATAAGATGACTATACATGCAGACCTGAAATACACTAATAATGACAGAGTATTGTGAAGCTGGACTTACACGAAAACATCGGATTGCATGTAATTGTACGTGGCAATAGATCTTGGGCGACTTTGAAAAAGCCTTTATTGGCCGTACTTCGTATAGCCCTAACTGAATACTGTTTCAAACGGCAGTGTTTCTGTAACTGGCAAGAATGCACGGCTACGTGGTTTATGACGTAGGGCTGAGCAGCGTTATCAAAAAGCTAGAAGATGAGCACGTGGCACAGAGAACGTCAGTGTAAATACGCAAGGACGTGCAGTCTTTAGGAAGAGGCAGGTGTACAGAACTATGTCAAACGACTTCAATGAATCAAGAACAAGTTATGTCCGACGACTTGACTTAGAAAGGTGTGGGATACCGCACGCGCTCTTCGATCACCTCTGTCAGCAGAATGCCTTTTCAAAGAGTAGCTTTATACAGAGAATTGTCGACAGAAGCTGTTGCAGGCGAGTTCGGTGCATCGAATACAAGTCCATCAAAAGCAATGTTCAGGAAAGAGTTCATTGCCTTTCACATTGGCGCTTGGTCATCATTGCAGAAGTACAGAGCAAGTGCTATGCAGAGCTTGACGTCGGGTTCTTGCTGACTAAGCCTAAAGAAGCATTACGAGTGGGTCGCCTCAGTGCTGCCGCTGGACCAGACAATGTCACCCGCACTCTTTGGAATCTTGATACCCGCGTGACAATCCACCTGCTACATTTATTAAATGAATCGAGAAATGTTGAGAAGATCCTCGAATCCCCGGAGTTGCCGAATACTGTGCCTCTCCTCAAGCAAGAAAAATCACCGTGTGTGACCGGCTCATTTCGTCCTCTCAGGTTGAGTAGTGGCATAGCCAAGCTATACGAACGGCTAACTTTGTATAGGTGAAGTGGAGTTTTAGAAACGTGTGCAGCTTTGCCATAATGTCAGCCAAGATTCAGGCCCCAGCGGTGAAGTATAGACAGTACCCTAGACCTGGTGATGTGTACTGAAGAAAAATCGATCTCGAGGACAAAAGAATAGCTGCTTTCTTGGGTACTATTCGAGCAGCCGACAGAGCAAGTGAGTTTCACAGTTTTGAAGGCTCTGTAGAATTGAAAACTTGCCGCAAAATTTTTCGATGAATTGAGAACTTCTTGCAAAACACAATAGTCCACATGTGCACCAGCCAGGGAGATGGCTAACATCATGCAGTGAAAAAGGGTTCGTCGCGAACGATATTGTAATGGCGAAGTTACCAGCCTTCCTTCCCCGCAACTGCAGGTCACCATCTACGCTGGTGACATTTGCTTGTAGCGCAGGGAAGATAGGTACTTGTCGATTCAAACTAACCTGCAAGCCGGCATTGAGATCATTGAAGCGTTTCCACGCGTGCGATGCGCAAAGAGATAAACGTCTTTCCAGCCAACCTTTGACGCGAGTGAAGCCGCGTGAATTACAGCTCACCATGCCTGTCAGGAGTTCTTTCGTGAAAAAGGTGACATGTTCGTTTGTGTACACAAAGGCTCAGGACGCATTTGGTGCCAACATGTGTGCCATGCGTGCCATGTGTGCCGTGTGCGCCCCGCTTTTTGAAGGGTTGGACATTAGTAGCCAGATGAGACAGCCTCTGCTAAGGCGCGCCTAGGCCGAACATGCGGAAATTTGTTCCTTGCGGAAGCAATAGAGCTGTCTGCTAATGCATTTTGAGTGCATGAGGAGCGCCGTCCTTATCTGTGCCTGACTACGCAGCCTGAGTCGCACCCTTTGGTTCACCGCCTTCAAGAGCGTTCAGGGTCGAAGGTTCATAATGCCATCTTTGGGTATATTATGTTCTACCCTTCTACCCCTTGTGCCTGAATGGCAACACAAGACCGGGCTGCCTCCATCAACTGCCCTCTACATTGGCATGACTGCCGAAATACCAAGGATGCAAAAAAAACTCATCCCTATATACACTTGCAGCAATGTAGAGGACGCTCACTTACACGCAGAAAATTCATAGTTATCACGTGTATATACATCACCTCGTCGTAATGGGCTTTCACCATACCAAGCCTACAAATTGATAAAGCGAATAAGATTTAATACTCCACATCGTATAGAGCCGCAGAACGTTATGCTGTATACTACGACTTCACCAAATAACTGTAGAGTATTCGCCGATTCAAAAGCGGCTCGTCCAGCACTACATAAGTTGCACCCTCCACTAAGAACAACCTTGGTAAGGGGCATCTCTCATGTTATGGCAACTGAAATAGGAAGAAGTAAGAATAGGGCACAATAGAACACGTGAACATTTCCCAGCTGATCAACTTGCAGCGACCACTCATTCGAATTTCCCATGTGAGACCGTGCCTGTTACGAGAGGTTACGTGAAAAGTTATTTGAAACAGCTGGGGTGACACATTACTTAGGAACAAGTTTGACAGATTAATATCGTCCATCGCTTTTGTACCATATGGACCCGACCCTTCCATACCCATGTGCGTCCCATCTGGGTTGTTCGATCGACACGTTACTACATCGCCTTCGTCTTGACGTGGGCTACCCCAAGAAATATGGTACCGTATTTGATTTTCTCATAAAAGCTGCTGAACTTGTGGACAACGAACTGAACACGTGCGTAATTTTGTGCTTTTTGCATGCCAGCTTTATGCGAGTGAACGTAAAAATTAACTGACAAGCTTATTCTGCTATCTCGGACACCTATATCTCTTAGATACTGTTGGCTCCGGTGTACCTCTACGTACCCTGAACAAATCCTTTCCTGCACAAAGGGAGTTCTTCCAAGCGGCGACGTGCAAGCTCTCCTAAATGCGTGCAGGCTTCTTTGGATGAGTGTGGACAATCAGTGGTGTCGTGAGCTGTACGGCATTTAGCTGCACGGATCTACGTTGCATCATGGCCATTTTTTACTGCTTGCATATATTCATCTTACACGGCATGAAAAAGTACAAAACAAAGTCAAGAATTGACAATACAAACGCTGTCTCTCGAATGATTTTTATTGGAAACATGCGCACGCCACACCGAGTCGGGCAATGCTACGCATGTGTAGTACCAAACACAATTGCCAAATTGACAACAAAAATGTGGTTTATCCCTATTTCATAGGAATCGGTAAAACACGACAGCAAAATGTGCTTTCACAAGAGCATTTCAATGTTTATTGTTCATCGATATGAACTTGCCCATCGCTATCACTTCACCATTGTGTTAACGGCAAGTTGAAAACCTGACCTAAGACGGCAAAGTTACCAACGGTGTTTCGCAAGCGTGTTATCTGCAGAAACCGTATACTGGGTGATGTGAGGCGCTCGGGAACACAGTAAAGAGCGGGAGGTGGTTTGGGTACTGTGGATAATTGAAGCCGTTGCAAGCTTACATCATGGGTACCTTTTCACTGCAGAGGGATCCTCGACAGTTTACGCGTAAGAGAAATGTGTCGAACGTCAGACGGCAGGGATACATCCATGGGAGACCCTTCACTGCACGCGCCGGAGCATTTAGTAAATCGACTGAAACTACAGGCGCCCACAGACCATGCAAAAGAAATCGAACTGGTTGTCCCCGAATAATTTGGTGAACTGATGGTCCACCGCAGCAAAAGGAGCAGCGACAGTGTGCTTGGCGAGTGACGTCCTGCTGTCGGGTTGCTTCGGCAAAGGTGCTACCACTTCGGTCCCGCTGCGTGGCTTGTACGGCAGACGGTTGCGCTGCGACGAGCTCGGAGGCAGGCTTCGTAGCTCGACCATGAACGCGGTAAAGCGCTGGTGTGTCTCTCTTTGCACCAAAGCAGCCATGTGCGCGGCATTCGCCCATAAGTTCGTTGCCTTTCTGCTGCGCTTAATGCAACAGTTTTCGTAAGTCAGGCCATCACAATCCAAGCAGTAGGCGGCGAGGAAACACCGCAGCTTACACTGTCCTGTCCAGGCGCCAACTGTCTGCGCTCGTTAGCGTCATAATGCAGTACCTCGCTTCACCTCTCCTAACTGGCTGCACCACCTAAATGGAGAAGGTGATCGAGAATGATGTAAGGCGCGTCGGTACAGCTGTGTACGCTTCAGTTTATAGCGCGGTTGGCAGAGCGCTTCGCACCTCTCATTGCACCAATAAAGATATCGTGGGTTTGATTCCGAGCGCAGCCACGTCGATTTAAGGTGATAGCAGAGCTGGCAGAGCCCTTGGCAACACCCTTTGCAGCGGGGAGATCGTGGGTTCGATTCCGCGCACACCCGCGTCGAAAGAACCTTTCCTGCCGTTTGTACGTGTTCGTTTTACCGATTGGTGTTCTGTGACAGATATTACGTCAGCGATGTCTTGGTGTATTAGGGATAAAACACTTGCGTGTTTAAAATGCAATACTACTTTTGGGTGGTATGTAGGCAATGTCTCCACTTTCCTAGGTTTGATAGCCAAATAATATAACACCCCGCCTTGTCAAAATGCGAACGTAAAGGTTGATATTTCATTGACTTGCGTAAACAATTTACGCATACAAGGCCTCTTTGGTGTTGGGCTACGAGTTTCCCCAACTGAAGAATGTAAGAAACACAATTACAATTTCCGCAAACAGGGACTAAAATATCCCGCAACAAACAAAATGAAGGAAGCTGACACTAACGTGTCACACTCAAAGGTAGCGAAGCTGTGCGCAAACTTCGCGACCATCACGGTGGTTTAGGTCCACGATTGCAGCCGAGTTGCCTCTTCATTTTTATCGAGTGTAGTTGAGTAGTCTTCATCTCTAATTAACACTTCAACTAACTCTCCTCGCTCCCTGGTCCCTTTTTCTTAAACGGATTAGTTTTTCTGCACCCATGTACCCACGTCCCTTGGAAACATTCTCTACAGCCACGTGGTTTGTGTTGGCTCTGTGTAATTGTATGCGTTCTCGATTGCTAGTGCGGCGAGCCTCGAAGTGATCCGCCACCTCATCGGGCGTGCGGACCACCCGTGGGTGACCCATCCCGGCGATTGAGCTTGCGCAAGGACTGTTATACGAATTCCTAGCGCATGCGAATGGCGAACGCACGCACCTATATCTTGTGCGGAGGCGTGCTTGTGAGTGGTGTGAGCAGTGTTAGTGCGTAAGCGAAAGCGCTTCCACGATTCCGGTGAACGCTGGAGCTTTTTTTTGGCTTGTCTTGGCCAATGTCCATAAGTAGATATGTTTGGCTTGACAAACCTGCGCCGGCGCGCTCGCTGGAGGTCCGCTCATGGCACACACACAAGCGCAGTCGGAATTTTTGTGTTTTTTTAACGGCCGGGAGGTTGGCTTGAGGCATCAGCTCACGTGCACGCGTTCATGTGGGCTCAGTAATTCACCGGTGTTTTTGACTGCAGACCCAAAACTTCCCCGATTTACCTGCCGCGGCGGCTGAGGGGTTACGACGTTGCACTGCTGAGCACAAGGACGCGGGTTCGATTCCCAGCCGCGGCGGCCGCCTCTCTGATGGAGGCGGAAAGCAAAAATGCCCTTGTGTGCGAGATTTGGGCGCACCTAAAGATCCCTAAGCGGTCAAAATTTATTCGGAGCGCTATACTACGGCGCGCCTCATCGACTGCGTTGTGTCGGCGCGTTAAACTCTACAATCAATAAATCAATCAGTCAATCAATCACTCAATCAATCAATCAATCAAAACTCGAATGATTTGCGAAACAGCACTGCTGTTGAAAGACAACTCAGTACTAATGGGCTATGTTTCTTCCAAGGAAGTTTTCAAGTGAAGTGTAATTGGAACCACATTTCACGACAAAGTACGGCATTGAATACCTTCACGTTATGCGACATTTAAGCGATAATCCTTGCGTGCTGGATACTGGTCATTGCCATCGGGTCACTGCTCCCATTAGTACTGAGATTGTGTGCAACAGGGACAAAAACAAAAAAAAGCTTCAAGCGTATTCAAACAGGAACGACCACTTTTTATTAGGGTTTAATGACATGTGAGTGATGTACTAAAATTTATTGGCGCAGTTGTTTCATTTGTGTTTTGTTTCGAAAAGCCGTTCATCTATAGATATCAAATTCCGTCGAAAAATAAATAGAACATCACTCCTGCTGTCCGCTCAACCTCAATAATAAAATAATAATCTTCGCATCTCGCATAAGTACAAGTACACCTGTTGCGGCGGTCATTTCGCGCGCAGATTCGGGGCAAGCATGAGGTCTCTCAGAGTCGTATTCCTGCTAGGCCTGTCCACTTTTACTTCAACTCCCTACACAGGCTGGGCACGTTCGGAGCATCATCAAGCAGTCACAGATCCGTTTGAGGTAAGTAGGCTCAAAATATCTTCTTAGCTGTGATCCTCAAAAATTATTAGGTTCTTCATTGACGAGATACGAAGACACAAGTCTGCTTGGTTGCTGATAGCACAGGATGCTCTTTGGCCCCGCGCTTGTTTTCCCATTATGATCAATTCTATCGAACCTCACTTTAACCTCGTCTCGTCAATGTTACTTTCGGAGCAGCTGAGCATGGGCGCTCATTCTGCATTTTGTCACGCAGCAACATTTACGGTTGTTATCAGTGAAGCCAACCGGGTTTTTCAGCGCATAGGGTAAAGATAACTATGTTTAAGCTTCCTTCCCGGCCCATCCCGACAAAGTAGCGGAGTGCGAAGATGTGATTAAGCTCATGTATGTTCTCTAATACACGTATAGGCTCTGTTTTTGCAATATTTTGCTTGTCTTATGCCCTGTTTACCAACTTTGATCACTTAGAATTCCACACGCTACAGCAGGGAATCCACAGACATTCTTATGGTGGAGAAACTGGTTCAGACAGCAGAGAACTAACCTTTTAGCTTTAAGACCATGTCAACGGGTGTACTAAGCAATAAAAGACAGCGTTTCCGGGAAAGACACTTTTCGCTGGTTTTTGGTCTAGCCCTTCTAAACAGGCATAAGCTTCACAGGAGCACCGCTAAGCTACTGTTCACGCAATGGGGCGACATGCGGCATCGTGTCCCAATGTAAAAGACAAGAAAGTGCTGCCGAGTTCATCAGGAGTTTCGCGAAAGAGGCCGAATCGGGCACGCAACCTATCATGCGATATGACTTAAATAAAGCTTGGTGTTGGGCTAGTTGGTACCTAGATATCGTGGAATATAGAGCGCTGAACTTTACACAACGACCACAGCATAAAAAAAAGGACACACGAAACAGACGATGCGCTTGGTCTCGTTCGTGTGTACGTTTTTCTTTCATGCTGTTGTCGTCGTGTAACGCTCAGCGCTCTATGTTCTATTACGTGATATGAGTCCCTCCTTCGCTCCTATTCAGTGCTCCGGTGCGCGCCGTTCTCGTTAGGGTTCCTCAATTCAACATCAGCTTGCACTTCAATGCGCGGTGCTACAATTTTGAAGGCGTCTCCTTAGAGAGCTCCGTCGCCTCCGTCATGTAGTGATAGCGTCTGTACCAGCGGCGAACAGAGGCGCTGCCTTGAAGTTAACGAGAAAATGCGAGAAATAAACTCTCTTACTGCATGGCGAGATATGAACTGCGGCAGTACAGGAACACACCCTGGCGTGCGAGCTTACCGCATGAATAGAGCGCAGCAGCACTTCTTATGACAGCCCTAAACGGTCTAGCATCGTCCACTGAAAGCCATCAATATATACCCCTAAGCGCCAACGGTTTTCGCCGCTCTCCCAGTGCTGTGCACACACCTCGAAAACAGAACCGACACACAAGAACCCTCTTTTCGGGTCTCATGGTAGTGGCTGTAGCGGTGAAAGTTCCCTCTGAGAGAGGGGGGAGACGAGATCTCGGCGAGCGGAGACTCCTCGGAGATTGAAGTCTCTACACATAGAACAGTTTGTTTTTATTTTGCAACAGGCGTGAGCTTCAGTCAGTGCCAGCTAGGCCAGCGCGGCGGGCACATGCCGCAACATGTTCGAGCGGGGCAGACGCTCCTGCAGCTCAGGAGAACTTCACCGCACTACACCAAACTTACATTACGCGAGCACAGGGTAGCGGCGAACTGAGTCGTTACAACGGCTGTGTGCTCATGAAATAACGCAGCGTCAAAGTGATACAGCAACGACCATTCGTAGATAGTATTGATGTTGCCAACATTTATGGCCTTTACTGGGCTCACATCCCTGAATTTAGGCATCTTGCTTTAGCTGATAGATATTTTATTGGGGCTCCCACTCTACGAATAACACGTTTTGAGACATCGCCCATCACCCCGCTAGTGGTCGTCCCATTGTGGCATTTTCCTCTGTGCTGGCCGTTCTGTAAAGCGCACGTACAATTTCCAGAGCAGAGACTCAGGGAATGCCGTACGGGATGCATCGTCATCGCAATAAGACGGCGGTGTTGGATTTCCTTTCAATATATATCGTCGACATAGAATTTGGTTTCGCAGTAATCCGTCTCCAATACGCTATGTCAACAGCCGAATCAGATACCACTGGAAACCTAAAGCTTTCCGTGGAAAGACACGGGCACCACCTAGTAATGTGGCTTTCCGCCCGCGCCTCCTATTCGTCTCTGTAGAATTCATTGATATCTCTGAGTCACCCAACATGCGACGCCAGCGGAGTAACTCCATCTACTCATCGAAGTGGGACAGCATAAAGACATGTGCGCTCGAGAATAGAGCTGGTGGAATGTTGTTCTCGTAATTCCTACATCTCTACCTAGGCCTCGCGTTTACACATGAGAACAATGAAAACTACCGTTCCTAAATGCTTTTCACAAAAACTGTCCCATATGCATAATACCAGCTGTGAAAGACCATCTAGGAAGTTGATGAAAATTTGTTTCAGTTTGGCGAAGATTTGATAGTGTAACGGTGAAATTAAAGTGCCCATATTAGGTTGGCGAGCACGCCTGCAGAGGACTGGGGTCTAAGACCTATTTACTCACCGCTTAGAAGCTGCGGCCTCTTCTACGAGAACTAGGGAATTAGTCTTTATTGATACCTTTTATAGCTTATAAACTGTTTTTTTATAATGAAACTGATTCTCAAAAAAACACACACGTAAAATGACGTCAAGCGCGTTCTTCATGTGCTTACGCTCACCCCAAAGGAGTTAGTATGAATCGTGTTTGCGGCTTCCTCGTACACTGTAGACACTATAATCTAGGTAGAACTGGTCAGTGTTTGTCTAGAGAACTAGTTAAGTTCAATAGGCGGCTGACCCTGGCTGACCTTGTAACACAGATTTGTAATTGGCTTTTATGCTTTCTCGGCCTTTAAGCTTTCTTTCCTTCCTCTGCACGAATTTTATTGACTTTTTGTGTGCGTTCGCGTAGGTCTCGAGGTCAATGCATGCTAGCAATCCTTCGAAATTGGCACTTCGATGCACAAATGTATTGCCACTGTTGACGACAATCACTGTGATATTTAGGAGGACGGTGATAGCAAACCGACACATTCGGATGCTATTTTGTAGCTGCGCGTCATATACAGTGGCAGCTGTGTTCGCAGATTCGCTACACACTATTAAGTACATTTTGCTAAGGTCGGTCATTCTCGTCGTGTTCCAACTAACATCCGTCTCACTGTAACGGCGACATTGGTTACTTTGTTGTCTGGACACAAGCAGTGCTTTGCAAAATTTACAATGACCTAATCTGTCTGCTGTTTCATGAAAGCAAGGTATAATTCTGCTTAAAAATCATTACATCATTTGTTGTAGATATTTAGGACCATGGATTACGCCTACGCTATGTTTGACATGGACAGGGATGGTGACCTTGACTGCTCGGTCGCTACCCGGACGGAACTTAACGAACAGGAGCAGAGCGCCACCTACATTTGGGAACTAACTGGGCCGGATGGCGAAGCGTAAGGCCTGGATAATTTCTCACCATCATATTCCAACTGAATAGCACGGCTGCGCAGGAAGCGTGAAATCAGTAATTAAAACACAACCAGCAGAAGAACAAAGTTTGTTTTGTCAACTTCTGGAAACACGAGTAAACTTCTACTCGTCTCACTACCACAGCTTGAAATTGTTCAGAAAAATCTACCATATCCGTAATATAAGACATCCAAACCGAATGGCAGGAGGATGGAAAGTTGGGCGAGTTGGTGTTGCGACATGGTGACTAAACAGCGCAGAAGACGAAACACAGAGAAGAGCAAAAAAAAAAAAAAAAAAAAAAAAAAAAAACAGCGCTCGTCCTGTTTTTTGCTCTTCTCTGTGTTTCGTCTTCTGCGCTGTTTAGTCACCATGTCGAATGGCAGGGTTGAAATAAAACTATGACTCTCAGGTGTGTCAAATTCTAGTATTAGGGGTGTTGTTTCTCTGAGAATTGGAGCTTCGATAACTTACTTTGTTCTCGTGCCCCTTTTGTTTACATTTCGAATGCGTTGATCTACTAATAAAGAGAAAATATGAATGATGGGCGGAATATCTAAACCCCCCCGACCCCAAATAAAACTAGCTCTTTAATACCACTGTAAACCGAACCTCCAAATCAATCCGCATAAGTGCACGTGCTATTTCGTTGTGCTTTCATACTTCTTTCCAAGTTTGTTATATAGAACCCATGCGTCTAAACAATGTCGCCAGAAAAACCACCTTTAGCAGCGCAACTTCTGTAATTGCTATGAAATTGACGATTTGCGAGACTGACCCAATGAGAAAAAACCGCAGACAACATCTTGCTCGAGCAGCTATCCACCATCACTTTTGGCGATGCCAATTAGTTTGAATTTTGTTTAGCTAGCCTGGCTAAGACTGACAGACATGATAAACAGATAGCTTTTATTTGAAAAAAAAAAAACTAGCTTAATCAACAGTAGCTAACCTGGCTAAGACTGACAGACATGATAGACAGATAGCTTTTATTTGAAAAAAAAAACTAGCTTAATCAACAGTTAAATAGCCTGGAAAAGGCTGTTCAAGCGCTAGCAAGCGTGCTGGGACGCCTGTTGGCTAGAGTATTGCGCCGATTGGGCTTAAAGTTGTATTTGGTGACAACAACAGACCTATAATGTCGCCATTTACTTTTCAGCAATTCGCTACACAGTTTCGTACTCCCATTTGGTTTGAGTTAAATACCATTGATTCTTACGCGAAAAACTGAAATCAACACATAAAAGATAATCTTCATTCTTCCACTCGGCCCTTTTTGAAGCATGCCAAGCACAGATGTTATGGTGACTAGATATAGCGCAGCATTGTTAGCGCTACAAGCGCTATAACCCCCAATAAACTCACCACTACTAAAATTATTCACAGCACAGTTTGTCTAATTTAAGGTTGAAAAAGAGTTTAACCTGCATTGCAAATAGTTCTTGCAGTATAAGATGATAGCATCAGACAGTCTCCAGTTTTTCAAGGTGTAAATACGTAACTTGAAGTCTTACTGATCAGTTACTCAAACATTAAACCAAATATGTGACGACCCCTACCTCTTCTCTCAATATATTTGGGTGCTTTAAGCATACAGCACATTTCCTTGGAAAATTGTTTTCATTTTGTATGTATGACGCATGGGTGTTATGATGTGTATATTTCTGTAAACAGGCCTGCGTGCGTATTCCCTGTGCATTAAGTTTGATTACACTATAAACATGCCTGTGTTCGGTACGCACCATTAAAACTAGGTGTGCGTAAGCGTCTAGACGCGCGTAAACATCTCATTAGTCACCACTAATACAATTCACCTTGCACTCGGAAATTTCGTTGTCAGCTAGTGACGTGAACTAGTGCTGGTCTTTCCAACATCAAAACCCTGTGTTTTGATGAAGCTATAATAAGCATTCTATTCGATTGGAATTGTTTTGGGAGATTGCGATTAAAATGAAAGAATTAGATGGAACCAGTGTTTTATTGGCGTGTCATGTATGCGCTAAAATAAATAATCACGCAGTTGGGACTCACTCTTTTAATCTGTATAGGCTCACCTCCTGTGACATGAGTAATAAGCGATCTTTTGCATCGGGTAGAACATAGCAAACCGTTACATCCACAAGAAAAATAAGAATGTGAAAACCAACCGAGTGCTGACCGCCTTGCTCCTTGACCAAAGAAAGTACACTTGAAATTACAGCAGGTTCTTTAACCAGGGATACTCATTTTTGGAGCTCGTTCGCGTAGTCTGCTGAAATTCAACGACAGTGAAAGTGCATAACCTCGCACATGAAATGTAAGCCCTTTTATAAGCAGTTCAAGCGGCAAATGTTTATGACGGCCTTTACTTTAAAATTCCAGAAGGAGAATTCAGTTTCACTATGTGGCAATACCGGGAAGTGACCAGGCTACGGTTACCATCGGAGAAGGTGAGATGATCATTAAAAAAATAGAAGTAGAAACTTATAAAGTTTAAAGTTAGAGTGTGCGGGAACGAACTTTTCAATACTCATAATTATCAATGGTTAAAAACAAGAGGAAGTACGTTGCGGACTGTCTTTGTCTACATTGTTGTCCGCCTGCTTTATTTGTCAAAAGGATTAAATTCCTAATAAACAGAAGGTATTCGCGGATGAAGTATGATCCTTATCTACAGATGTTTGTAGAATTTTATGAAAAACACAGGATATTTAGCTCGGCAAAAACTCTGTTCTCTAAACATTATAGAAAGTCAGTATTGAGGTAAACGAATGTAACCATCGTAAGCCAACCGCTTATTTACATCAGGTGGTCTTTGAGCCTCGATTTCTTTACAGCAGAAAACTGTGCGACGATTCTCTGCCACCAGGCTGCCTTGCAAAAAACAGAAACCCCAGTCTCGTCATCCTTGCTTAGTTTTTATATAGTGGCTCGGACCAAGCGCTCATTTGCTTGCATTCTCCATGCGAACTGAAATATTAGGATAGAAAGTACTTCACCCGTACATATTCCCATAGCTCTTGATTGAGGCATTTTGTACTTTGGTAGTACGTTTTGTGATGTCAATGGCTCATTCACATGTCTGCTGAAGCAGTAGGCACAGCTTTTGTCAAATTTGTTAGGATGCATGGTGAAAGTACTTAGGCCAATGAAATTTCAAAGTACAAGTTTACCTCTCAAGCGGCGCTGGAAGGTTTCATACTAGAAAGCTAAAGAAAATACCCTTTTTTCTCACTGCGCATAAAATATTTTTCTCACAGTTAATTATACAGCTTCCGCTTTCAGTATTTACGGCCCAAAAACCTTTCGCGAACACTCGGACATTTTGACTATGACTACCCGTGCGTCCAAAACGTTGAAGCTGTTTCGACTGGGTGAAACATAACTAGAGCTTGTTTGCACGCCTCGAAGTGTTGAGTATGCCAAGAAGAGTGTTCAATAATTACGCGGAGATATACCATAATGCGAACGGTAGGGCATAGAAAATGCGTGAAAATGGGAAGCATTCGGTTGACAATAGGTAACCCACAGCGCAGTAGAATAGACGTTAAAAGTGATGTGTACTGTCGGTGATTTCTTGCAGGGGACGCACCGCCAATAACATCTAAGTTCCTCTACGCAGACAGTAGTTGTGTCATTGAGGCCCTTCCTTTATTTCGTCGACCAGGTAAGACAAAGCAAACACCGACCGCCTCTTATATGTTTACGTGAATAAGCGCTACGTTCTCGTACAGTTGCTCGATCACATTGTGGGCGTTGTTCGAAGACTTCCATAATACGATTACACCTAGCGAACAAATATCAGCAAAACATACGCGAGACTTGATTAGGATTACGGTATAATTATTAAGATTTCGTTTCGATACTCGTGAAAGCTGCTTGATCTAGTTTCAGTTCTCATGGGGACGTGAAGACGTGTATTTGCTTCAGTGAGAAAATGTTTTTCGTGAATTTCTTGGAATGAATGCGTTTTAGCGGCCGTGAGTTAAGCCGCGATTTGGCGACGAGACTGCCTTCAGTTTTTATATTTTTTTGCGATTATGCCGTAATATGGGGATCTATACCTCTCATACAATACTTATAACACCTTACTGTTTTTCACTTGTAGAGTGCTTCATGGGGGTGCCAGAGGAAGTGAAGACCAACGTATCCGAAAGCTGCATCAATCAGTTCGAAAAAAACTGTCACACTATAGTTCGTGGATTCGACGAAACCTCATGTAGCAAATGGGTCAACGGCAAGGAGGACACTCTATCTCACTGACGCAGCTCAGCTGTACCATGCAAAGGGCACCTGAGGCCCACGCCTGAGGATCCACTGAGACAAAAATAAATTGATCCTGCAGTGCAATTTTCTATAGCTATAGGCAGTCGGCTTCCATTATTTGTGCCTCGTTTGCATATTTATGTCGCTTGCCTTGTTGAGGTGACTGACCCGCTGATTGTGCCGGCTAAGTTTTCTTGCGTGCTTTATATACAAACTTCGAGTGGAGCATGCAGGCCCCTTGACCTTTTTTCTGGGCCAAACGTAAACGCTGTGTGAGTGATAGCCCTCCTGCCTAGCATTTCGGATATTTATTACAAATTTTCACCTGTATTTCGTCCTGCCTCGCTTGTAACGCGTCTACTGACGGACCGACCGGACCTGACACACGGCACTCGCATCCTATTGGAAGCTTTATTTGTTACGTTATAAAGTTTGCTGCTACTTCTAATGCAAGTTTTTATTGTGTAACAGACCATATCACTTCCTTCCCTCGATCCGCTGCTTGTGATAGTTCCCGGAACATCATGGCATTCCGAGGCACACTGAAAAACAAAAAAATGAAATACTTCGGAACACCTTTGTATGCGCAAGAACACTCTGCATTTAATTCAGTCACGGACTATTATAGCCATCATAACAGAGGACTGAAAACCTTGCGTGACCAGACAAATAATTCTATATTTAATGCTTTTCTTGTGAAAACTGCATAGAAAGGGGCGGGGGGTGGGGTAGCTTCGAGAGCGGGGCGGAAACACGCAGGAATAATTTCTCAGCTGCAAAATCTGATACGGGGGATCAATATATGTCTAACAGTCGCATATCTGACAGAGGCGTTCCACAATGCCTGTAGCACATCACCGTTCCACTTTTTTCGACTTAGCGAAAATAATTGTTGAGACAAACGTCGTACGTATGTCGTCAAGCGATTGTCCTCACTGCCAGTGTTTGAAAGATATCAGATAGAGGAAAAGAAAGAACTTTACTAAATCTAGCCAGTTCTCCGCTGGAATAGACAGCCCTGCTTCTGTTTTGGCCAACTTCATTCGCTTAACATGTGGAATGATGAAAACGCGAAGAAAGGGAAGGCTCAACAGCATATTGTTTGCCCATAAGAGGGGTCGAAATTTGTCTAGCTAACCCGAAAAGCTGATATCTACCACAAAAAAGAATACTGAAATAGCCTGATGGCTTTGCAACTCAATCTCCTGGGGTTTGAAATCAGAAACAGGTTTCGTGGAGATAAAAAGACAAAAAGCAACTGCAGTAGTAAACCGTAACAGAAATCTACATGAACGTGATCGAGGTGATAGAAAGCGGTTTTATGACCTCCCAACGTAATCTCGTTCCACATAAGATCCTCTTAGTAACTGGAACTTTTTTGCAAAAAAGTTCCAGTTTTACATTTGGCAGCGTGTTCCACATACCGTGAAAAATAAACTGGAATACTGCACCACACATTTTTGCGACTAAATATGTGTATCGGCGTTCTAACTAAAAGTATATGAATCACTGTTTCAAATAAAAGGGTAGTTTAAGTTACCGGAACACTGCTCCACGTAAAATGATTATGGATTTATCCGGTGCGCCGTTCAAGGTACCTTCAGGCCAGCTGTTTATATAAAACGGTGTTTCCACAGACGTTGGGAAGTTGTCTATGGGACTCCACTTTTGTGATATTTCTGCTTTCCTGTCGGCATGAACCGAGGCTATATGCCAAGCTGGAGGATGCATTGGTATTAGAAGGCAACCGCAAACACCATTTTAGCAGAGCCTTGACATATGGCCCGCAGTGATACCAACAAATGGAAGGCAGAAAACGCCGCAGCAAAGGGGTCCCTGACAGGTCCCAACAGTTGCCTATCGGAGCACACTTCTATATAAAAGTTGGTCTGAGGCACCTGGAGCGGCACAAGACTTTGGCTTCACCCGCAGCATCCTATTTTGGCTTTTATCTGTATGTAACAGAAGCAAAATACTTTCTTTGAGATATATACACAAGAAACTATTAACGCTCATACGCTGCTTTTCAATATACTATGCAACTTTTTTGGGTGGTGGTATGCGTACATTTTCGATATAGATAGCTGTGTTTTCAATTGCAGAGAAAATTACCTACGTACGAGGAATAAATACCATAACAATAACATTAGGCTCTAAGTGATATTTTCGCATATTCACCTTTAATCAAAAACAACTGCCTCACAAACAAATATACTTATCGATCTACCGCGGAACTGACTGACATTATATTACAGGAAGCCTTAAACATGCTGCCATGATAAAATAAGGTAACTCAAATGCGGAAGTACCCATTGCGCTTGCCATACCATGTTAGTGCATCACCGTTCGGGAAAATGCAATTTGCTATTAAATTATAAGACAAGGCCAATAAACAAGCCACACACGGTTGTATTATCACAAGACCTACAAGAGTGTAGTACAAGAGTTTAGGAAAAAATTGCTCGAGCCAATATTAACGATAAAAGATTTCCACACGAGAACTCGCTAAAGGCATGTGGCGGTATACCAAAACTAAAACATGAATAATAAAGAGAGCACAGTTTCCTGACACCAGACGTAAGTGCAACACCAAGCTAATTGTAGCCAAAAAAGGCTTTAAAAGCGCCCTGCAAAATGCCTTTTAATTAAAGCACGTTACGTGCCCCGACCATGTCTACTTGTTTAAAACATCCAAAAAAGCCTATAAAAGCCAGTGTGAATCTCATCAAATTTTACGAACCAGATAGCTGGGGGCATGTTACACATATTGCCGCGAGCCATGCATTGGGTTTGTGTATTGGTGTTTTGCTTTTGCCGCCCACCTGTGCCGGTCTGTGTTATCGGTGTTGTCTGTGTGCCAAAGGAGGCGCGTGTTACGTTCTTTCTTTCTGTCCTGCATGTGTTATCTCTTCTGATAGGCACAGGGTTCCGAACTGACGTGAACAGCCCTCAATATTCTTCTTCGATCTACAGTGTTATGGATACAAGTCGACTATTCGAGAAACCCTCACGCCGAGTGATAAATTCCCACAGAGCAGATGCGGCGGCATTGGAATCGTCTACGCTCGCCTTCGCACATCACTTTGTTGACGGCTGCTTCGCCGCCTGCATTCTTTGAGTTGGTAGGGGAGAACAAGTTTGCTCCATTAAGCTTGTTTTCCTTGAAGACAACAGCGTCGTCTTTGAATTCGTGACAATATTAAAATTTATTAAGCAAACTAAATATGTACACGCCATAAATTGCAGCAAGAAGAAGTGACACATCCTTAAAGGAGCCATGAAGACAACATACAAATTTGCTTTATTCGAGAGATTTCGGGTTTTATAGTGCCCGCAGTGCTTGTCCTCCGGATACAAACAATGTTTTATTCACTGAGAAATTAATCAATGTAACTTAAAATTCGAATTTTCCTCCTAAATCATCTGTTTTCGTGGTCTACAATGACATCACCGGAGCCGACCGACCGACCGCTCTGCAGCCTAGGGTCCTTTGATTCATGGATGTGCCGTTCAGAGTGGAGACACGTATACGCTGGCGCCGCCATTTTGGGTCGCTCGCTCGCCGCCGAAGCAAGTCTTTGTATTAAAACCGCGCTAAAATTATCGCCGCTATGCGGTTTACTGGCGAAGTTTGAATCATCTTATCGGATTCGCGTTGTTTGAAAACTGCGCTTGAGGTTTCTAAGGACACACTTGAACGGAATACAAACGGAAGACGTGAACAGCACGAGCGCAACTAACAACTGATTTATAGGATGTGAAAAATCAAAACATTTAGAAAGGGTTACAAAGTACGGGTGGAAAAGGTGGGGAGGGGGAATGAAAGCACATTCTTGATAAAAACAGGCGCTAAACATCGTAATCTGTTCAATGGCTCTTTATCTTTGTTTGTAGAACTTAGCTACAGCGTTATCTGCACTTGACGCTTTTGTTTACCACGCTTACTTGCTATGAACTGCTTTTCTATGAATTCTATTTTAGGCGGGGCCAGCCCATTGAGCATGAGCTCACGCATTCGGTCTGCTGTGTTGAAATGTGATAGGCTCCCCAGATTTCGCGTGTCGTCTTGTTGCGTGATCTTTCAGAACCGAAGTTTCCTGACACAATGGGTTGCACTCACATTTTTTGCAGTGGATCGCCAAATTGCCTGAGGGGGTCGTTTGCTCGCGTGCGTACCGGTACTTTCTAAGCCTCTCATTCAGACATCTCCCCGTCTGGCCCACGTATGCTCTGCCGCAGTCCAGAGGAATGTTCGTTCAGGAATTGCGCTCGTGCTGTCCACGTCTTCCGTTTGTATTCCTTCCAAGTGCGTCCTTAGTATCCTCAAGCGCAGTTTTCAAACATGCAGAACCAACTGGCCAAATTCATCACCTTACTGCTGTTTCGCGTTGCTGGATCTCGTGGTAAACGAAAAGAACAACACGTTGGGAACGTCGACCCAATATCAGCGGCATGGGATTGTTCAAATGGTGTCTCCACCCTGTACGGCGCCGTTGGCTTCGAGATACTTGCGCGTTTGTTTACGTTACTGAACGTAGATGGCGCCACCATACCGTGGCAAGCCGTTTGTTGTTGACCGTATTTAAACCTGGCTTGCACGCATCAGTACTTCTATGTTTACATGTGCTTTCGTAACTTCCACTGTTTGTCCCGCCATTCTTATTGCTTTAAAAAGAATGTGCCCTACATTTATGGACAACTAGCTCATTCTGCAATGTTATAGGCTCAGCCTAAATTGTGTTTGCTTTGCCAGCCTCTGCCAATCGCAGAGCATTCCGGTATGACATCATAGGTTCTGTTGCGGGAAATGAGGAATTGGGTCGCATGGGAATTTCCTTTTTTCCTAATTATATAGCTTATATGAGCGATGTTTACGTTAAAACTGGCGTCAGTATGATGCTAACGAGGCCGTCTTTTGAATGAACCAAACTTGTGTTTTGTCTTAATGGCTCCTTTAAGAACCTGACAAGCCAGTATTTAAGCATCCAGGCGACCAGATTAACCAAGCAAAGTTGAAAGTAGTTTTTCCGGTCTCAACATTTTGTCTCAGGTAAAATTCACAGTTGTGTGCAAAAAAACCCTCCTATCTCGCTGTTAGTGTACTTGTAACCAAAGCCCCGCTTCCTCCAAGCAGGAAATGCAACTTCATTCAAAGTTGGGAACTCGTTCAAGCCAAATACGCGCATTTTAAATTCTTCTGGTGCATGGCGCTCATTTCAGATACAGCACTAAATTGATCAATAAAGCCCAAAGCTGTCTGCGTAAATAAGCACCGTCACTTTTGTATCCATCAGCAGCAGCACTGCCAGGAAAAAAATTCTCATGAGCTGCACTTGAATAATAAAGACGTTACGGTGCGACGTCATTAACTACATTAAGAGCGTAGATTCGAAAGCAGCCTGCGCTCTGTGCCAATGATGAAAAACTGTAAAGAAAAGCAGGTGACTTGCGGACAATATTGATGCTGCCATTACCTTCTCTCACAATAACTGGGCCTCGAGAAGACATGTTGCTCACCTCATGTACCTTAAGGGAAGAACAAGGAAATTTTGTTTCATGGTGGCTTTAGATAAGTGAGTTGCTTAGGCCCTTTCATAACCCAGTAATTGATTGAAAATTGGTGATTTCTTGGTTTATTTTCTGGGAGTACTTCTGAAGGTGCAAGTTACCGCGCCTGAACACCCTATGGGTGTTCAGGCAGCCTGCACGGCCACATCACAACCCTGCATAACTTTTGAAGCATGTAAATCAGAGGTGAAACCACGTTAAGGATCGGATTTTGTTTTTATTATACAAGAAAGCTCCAGACAATGTAGAAGATTTGAATACTACAAAGATCACCACATAGGAACCCAAAATATCAAATTTCAACGCACACGTCAATAAATAAGGTACTAAAAAATTAGGCACTAAACCTAATGACACCTACTTCGAAATCAATCACTACGCAGTGTTGCTTTCATTTCTATGCACACCAATGTTTCACAATTAGCGTGATTTTTGTAGTTTTGTCGCGGCCTCCGGCTTAACCTTATCACCCCCTTCCACAAGTTGCACCATAATAACCTTGGACTCCCATTCATTGCGTTTGTGGTAAACCAGATCACGGGCGGTCTGGACGCACTTGCGAGCTCTGCGCTCGCTATCCGCCTTGGCCGTCCAAATAGGCCGTGATTAGAATTGCTGGAAATAAAGATTTTGAGTGGCCCTTTGTTTTTGCGAAATCTGACACAACACTCACTCCATATAAGTGATATTTTTCCTGGTTAGAACACTGTTTCTCTGTAGCAGTAATGAAGCTAGTGGTCTGTAATGGTTATGTAAAACGTGTTTGATTACCCTAGCGGCTTTTACATGATTTGGAGGGTCGATCGCAAAAGAAGAAAGGGACGGTGTAAAGGTATAAATGATTGTATTTTCATATATACATAGAAACATCTTTTCATCTTAAAGTCAAGCATTTCGCGCATTCGTTGCAGATACACTAATAATTTCCTGCCAATAATTTTGAAGTGTTCTGACAGGGCCCGCGCGGCTTGCCCAAAGTAATCATTCCTGCTAATATGTGCCCAGTGCTTTTTTTTACCAAAATGCTTGCCTTTCAATAAAACATTTCTTACTATGAATATGAATCGAAGATTTCCGAAGAATTTGTGGGTTTGATATTCTCAATTTATGATATTTTATTTTGTATATTTGCCGTGGTCGTTATCTCACACTGAGTTGGCTTTGTAGCACTGTGTATCATCGGCGTTAAAATGGGGGGTCTTTGATTGTCGTTCTACCATTCCTCATTTCTTTACAACCTTCGTATTTTTCTTCTGCTATTTAGGAGCTTTGGCAGGTTGGCAACATCCGCCTCTCCTCTCAAGCTGTTCTTTATGTGGGCAGTTTTCTATTACATGGAACATTTTGTCCTGTTCGGCTTCCTACTCTGTCTCTGAACAGCTGCAAGGTTTCACAGCGCGTAAAGCCATTCACCCTTCGGCTTGACACGTGCTCCCATTGTGCACACGTGCGGAGCCTTACCCTGGCTCCATGCCAATGCGAAAATTCGGGCTGTTTTTCACGTTACATGGCGACTTTGCTTTTAAGAGAGTAATGTTAGTCACTTTGAAGCTGGCGTTTATCTTGAAACATAATTTGCTTTCACCTGCTTCTAAGGGTTGCTGAGTTATCCTGCCCAAACATGTCTTGTTGAGCTTTATTCTTATTAGTTTCAGTTTCGCTTTGCATTTATGCGAAATTGTTACTTTGTCTTATTGCTACATTTGTGGTTACATTTATGTGTTAGTTGAAAGCTGCATAGCTTTCCTTTGCAGCCATATGGCTGCATTGAGAGAAATGTCAAACGTTCCTTCCCAGAAATTTTACTCCACCTCGGCGATTTCCCCTAAATCTGGTCTAATAACACCTGTTCTGCACTTCGAGTTGTTGATCAATTCGCTCTTGCGCTAAAGACGAATAGCCTCCTTGTTAGCTCCGTTGGTACATCGATTGCTCCGGTTAAGCGGCGGTCCCGGGATCGAATCCTGGACAACAAAAAATTTTTGTTCAACTCTGAGGTTACTCAGAAAGCTGTATAGCTTTCCTTTGTAGTCGTACTGCTGCATTGATATTGATCTCAAACTTTCCCTCGCTGTTAAAGGTTGCTACCTGTTCTCAGAGTCAATAATGTCCTTAAGGAGCAGGCGTTTTGTAGCAACAACATGATCACATAACCAGGGAAGTACGTGTGATTAAAGATTAACCCTTTAACTGTGACCAGGAAATTTCTGGTGGGCGTTTATTCGGCAGAAAACAGAGCCCGTAATTAACCGTGGGCATTGGCCCGGAGATGGACGTTCAGTGCTCTATACATAACAGCCATTCTTTCTTAGACATTCCATTGACAGGTGGGGTGCACAGGTGTTCTGTAAACAAGTAGCTTTCAAGCTGATCAGCCGATGAGCCTCGGTTAGGAGCTAGGTGTTCAACGTTTACTTTAGACAGCTGTTCTCATTTTTCACTGCGCACATTTGTAACGTTTTAGAAGACATGGTTTTGAACTGTTTCAGAGCTGTGGCTGCACAGGCACGAGGTTAATTAAGCCGTGTAACAAACCTGAGTATGCCGGCTCAATCCCAGCTGCCTTTTGCGAAGTTATAACTATGTTGTAAAAGGGTTGAGAGTTGGGCGAGTTGGTAATGATGCATCTGGAAAAACAGACTGCGCGCAAATTAACGGGGATAAGAACACATGAAGACGGCACAAGCGCAGTGCCTGTTTTTTTAATTTTCGGCTCAGTGCGCCGAGAACTGTGACGCATTGCGGGTGTGGTGATTTGGCGCTTGGGCATTTAGGGCTTTGAATTCTGCCTGCGCTTGTGCCCTCTTCATGAGTTCTTGTTCCCGTTAATTTGCGCGCAGTTTGTTTTTCGAGATATAACTATGCTGTCAAAGCACATCTACAGCCTTTAATTACCTATGAGAGCTGTACCATACCAAGCTATACGACACGTATTTCTCTACAATGCTTCCAGTAATTAGTTGCAGAATTTAGGTCGCTTATGCTGTGCACCGCCGATAAGGTCCATCAGGTATTGAGACTTCATAATTGATCCGTCAAAGCACTCATCCAGCACTGAAATAGCTACGCGACGTAAGATAGTACGCGAAGCCATCCTGAACATTTCTACCCTACTAACACTAGTTCTAGCGGATCTAGTTGCTGTTACAGAGGTCTAACAAAGGTATAACTAGACCTTTGTTAGAACTACTTGTTTTTGCGGTTGAGGGGTAGGTGGTTACATATTGGGACTTATTTGTAGATTTTAACAATGCTTCGTCGAGACCACTGAAACAAACACAAGGTAGGCCGCAGACAGAAAACGGGAGCCTTGATCATTGGATCTTTTCCTCACTGCATGACGGCTGATTTTTTATTACATGTGACCAACACATGTGTAGTTTTTTGTTTAGCAGTCTTGCAACTACAGCGATTCTATCGTAACGGCCGTTTGTTTGCAGAGGTTCGCAACACCATCACACATGCGGTATCTTGAAGAGAAGCCGATGGTCAAGAAGACGTTAAGAAAGGAATTTTCAATAAAGCTCCTAAATCCTTTCACAATGTCTTGTAACATGAAACTCTTTGGGGTGTCCAACTCGGTATATGTGCTACCAGTAAGCCACTTTATGACAACCGTGCAATGATGTGTGGAGGCGGCTAGCCTGCCGTCGGAACCAGCCAACAAAGTGCATTGCACGCCAATATCACGTTGGAAGTACTGGCCGTACATGAATGCAGTGAAGCGGTACGGACCATCGATCTACGTGTTTCAGATAGATTGCGCATAATCAGTTACAGTAAACAAACAGATAACCGATAATTGATTACTAGAACACAAATTAGGGGCTCTCGCACTTTGGACCTCTATTTCGGCGGCGCTCCGCACTCAAATGACCACTTCAACGGGTAATCACTCTGTTTGTTTACTTCAGAGTTCGTTTTTTTATTGCTGCATGAATCAGATGAGACGCTTGAAGCGGCGAATTGCTATAATTTTCCTTACATGTTTTCAAAATTCTCCTCGATGTACCTGCGGTTGACTGCTCTCCCACTAGGCCAATATAGAGGAGTGCGCCAGTCTTGGAACCCAAACCGCTTCATTCAACAATAAGAACAGGCGCGCTATTTACATATAAAATAGAGGCCTCCAAATGCATTCGTTAGGTTGCTGACATTTTCAGAGGTATAGTGTGTTAATAATTGTACTTCTTTTCCTTTTCTCACCTTTACTGCGGGCACTATATCCTGAGCCCAATGCGGCAGTCGCTGTAGCCGTTATATTGAAATGGCTTAAACTTTACCAGTGACTGAGTTGGCCCTCCAGTCAATCTCAACCAGCATGACTGGATACATAGTAGAAACTTCCACGAACCTGGGTGACCAGATATAGTGTTCGCAAATACTTATTAGTTATTTTTGCGATGGAAGAGAACATTCTGGCCGTTATAAGGGTTCAAATTTTAAAGGGGGTTGAACAAGGTGATATTCCTCCTAATTGCATGAAGCGCCCCTCATTATCTACGGCTACTGAGTCCTTTGACAGCGCAATTATGTTGGCGGATTCCCAGCAGGGGTTGAGCGGTCGGACTGAAGGACAGGTTTTACGACTGCTCTTCGGCTATGACTAAATGATCGGAATACATCAAAATACGTGTGTCGGTCTTATTGGCGTACAGATAGCATACGCCTTTTAGTGCTGTGATAGTGCTTTTACTGCAGAAATATAACGATCGACAGCGCAGTTAAACGGCCATACATAGGGTATGGCTCAGCGGCGGGAACGCTACATATGTGGAACAACCGGCTTTTAAAAGACTACAAAACTGCCCGGTGGAAAATGATGAACAGGTCATTTCAGCAAAGGTTGAACAACCACTTGGTAGCAAAAAGTTCAACTTCAGGTCACCCACGCGGCCACTTAGCTAGAGAGCGGTTGTAGCCCCCTCACCGATGTAATGCCCGAAGAAGTGCGGTTGTTAGGTTTAAAGAAAGAAATTTTCTCACCTAGCCAAAAAGCGCTCCAAGAAGTGTTTAGTAGACATTGTGTAAATTTATTTGCAAAGAATGCTGTATTATGGAGCTGTATACCTTTCACACAACCCTTTTAATACCTTGCGGGTATTTTCCTTGCAGAGTGCGTCATGGGAGTGTCAGATGAAGTCAAGACCAATGTTTCGCAAAGCTGCATCAATCAGTTCGAAGAAAACTGTCACGCCGTAGTTCGTGGATTCGACGAGGCCTCGTGCAGTAAATGGGTCTACGGCAAGGAAGACGCGCGGTCTCACTGACCGAGCTCAACTGTACCCTACATTTAAGACCTGAGGCCTACGCCTGAGGGCTAATTCAGACCACAATAAACTGATAACGCAATAAAATTCTCTATAGCAGCAGGCAGCCACCTTCAGCTATTTTTGTGCCACATTTGGGTATTTGCGTAACTATACTGACCCGCTGATTTTGCCTGTGTGGCAATAACAAATCAAGCAAAAGTGAAACCAGGTAATTGCCTGCCAATAAGTGACGCCTCAACCGGCTGCTCAGAAGCAGGTAATTAATCAAAAGAGACAAAACCATGCACCCCTTCGTCTAACTACGGCGATGGTTGAACGTGCAGCTTTTGGTTGGCTGCACGTTCAACCATTATTTGGTTGGCCAATCCAAACGTGCGAGTATGTGCCACTCTGGAGATACGCACCGCTTTTCTAAAGTACTAACAGCAACTCTCGTTCACTCCTCGTAGGCTTACGTTTAGCTTTGGGGTGTAGGGCGCGATTGGGGACCCTCTGTCCGTTCGCTTGGACCATGTCGAGATGGACCAATCGCATAGAGGCGGGCTTCCTGACGCGAGGGATCCAACTTATATTCCGGACACACGGAGAGTTTTTTTTTTTTTCACTTCACCCACGATCATTCATCACCATCGTCAGAGATAGTTGGGTTTTCTGCATGGTGTACTGGCATACAACGGCATCACTGAGGCGACTAAAGCTTTGATTTAAAAGAGAGAGTAAGGTCGACATGTATACACAGCTTGCATATGACGTTACCACAGCCCTTTTTGTTGCGCTGCTCTCTGCTTTCCCAGTGCTACTCCTGATAACAGCGGCAAATATGTTCAAAGCCTTCCACTTTGCACGCAGTGTTCTAACGTGGCCGCTGCAAGGACTTACGTGCCAGCTATGTATTGAAGAACAAATAGTAATAGTAAGTTAAGGGGAAAAGGGGCACGGAATGGAGAGGAGCTTTCAAGATGAAGTGTTGGAAGGTTTCCGTTACGCACAAAATCAGTAACCGGAGGGCCCTGTCTTGCACTGAGGTCTGCACCTGAGGAAATAGGAGGGCGCTAATGTTGTGTAACTTAAGATGCGATGAAGCGAACGCTGCCGTTATCTCGGAGCGGGGCAGCGTACTGGGCCATTCGAATAGAAGGTGCTGGAGGGTTTCTTCTCCATCGGAGCGACGACGGTTGACAACGTTCAGTTGGCCTATCCTACACTGGCAGGAGGCGCATTTGTGGTATCATACGCGTGCACGGAGCTGGAGTGTTATTTCGCATCGATAGAAGACCCTGTTTGGGTAAGGTTGGTAGTTGTGGCCAGCAGCGAAATTATCTATTTATTAATTTATCCTAACCGCCCAAGCGGTCCTTACATAGGGGGAACGCAGGTAAAAACACCAAAAATGTAATTTCACAGACATCAAATGAGCAGAATACAATGGAAATGCTATAACTACCCAGGAATTACACCGGCTATTGCAACGTACGGAGCAGACATCGTAAACAAATACAAGATTGCATAGTGACCAATATAAAGAGATGTCATACGCACAGACAAGAACAATTATTGTTACAGCCTTAAAAGATAAGAATAAACACGATGCAAAGCGTCGTTAGAAAGGCTAGGAGCGCTAATAAGTTCAGAATCGTCAATCCGGGCTAGTCGGTGCAGTGGTGCGCGTGTGTGTGTGTGTGTGGGGGGGGGGGGACGAAGTAGAGGGGAGGCGTTGTGTGCTTCATTAGCCAGCACACCGGCAGCTGTAGTTTCGGGGATGCCCACATGGGATGCAACCAATTGGAAACCTATGTATTTCCTTTGTTTCGCGAGATACTGTGCTTTGAGCAAAAGGCTTTTTATAGCCTATGTAGCCTTCTTTGACAGAACGTGTTTACAGAGGGCGGCACAGGAGTCTCTTATCGCGCTATTTTGGTATATTAACATGACTTAGAGGTTAAGAAGGGCTTTCATGTTATTTTTATAATGCCTATTTCGGCGTTTGTACCTCAATGCGTTAAAATGGCTTCAAATTCTTATTTTCAATGCCCAGTTTCGGTATCGGCGACTGTATGGACACTATTTACCATCACGTTTTGCATTCGCGTTTGAAATTGTCATTTGTGTTATCAGGCAGCAATGACTGTTTAGAGCGCTAGAGCGTTTTACCTGGTCCTCTAGTTCAACAAACTTACGGGAAGCAACCGCTAGCATCAGTGGAAATGGATTCTCATCCTCTGTGACAACAGGTAAAACGTCTAATAAAAAACTCTGAAGACGGCGGCAGTGTTGTTTCCGCAATTTAACAGTGATTTTGAGACTATGTTCCGTCTTCCCTCCAAACAGGCTTCTTCCAGCATGAGTAGTCGCATCCTCGTTTCTAAAGGCGTCCTCAAATCCAACTCGATTTTCGATGCAATGGTTGAACATCGAACACGTCTTTGTAAGAAGATCATTGCTAAATTGAAGAGCCAACGGCGAAACACCACTGCGCAGCTGCAGTTTTTTCACACTCACGGTGGACTCTAAAACACGCTTTTCTACCAATAATCTGTTCAGCTGGTTAACACCTTTTTAAAAGTTCTTCTAATGTGTGTAAGTTTATTTTACAGTGTTCGAATGTCTTGAAAGTTTAATTCGGGTATCATGATATCTGAGGAACTTGCTAGATTTGTACCTAACAGTCCCATAGGTAACCCCGGTGCTTAACAGTGTGTAAGCGCATTAGTTTATTGATGAATTGCAGTCTCTCTTGCGTTAATTATTTGTGTCCGTTTCTGTTACATCTTAGCTACATTGCGTCTGGCAGACATCAACTATAGTCGGGTAAAACTGAAGAACGACCACGAAAGTTTAAACTGCACTTTATCACCGCAGCTGGCAGTTGCTCCACGCGACGCAAAACGCGCCTTACTGCGAGTCTTTTGAGTGATTTTTCAGACTTGATCTGCTTACAAATCGCTACAGCAACGACAACCAAACTATAGGGAGAATGTGCTACGTCATTGTGACCAAACAACGTGAGGACAAGCAGGCGATGGCCCGCATTACACGCAATCTCCATTCAAAATGCGTTCTCACGGAAATCAGGGCCGTCGTTTTGGCGGAATTATACACAGCATGAGCTAGTGCCGTTCTTAACTCATACCGAAGTATAGCATTTTTAAAGTCAGTATTAGCTGCCCTTATGCACAGTAATCACTCGTTAACTGGTAATCGTAAAATCCGCTGAAAATATGGAAATAAGCGGAGCTTTGAGTTAAGCGAAATGCAAAAAAAATGGCTAGGCCACTTAAATAAGAGCTCATTCTTGTAACAAAAGCTCCAACGCACCGGGTAGCTTCCGTAACAACGGCAAAAAACTTGACAGGAAAATTAAATTTTTATTTATTGCGGACGAAATAACTGTGTGATTCTCGCCTGTTTCGTGTTCGCATCTGGTTCTGGAAAAGCGTTCGCGGGCTGCTCTATGCATCCCATCAACTGGTGGCCGCCAGCGCTACCATCTACCTTGTTGAGAAACAGGTGTAAATATTTCGGCGCACGTTAGAGATCTTCAGATGGTCAAAATTATTCCGGAGCTCTTCACTACGGCACGCTCCATCGCCGGCGTGTTGTCGGCTCGTTAAACCCTGAAATCACTTGAGAAGCAGGTGCAGCATCTTTGTTCTTTCTGTCGCCTTAGAGACTCGCAGAGGGCCCTCTTCGTTTTTAAAATCAGTTGCATCACCGACACTTCTTTAAGCAATGTAGGCGTCAAACAGCATTCCGGTAACGAGAACATCGGCCTCGTGCAGCATAGATTTGCTGTTCACGACCGCTTTCGGCGCGTAGTGTGGGAGCTAAGTGTTAGAACGGAGACTATATTAGGTTAGCGTAGCGGACATTGTCTTGTGTCCTCTCTGCCAAATTTCAAGATATCCGTGGTTTCCGAGTTTCGAGATAAAGTGGGTGGGGGCGGGGGGAGGTGGAGTGCAAACACATTGCCCCTAGGAGAGCTAAATGCACTCCGAAAGAAGTTTCCAGTTAACCGATATTTTGTAATATCCGTGTTCGAGTTTACGAGGGATTAATGTATTTTTTTTCACCCCGTTTTCACTCTATGTGACGCTAGAGAGAGCACAGTGGCCATTGAACATGAATGGGAGCAGAGCACTTGTTGAATTAAGCCAACGGATCGCCGTTAGTTTAAGAGCATGATGGGACAATTGAACGGCAATGTTCAAATTTTGGTGCCTGTGTGCGGTCATAAACAAGAACAACGATTAATTTCCTGTCGTAGGTACAGGCCGCGCACGTCGTCGTTTGAAATTGTCATCGTTAATTGAAAAACATATGGTGCCTATATTGGAGACGTTAAATGCCTAAAACGATGTTTTGCCTGTCTTTTCTTGTCGCCTAGAGCACGCATTTTGGTGCCTAAAAATCCAGCCTCTAATGATGAAGTTGCCAGCCAGACGAAGCGCTGCGATCTCGGCCGTTGTGCTATTTACGGTGATGACGAAGGCCGCCTTGGCTGAACCTTTCGGCCAGTATACGGCTGGGCCCGCGTACATGTGCCTGTATCCGGCAAAGTGGTCTTGGGGGCACTCCTTGGTGTCATCTCACGAGAGGAGCATAATACTTTTGAAGTGAAAAATGATTTAGTCATACGAATCTCTGCGTTGTTGCATGGAGCAGCTCAGCCGCTTTCCGCGACCGATTTGGCATTTTACTGCAATGTCGTCGGACGTTTGTTTGATTTCAGACCCGTTAAGTACTTTAATAACAATCAAACAGTGCATTTCTGAGAACAGGACGCTTTACATATGAACAATGTGGATAGGGCTGCTGTTTAAACTTTTTGAACGTATGTCACGAGAGGCAATTATTCCATGGGTAAGTCAAATTTTTAGCTATCTAGTGCTTGAAATATATAGAGTGATATATTTTTTATATTGCCTACACGCTAGATTCTCATACTTGCCCCGGCTGTCACATAACGAGCCTATAAGGGCCTCCGTAATAGCGGCTGTTACATGCAGGAGAAGTCGTCTTTATGTAGAGGCGCGATTAAGTTAGTGTCTTTCCAGTCCTACGAGTCGTTCGTCACTTGCGTTCATCGAGCTATCCGATGTGTGACCACTTGAATCGCGGCAAGGAAAACACACAAAACTGGGTTCTTGAAGTTTAATAGCGTCAGGACCAGGGCCCGTTTGCCCGAACGCGATAAGTTCTCAACTACGATTTTAGCGCTGTCTAGGTAATAAGTCGTTTGCCCAAAACTGATACAAATGCTCAGTTAAGGTAGCGTTTCCATTGTGTTCTCTGGCAACCGGCTAATTTGCAGTGGCCGACTTTATTGGCGTTTTATTCGTAAGCCAGAACTTAATCGGGACCTTATGCGTACGGGTAAACGGGCCCAGGTTGTGGCGCCTTAAGATCGTCCAGGAGCTCGAGTATTGCTCTAGAAGTTCAAGGAGCCGTGCGCGAATGGGGGTGCGAATGTGGGCTAATCGTCACAGTTAGAGCAATGGTATGAGGCGACAGAGTGGAAACCGCAGGTGTGCTGTGCTGGCTGTGCCGCAAGGAGTGCCGCCACACAAGAGATACTGGAAAGTTGCTGGACTGCGCCAGCCCAGTCCAGCATCTATTATATGTGGCTGCATGTGACCCCCTACCAAGATGGAAGTGCTATGTTCTCGACTGAATAATTCTGAGCGTTCTGGTAGCGAGTTCCAGCGAGATGGATGGGTAGTCATGGGGTTCGCCCCCCTGACTAAATGGACGGAGCTTTGCCCCCACCGATTGTAACAAAATAGCTGAGCTTTTACAATAACCATGGGGGTGCTGCTGTCCATCTCACGCAGCATGACTATGCGGAAAGTAACTCCGTGACGACTAACTTCGCTCCAAATATTGTCGTAGTATTTGCACCAAATCATTTTCTTTGCCAGTGACTGTCTGTTATTATGTGACACGTAAAACAACTAATGTTTTAACGATAGAAAGTTTCGAGATGACCGTACAAACTGATATCTGACATTGCGTAGCTATGTCAGTGCTGGATGAGTGTTCTGATGACTCGATTATGAAGTCTCAATACTTGATGAATCTTATCGGAGGTGCACAAGGTGAAGGAACTTATTTCCGCAATGAAATAATGGTAGAATTGTACCGAAATACATGACATCTAACTTGATAGATTAGAGGTCTCAGTTAATTTAAAGCTGTAGAGTTCTTTGACAGCCCAATTATAACGGCGCAATTGTAGCTGGGATTGCGCAGTAGCATTCAGCTTCGTTGCGTGGCTAAATGTACGTCGTGTGAGTAGCCGAAGCTCTGGAAAAGTTCAAAACCCTGTCTTCTAAATATTTCGAAAGCGGTCTAGTCAGAAAACGTGAAGCGCTGGCTTCCGTGAACGTTGAACAGCTAGCCCCTAACCGAGGCTCATCGGCCGGTCAGCAAAAAAGCTACTTGTTTACTGAACACCTGTGCACCCCACGTGTCAATGGAATGCCTAAAGCAGAACGGCTGTTTGGCGCAGAGTACTAAACTTCGATCACACTGGCAAGTTCCAGCGTTGATTACGGGCTCTCTTTTCTACCGAAGAAACGCCCAGCAGAAATAGCCTGGCCAGACTTGCTAGTCTCATGTTCCTTCACACATACTGCTGCTGTTTAGGTCGTCAAAATGTGACGAAACGCGTAACCTTCGCAAATAATTTAGTGAACATGTGAATGAAAAGTAACATTTAAAGCAAAGAGATAAAGGAAATCTGTGGTTAAAATCTGCGCGCTCCGCCAATGATAAGCAGTGATCAATACATATATGAAAAGCAAGAACTGAAGAACTAACGAGACAAAAACCTCAACCAGACATATTCGGGTAACATTCTCAAGCATCTTTCAAACTCGCGTGAAAACGATTTAATATTCTTGAAAATAAACGCAGGCTTCAAAAGTGACTGACATTATTTCGTTAAAAGCTTACTCGCTATCCAACGCGGAAAATTTGCCCGTATTTTCGCAATGGCAAGCAATCAGGGGGAGGCTTCTGGCGTGTGCACATTGGGAGCACGTGTCAAGCGTTAGGGTGAACGGCTTTACGCTGTGGGAAACGTTGCAGGTGTTGAGCGCAACAATCGAAACGCAAGCAGGGCAAAGTGCTTCATATCGTTGAATGAAAACAGAGAAAAATAGACCTTTAGAGGCAGATGTTACCAACGTGCAGCAGATCCTAAATTGACGGGAGGAAAAAAGGAAGCTAATAAACTCCGGAGAAACCGTAAAATTGAAATCAACGCCCCCCTTATTCAAAAAATGATAAAACACAGTATACAACCCCAATTTACTGCAAGACAACGACCAGAAGGACAAAGACACAGAATAAAATATTACAAATACAGAATATCAAACCCACGAGTCATCCGCAAATATTCCCTCTATGCTCAAGGTAATCAAAATTCGGATGAATGGCAAAAGTTCTGGAGTGCAAAAGCGCAGGCTAAACATACAGCAGGAATGTTGACTGTACAAAGGCCCTGCCAATACAGTTTAAATATATTGCCGAGGTAGTTAGCTTATACCTGCAACGAGTGCGCGAAAAGCTGTATAATTAAACGACAACCATTTATAACCTTGTTTTCCCTTCACCATTCCGGTCTTTTTTGCGGTCAACTCTTCAAATCACTGAATAGCAATAAGGCAAATCAATTGCATTATAAATCACATTTATACCCCACCAGTTCCACTCCTGCCACATAAAAACAGTGTTATAGCCGGACAAATATCCCTAATAAGGACTAAGTGCTATGTCGGTTCGGCGTAACGGAATTGCGAGCCGATCAAAATCATCATTATGTGTAAATGTGGTTATGTTTTTTTCTACAACACTAATAGCGATAAACAGGATCATTTTGTTGTTATGGAGCAACGTGTGGGAGGTCATGATAGGGGTACCCTGGAGAAAAGTGTTTGCGACAAAATAATCAAAACCAGGCCAAATAGGAAACATTTGTGCGCGTGGAACTGAAAGTGGCAATGCGTAGTGATTGATTCTAAATTGTCTGTTGCTGTCATGAATCAAGGTCAATCCCCGGAATGACACCCCATGGAGAAGACGGAAGAAAAGGAGATGAGGAGAAAGAGGCAGGTGCGGCGGGAAGACCGGGTTCCGGAACAGCCAGGGGTGGCGCAGTCTAAGGCATGGACGTCGCCTTACACAAGCCTGGGCGGGAGCGGGCCGACGACGCTTCGGCCCCGGTCTTCCGAGGCCCCGCCAACCACGCCTTGGCGGCTCCAGCGGTGACAAACGTGTGTATTCGGGAAACAGCATCGCATCCTCGTCCTCCGACACGACAGTCCCCACAACGGCGACGCCGAGAATCAAGCCACAAGACAACGACGGCAACGTTCCAGGAATCGAGTCACACGTTATGACGACAACAACGAGTCATTACCCGCAGTGGCGACGCTGCCGAAAAGAGTCGCATCACGCCAGTACCCAACATCGTGACGACGGAACGCGGACATCACCTCTTCATAGCCATGCGGCGACTACCATCCCGTCGTAACCCATTACTTAAGTAAGCCTTGCATTTTGTACAACATCTTCCTAGGACATTGTGAGGCCGGAAAGCAGAGTAATTTTAAAACATTGTATATATTGCATTGGCGAGAGTGTGATAGTTTGTTAGGGTGTGTGGTTTTCTTTGCTCTGGTTTTGTTTCGACGTACATTTGCTGTGTGATAAATATCTTTTGCCAAGCACTCCCGTGTTTCCCATGTGCTCCTTCTTTGCCGGTGAGGACGAGTGACAGTTACCACCCTGATTACCTAATTTCTAATTCATTAGCTCATTTATTGCGGTGTGCGTTACAATAGCATATTTTTTGTTGTTTGGCGAATTTGTAGCAGGCAAATTGTCTTCATTCTCTCGAGTTCTCTGCGCATTGGAAAATTGTCTGACGGTTGCTATGCTCCCAAATTCGAAATTATAACACAGCGCGAACACAGCGAAATTTTAACACAGCGCGTGTTCTGAGAAACGGCGCGTAGCTGCGCCCCTGAGGAAGGGATGGCCTGATCAGCGAACGCACGACAGTGTTCACAACTCTGGCTTTATGGCGCTGCGCGTCACCGCCACTCAGTTTGCTGTAAATCGTGCTTGAACCTCTCGCGCAAATTTCACATGTTTAGGATAGGCCACGCAACAAAAAGGACGAATGGAAACCGGTGCACGTGCAGCACACAGCGCGTGCTGGGTTTCTGTGCTTTCTGTGAACCTGAAAAAAAAGGCTTGGTTTCATGGATTCCGGGTGGTGTGCCTCCTTTCTCGGCCGCCACTGGATTCCAAGGCGTGGTTTTCCCACACTGATCTTGCGGCGCCTCGGCATGCTGCTGTCCCCCTCACACCTAAACGATGCTTTTCTCCTTTGCTTTGCTACCTGCTCTGCCTCGTGCGCCTTCGGTGTCCTCTTCGCTCACTCGGTTACATTGGGGGATGACGGCCCCACAAAACCACAAAGGTGGGTGCTTAAGAGTTAAAACAAACATGATTGCCAACGTTACTTTTCACTCTGACGTCCATGCTACAAAAGATAAGCAGGGCTGTGTGTCACAGTGTAAGCTTTCTCTGTCGCTTACACCTGCTTTCCACACGGCCGAGAGAGGCCTGAGAAAATCAGTAACGCTGATTTTATCGCCGGCGCGATGCCACATGACCTAACAACATTTCCAGCAGAATGATGAATATTGAGGAAGAGAGAAGAAATGGAAAACGCCCTAGAATGTTTGCGTCGATGTAAAGTGGAAGAAACTCTGTTTTGATTTCAAAGTAATCAGGCTGTTCGCTCCAATTGTCCTGGAAAGGGCATAACTGAAATTCCAGTTGTCCATGCAGCGATACGTCAGAAGGCCGACAACTGATTAAAGAGAGTGATGGCGCCCGCCATTGAGACCGCTCGAACGGAGTGTGGCATTGCAATGACAAGTGCCTTTGGGTGATAAGGCAACCGGTAAAGCATTACGAACTAAAAAAAAGGTGTCGCTTATTGAAAGCTTGGGTCAACCACTCGACGCCGCAATATACTCAGAAGCCTAATTAGAATAAATTAGAGAGACTGTGGTGGCAAAATGAAAAGCTAGGGGTTTGCAGAAAACACCGACAGGAGCGTTCGGAATGCAGATACGGGGAGGTAGGGATTGGGTGCCTCTGGCAGTTACAGAGGGGGTCCCTACGTGGCGTCTGAGGCGGTAGAGTAAGCTGTTCATTGTAGGCGTATGCATAAGCTACAAAAAAGTATCCACGCGCTGATCACACCTAGAAATAACGAAGCGCTTTTGGATTAAGGGATAAATTAGGAGAGGCCTAAGTTTAAGGGTAGCAGAAGCTCGATTCGTGGCAGAATCATAAAAAGAGCGCAAAGAACTACTGCACCATTACAACTGATCGGAACAACAAATGCGCAGAGCGGGGGACAAACAGAAAAACCGGACTTTGGCGATGTACCTAGGGCGGTTGGGAAAAGCATGTATTACTTATTGCTGGCGTCAGGTCGGCAAGTGCCTGATATGACAATGGAATTCGTTCTTGTTACGAATACCCATAATTTCATTGTCGGAGCGTGCCTACCACATCAGGATAGAGGAAGCAAAGAGTGCCCTATCACTCTCCTGCGGCCCCACCCTGGCATTTTATGCATAGATCTTCACGAAATATAGCTTGGTAACTTGACACAAAAGAGAGCTTCAAAGCGCCAAGGGTGGCGCAAAGTCGAAAATAGGGATATCAAATGATTGCGAATGTAGAAATAGATATGAATAGAAACTCTTCCCTACAACAGATTCGCAATTCAAGTCTTGTGCTTGAGTGCAGGCTTCTCAGGCTTCAGAGAGTAGATGACTGGAGGCATCAGCCTACGTAAGCCTAGTAGAGCTTCCGCTGGTATTTTTTGTTGGGAGACCTGTTGTTTATTCGTAAATAAATTGCTGGTCTTATTCTCCAACAGAAAGCTCCATTCGATTTTTCTATACGTAAATCAATTCCTAAAATACATACGCGTGGTATTTCGAGCAAACATGTCATGGTGTTCTTGAATTCAAAGAGTAAGCGAACTATTTAAAACAAACCTGTCTCATCTAACAGATGTGTTTTATGTCTCCAATCTGGTAAGGCCTCCAGTTTACAATCTACCATTTCTCTTGAAGGTGTGGGCCCCCACTTTGTTATAAGAAACTGCATCCGACATACTGAAACTGCATTAATACGCAAAAATAACCACCACATTACAAAGCGCCCTGATAGACGGATGCGAAGATGTGCGCGTTTCTCAAAGTAAGGATGTGTATACGAGGACTGTACAGTGCATTTCGTAATAGTATATGGCTAGGTCTTTGCTCCATGCATAATGAAAATTTCCTATGATCATTTTTACACGTCATGTGTTCACAGCGACGACAGCAACCGAATTCGCATTCCTCACGCAGAACTTTAACCGTCCGCCACGAAATTGTAGTTTCTATTATCCTCCCGACATTTTAGGACACCTTGCATTGTGCGTGCGTGAACGTCATATTTGATTTCACTGGATATTTCATGACTTAGATAGATCTGGGAAATTTTCAATACACAAGTTGTTCTCGTAGCCTTGCTCAGAAGCTGGCGGTAGTTCACGCCATACAGACCCATTTGAGCGCCATGATTAACCGAGATATTTTTACACCGTTAAGCGCATGTGAACACGCTAGTGAAACTATTATACGACTTATCAAAGAAAATAGGAGTGAAAAACTAAACGATGGCTGTATTGCTCATTAACCACAGACAACACATTTGACAATACAATAGTTTTATATAGATGCTTTGGTCATGTTTATTCTCGTTAAAGTGTCCACCGAGAAAGAATTGTAGAGCCGGCGCGCTTCATCGCCTGCATTGGTCAGCGCGTTAAACCCTACAATCTCAACATATGTAGAGGCGGTCATCATAGCTCACGAATACAGAACATCGCGTATGCAATGGACGCATTTTGTTTATGCCGAAGGGTGTACTTTCGCAATAAAAAATGCAAGTCAGCAGTGTAATTTTGGTTTACCGGAAAGTTACCAGGCTTCTTTTACCTTCAGGCAATCTCAATACTACAATAAATAAGATAACCCCGCTTTTCTTAAGTTAATAATAGAAACGGTCTTGGAAGAGTTGGGTCAGTACGAGTAATCCACGTAGGTTAAACGAAAATGGCGCTAAGGGCGTACGAGATGGTCATTCATTGTAATATCTTTTGTTTGCATTGAGCGGTTTATCTTTTTAACTAATATCTACAACTATGATACTACAGAAACGCAAGCTAATGAGGTCTATAATAAAAGCTTGGGATGTAGAAAATAATGCACGATAGTTTGTTAAGCATACAACCTTGTGCTTTTGAGGACAAGAAAACTACCACCAAGCTTACCTACAGCTACCATGGAACGCCACAGCAACAACACGGGCGGCAACCTTTGCACTTATAGAAAAATCAAGACGCGGAAAATATTGCGCAACGTAGGTGCACCACATACTGATAAAGCAGAAGTGTTCCAAGCAAAACAGGGTCGCCATTTATTGTAATCTAATGGTTGCGAGAATCAAAACCACACGACCTTGTTTTTGATATGGAAACTCAAACATTTAAAGTAGCATTTGCGCTAATTTGAAGAGCCGAACTGCCGATTGCTTCCGAGGCTTATACTAGTTTCCTTTAGATGGAAACGCACGCATCCAAAGAGGGCTTCATTCACCACCCTTAATTCCTGTTCATACTCAGCAGAGTTTAAAATAGTATACAGTAAAAGCTCGTTGATTCGAACTTCAGTACTTCAACTTTTTGGGTAATTTGAACAGCATAATTTGATATGGCGAGGTTTCTATAAAGTTTAATGTATACAAATGGCACGTAGTTTGAACCAGAGTATGTTCTGCCACAGATAGTTACAACTACCCGCCATATAAGGCAGCGCCTACGTGCCTAACACGCGGCCACATAAACGCATCCGCTACCTACGCAAAAGCCCGCGTGGAACGTAGAGGGGAAAGTAGTCTAAAATCAGTCGAAATCCCTCAAAACGGACGTCTTAGCCTAATCATTCTTTGGGAACTGCATCGACGAGGACGAAGTGGTATGTGTTGTTCGCTAACTGATAAGGGCATCATATCGCAGGTCAGAAGCGCAGAACCGGTACCTTGCAATGACGACAAGGAGGACGTGGTTGAAGCACTCCGGAGGCCGTCCGCTCGGAAGCCATAGCCGGATGGGAGGGAACCCGTATCTTATTCAGTTTTTAAGGAAGCGTAGATGAGGCTTTCTGTTATATCCATTTGTTAGAACAAAAGTGCTGACCATTAGGGACGAAAGGCAGGCCGAAATCACGAGCTTCTTCAAGTGTAAAAGTGTTGACATGCCCTCTGCTTCCCAATAGCAGTGTACGGTTGTTATGATTGACTTTTATTAGTTGGAAATTTTAGTATTTCAACTGAGATGGCATCCCCTTGCAGTTTGTATTAGCAATCTCTCACCATACTACAATGCGAAAACACTTACTTCAGAAAATAGTGGTAGTTGCACAAGTAATCAATTGAGAGCATAATTTTAGGGGACTGAAACGTCGACGCATACTGTTTTTGGCTTATCGCAGGGGATGAAAGCGCAGGCACTGCTACATACCTGTACTCAGATAACTGTGGTTGCGCCATTGCTGATCTTCCTTTATTCGGGGAACCAGGCTAGGGAAAACACATTCCTTAATTTTGATATTTAATGGGTCGGGTCTGCGGCTTATAAAAGTCCATTGTTCAAACCCGGAGCTTGTTTCATCTGGACCGATACTTCCTAACACCTAGTAATACAATGGGAGCACAAGATGTGCTACAAAGCTGGAATGATAGTTCTGACTTACATGCTGGATCTTCATTGTTTGTAACATATTTCCTAAACAGCCTCAGTCGTTATGGTGACGTGAAAGAGAGCTATTTTCTACGGTAAGCGAACTGCGCCTTTTCGTTTTTGAGCTTCTCTATAAAAATACACAAATTTTATGACTACGACGCCAAACTTTTAACGAGCTCCTACACTACGTTCCTTTTTGTCTACTGCGAATGGCTGCGAATACCTTGTCGTCCCTATTACCTTATTTATAGATTACTCAAATCTAATATTTCTATTTTTTCTCCAGACTGCATCATGAGAGTGCAGGAGGAAGTCAAACCCCGCGTTTCGCAAGGACACCTCCCAGCGTTTCAAGAAAGCTGTCCCACCAAGGTCCAAGACTTCGAGAGACAGGCGACGGCGACGAAGTCCCGCGGGCTCCCGGACCAATCTGAATTCAGCTCTTCAAAGTACCCCCGTGGCCTGCGCCTAACTCTTTAGCACATTTTGGTAATATTTGAAAAGTTTAGAAAAAAAGGTTTTTCATATTTTTTGTGCCGTTTGCAGACTTGCGTGCGTTCATCTTGACAGGTTGCTTGCACTGTCACTAACTTACGAAGCATCAGATATAATACTCCTTACTTCGTTTCCATCGCAACCGGCGAGCGGACCTCACGTGCCCTAATGGCCCCTTCGTCTACAAAAAACTTCAAACACTGGCAGCGATACCGCCCCAGCGCAATGTAATATCCACACATCCCCTCCTGTCACTTCTCTCATGGTGGACCGGCCTAATATCCTGTAAACAGGAGGCCTCAGACACCCTTATACGTCGGGACAATCACGTTTTGGCTGCTTTGTGTCTTCATTAAAGTTAGCTCCTAGGACTATAATAAATATGATAATCCATTTTGGCAACGGCAACACAAAAAATCTGGTCGTTTCGCCTGCCCGTCTGTTTTTTTTATTATAATGTCACAAATGAAAGCGGTAGCGTATCTGCATTTTAACATCCAAACATTTTTTAAAGATGTTTACCTTTCCCCCCCCCCCCCCCTAACACGTACTACGCTTTCGTCTCTGTCCCTTCCACCCCACTGGCGTTCTACCCAGCTGCTTCCGCCCTCCTCACATGTCTGATACAATGCCGATCATCTCAATTGAGAAAACGTTTCCACTGCCGCCTGTTTTTGTTACTTTGCGATAGGAAAAAACCTCCAACTTTTATTCCGAATTTAAAGAGAGTTGGTCTTGTCGATAAGTAATCCTCTCTTGCATGAAACACGAGTGTGGTTGTATTGGCTCCGCACAAAGAGCAGTTTTATGAACAATGCCAGCCGTTTGAGCAGTTTAGACCTCTCATGTCTATACGTAATTTTCGTCAAGGAATCGTTTCATTTTTTGTACGTTTGGCTACGTAGAGGGAAAGATAGACAAACAAGCACACCACAAATTTTCCTTTCGGTAACAGAAGAATTATTGTTGACTATGAAAACAGCTGCAAGACTGCTTGAGCATTTAGCGTAGTACATAGAAGGGACCATTTCAAACAAGCCAATCCGCTTCCCTTAACTCGAAAAAAAATAGCAAAAAAAGCTTCGAGATATTTCAGAAAAAATGTCAGAAAAAAAGTCAATTGTGTAGTGAACTGTTTTTACGTATTCTTGTTCCCATGTGTAGTCCTTTTTCTTTGACTACCGATTGCTTGATTTGTGTAGTGAATTGTTTTTTATGTATTGTTGTTTCTATGTTTGATATTTTGTTTGCCATAATGTGCGGCTACATTTTTGTGCTGTTTATTTGCGTGTACTGTATGCGCTGTATTGCCCCTCCTTCTTGGGCCCAAACTGGGCCTGCAGTATGTACTAAATAAATAAATAAATAAAGTACATCACTGAAAATATCGGTGCTGTTTCAATTAGAATGCCCTTTGGGTGGGGTTTTGCTATCAAAAATTAAAATTAAGGCGTGCAAGCCGGGAAAAAGCGGTCAGATAATAGCAAGCCGTACAAAAGAGATTGGGTTAAAGCTAATTCAAGCACAAAAGTAATAAAATGCCCGAACAGATGGAGAGCAAGCAGTGGGAATGCGGGAAAATTAAAAAAAATCCGCAAACCTCCATTGCATTTTGCGTTTGATGAGCGAGTGCCAAGCAGTACAGCACAAGACTTCCGATAAAAAAAGCGAGTAATGTGCCAAGGCCCCATAACACTGTAATTTCTGACGGCATTTGCAGCGCACCAAGCCGACGAGGCCGATTGATTTCTGCGCTTTGTATTAGGTGTAACTCTTCTTGTTCTGCAGTAAACCTGCTTCGATAGAAATTGCTGCAATATGACATACCAAGGTTTATTGAAACAATGGGATCCTCCAGCAGATTCCGTGAATACTTAAAGCGTTATACTGCAGGTTCGGTTATGGATAATAACATAACCCAGAAAAAACACCAGGTAGCGTCCACTGCACCGACAGCACATTCAAAGAAATTACTCTTGTCTTCAGCAATCTGCTGTTGTCGTGCGTGGCTCTGTAATTCTTGCCCCTCCTCGCTGTTGCGCTGTTTCGGGGGGACCATGGTTATCGTGGCGCTTTTATGACGATAATGTTGATTAGCGATACGTGAAGCCATGAGTTATAGACAAAGAAGAGCGTAGATAGTCATCGAGGTGCAGCTTTCCGGCTCATCGCAATCCTTTTATAAGTAACTACTCTATAATTGTTTGGTGTAATTTAGTAATTTTGGCAGTGCTAATACTGATGCCGAAAACTCGCATGGCGCGGAGCTTCGACTTTTACCTAACTCTACTACGTTCCAGAGCCAAGGAAACTATCCCATTGAATTGCATGGGTGGTAACATTTAACAGCGTGTAACGCAATCACTATTAAGAGTTCGGGAATGTCCTTTGATAGCATTCATGTCCCAGTCGGCTCCCTGCTCCACGCGAAATATCAGTTTCCTGCAGTGGTTCCACTAGGTTCGTGAGAAATCGGAATTTGAAGTAAGAAAGGTGGGGGTGATATTTTTCATTGAAACAAAAAGTGAACGAAAGGGAATGAGCTAAACAACTTGAGCCAGGAGTGCCTATTCCACCGAAGAGCTCTGTCAATTCGTTGCAAAGGTTTAATTAACAGCCAAGGCGCTATATGAGGTGTTCCCCATCCTTGGTACCCATCCCTGGGCTTAGACGCGTCGCCGTCTTCGTTACCGAGAGAACACTGGCACGACCGAAGAGTAAAAGAAAGCAAAGGAGGAAGCTCTGGCGAAATCAGGAGGTCAGGGCGGTTCGCCTAGGCGGCGCGAGACGTTTCGGAACTGTGCGGGGTTTGGGGAGGGGCAGTCCGCTGTGACCACACGAGACGCTCAGCTGCACGACGCTTGGCGAAAACGCGAGGGGGGCGTGTGCGTCACGATGATGTGCGTTCGCTACGTAAGACGCAGTTCGCAGCCCCTTCCTGAGGCGCACTACGCGCCGCCGACGCAGAGGGTCATCATAGCTGCCGTCGACAGAACACACGAGTGAGTGCTGCCTCAGAGCACTGGAACGCGCACCGGTCATACGCTTCGTCAGCAGCTGCAGCTAAAGAGCTGCCAGAGCAGAGGCGCAGCACCGCCGAAAGCAGAACCACAAGTGAGTGCTGAACAATGAGCGAGGCAACCGGTACAGGTGGTTCGTCAGCCACTGTAAATAAAAGCTTTCTGTAACCATAAAAATATGTCCGTCTGAAATTCCTTGGCTGAACCTATTTTCCACAGTCAAAACAGTTAAACAGCTGCGCCGAAATATCGTGTTAAGGAGCATCGCAATCTCCAGCCAATTTTTCCATCACCCGTTTTGATCTCGTTTTATTTAAAACAAATAATTTCCCGGACGCTTGAAGCTTCAACAGGATAAGAAGGCAAAAGCCAAGCTTGAAATTTTCTTAGCCTGCTCTCAAACGTTCTGTTTAACACTGCAACCGAGCAGAACCCAACTGACCAGCCCCATGGACAACATCCCGCGAAGCTTGTCTCACTCACCTGCCATCGACGGGAGCCTCCTGTTTACCTGAAGCTTGAATTAATTTTTCATCGTCAGTAGCCTCCCGTTGAAGTGCTGTGGAACTTTCTGATCAACTTCACATGAGCGACCTTCACCTGTCGGCCAGGACCAACCATTAGGAAAGCACCCTCCGAAGTTCTTTCCTCTCGCTAGCCGTCTTCTCCTATCAGCGCCCGTTGCGTTGCACTTTCTCAGAGTCGCTTTGCGCCCTTCGTGCTGCACTGCTCTTTTTTCTACCGGATGCGCTATCTAGGGCTCACGCTCCCCGGCCTGCGGCCTTTCCTGGAGCTCGATTTGCGGCCCGCGCAACCTTGTTGGGCCACCAATTTTCTGTACATTCCAACATGCAGACTTGAAACAAAGCGATCTTGTAAAAAATCTCCTAAAAATATTATCTCCCTCTCCACCCTCTTCACCCTGCAGTCAAGTCATGCGAGAGGGCGGTTCCCGCGAGAGTAACATACCCAAATGAATCAACCTTGGCCTATGCGATCCTTTTCGGATGCTTATCAAAATTCTCGCACCTTCCTCGAAGTAAGCGTAAAAAACGGAATTGTCTGAGCAAGCACACGGACACCAACATGTCACCACCAGCTTTCCTTGTGAATTGTAGGGCTCGTCAATAGGTAATTCCGTGTTTATAGGATGTGTGTAAAGATGGGCCCCCGTCCTGTATTGTGGCGTTTTACGCATTTGTTGTACGTATTTTTATGTGCATGTTGGCTAATGGCTTCCATCTGCTTCTAAACTGTAAAGGGAGCTGAGAACTCACCACCTCGTGGCCTTCTGTCTCGGCTTCTGCGTGCGTTCGGTCCAGAAAAAAAAATAATTTCACACTTCTATCTGAAGAGACCTACTCTCTATTTTTAATAGGCATTTCGCCAGAAATACAGTGAGGACAGCAAACAGATATCGTAAATTGTTTGGTGCTCTTTTTCTCCTTTAGAACATGCAGATAACTACCAAAACGAGCCTGGTAATGATCCGTAAGAAACTAAAGCACATAGAGGAGTGTGATGAGGAAAAACCCCCTCGAAGGTTCTTTTTTCAGACATTCAGAGGCGACTGGCACTAGCCACGGTGGCGATAACTAGACGACCCTTACAAAAATAAATTTTGAGTTTCAATTCAGTTCCTGATGAGGTTTTATTCAGTGAAAAGAAACTTAATTCAAACTCAATTGGCTATTTAGATGTGTCAGTAGAAATTCAAAAGGATGTGTATTGAGAAAAGCGACACAAAACCTATTGATAGCAGCCTATTGAAACTTTTTTTAAGAACCAATCGACAAAACTTATCGGTTGGAACATACACCTTTGAAGGGCTTTTTTTTCAGTGCTGCCCACTCTATCTACGGAATTCTAAAAAAATGAGGCTACTAGGTTACTTTTATGCTCTTTTATTTTGCGTTCATATTTCTACTGAGTGCAGTCAATAAAAAGTCAACAAGGTTTCAAAAGAAAAAAACTTAACAGAATACCAAATGACTTTATTTAATTGAAACTCAACAGAGTTTCTACTGATAAAACTAAAAAAAAATTGAGAGTCGAGTTGTTGGTGAACAAAAATTGTTAAAAATTACACCGGTGTCCTTCTTTCTTGTCCGTGTTTTATATTTCGCGCTTATTTTCAACAATGACAAAACTCCTTAGTGTAATCCAGTAGCCTTTACCAGCAGCGTCTTTGCACAAATGTTAATTGTACCTGGCTAAGCGGGGAAATCAAATATATTCGAATATTTCTGACTGCATTTCCTCAGATACTGCCGGAGCATGGCTTGCACAAAACAACGGAGGTAATAAACATTGACAAAACTCTAGTGGCTAATTTCTTCTGGCACGTGACTCCCGCCGAATCGCTGCCTTGCCGTAGCAGCTCATTTTCTTCTTCATACGTTAGCACGCATTGACATAATGGGTGAGCAATCTGCACAACTGCTAAGCTGCGGCTTTGGTGCGATTTAGCGGCAGTGGAGATATTCGAAGTCAGTCTTCATTAAAGTCGGAGCAGAAGCGTGCAAAACTTGTCAAGGGAAAAAACGGAAAGGTTGGGGAGCTACACCAATCTCGAGTCCCAGTTTCGGTGGCAAAAAAAAATCATTTTCCCTACCTTTTTTCAAACATACAATGCTGTGATACGTTGTGTTCTGGGGGAGGGGGTAGCTTTAAAAAGCGATTTCATTTGCTACGTTTACAATAGGCATATGTGCCATCGCATCATTGTGCGACGATTCAGTGTTCCTCTTGGGAGGCATGACACTAACAGCGCTGTTACACAGAAATGTCTACTTATCTCAGAAGCCCAAACGCTACAGGAATATTCCACTGACGAAAATACACCTATACATGCTCAGAAATAAGAAAAAGAAAAACTTTGGTGTAAACCACTACACGTTGAAAACAAGAACACCAATTAAATTTTTGTACACAGCGAACTTTGAAAACAAGACTTCTAATCAAGTGAACACAAGCTTGGCCTCATCGTGGTTCGCTCGTGAACTTCATTAGATTAGCCAGAACTCCACTTATCCCGCGCATATACCCTGCCGCCGTCGCTCAGTGGCTAAGGTGGGGTGATGATTAGCCCAAGGGCGCGAGTTCTATTCCCCGCCGCGGAGGCCACTTTTCTGTAGGGGGCAAAAAGCGAAAACGCCAATGTATTCCAGATATCGCCGCATGGTAAAGATACCCGGCTCGGGCGGTCAATCCGGAGACATCCACAACTGCGCGCCTCATCGCCTATGTAGCATTGGCCCTAAACGTCGTAATGAAACAACTCATTATCCCTCGCAACATAACTTTCGTTGAGGATACCGTGAACTGTCTACGATAACAACGGTAGAACTGCAGTGTGGAATACAGATAATCCTGCGATGAGCAAACGCGCCTCTACGTTTTATCTAAAACAAGTGAAAACAGTTCTTTCATGGGAAAAAAAGTACTATGTACTCGTAATTGGAAGAGGCCCTCAGTGCAAGGCGCCGCCATTCACATTATCTAAAGTAACAAACGAAGGAAAAATGAAGAAAGACAAACTGAAGAGCTGAATAACAACTCATCTTTACTGCATAGGTACACAAAAAGAAAGAACGAGCCTGGCACTGCTTCACGCAACTACAAAAAAAAAGAAAAGATCGAGACACCTAGCAAATTAGTGAGCTGGCCTGCCGCTTGTTACGCTCCGAACCGCTCACTCGATAACAAAACTATTTCTTTTAAAGATGCCAATGCCTTCACGGACCATGTTTCTCAAACGCAAGCGCCTCCCAAATATCCTGCGCCCGGAAACAAATCCCGAACTTCAAAACAGTTTCGAAAGATTCCACTTTCCAGAATTCTTCCGTTCTCCCTTCTGCTGCCGTTCGCAGAAGCGGGGAAGGGCGCGGGCGCGAGGACAGAAAAGACATGTGCCATCCACCTTTACACCCGGCAATAACAAGTTCTTTTGGGGCCCCCGGCAGCCTCCCACGCTAGGCTAAAATGACAGCGCGGTCGCGAATCTCTAGTATTCTGCATCGCCACTGTCGCCAGCGGCGCTAACAGTCAGCATCACCACCTGGCCGGATCTCTATCTGGCTGGAGTTGGGCTACCTGTAATATAATATACTGCTGCTAAAAAGGTTGGTAATATTTCTATAAAAAGTATCGTAAATATTAACATAGGACTCACAAGCCTCCGTAGTTTTTTTTAATATATCGTGTCAATATTTTCACGCTCAATTTTCACAAGAATGCATAGCTGTGGCATCTTGAAACCAAGCCAAAGTCACTTCTTCTCAATCCCAGATGTGCGGGTTCCGGCGTGGGGTGGGCGTTCTCAGTGTTCTGTGCAAATTTATAGGTTTGTTCGTGTTGTTGGCGATTTATATGCAGTGAGCAAATCATTTCAACGAGCACGGAAGGTCAGACATTGCTGTGCAGCTGGCGATATATCTAATTTTTTGAAGGAAAAGGCATCACATGGGCTCTTCCACCACCGGTGAGCATCCTTTGTGTGTCCGTGTTGTGTCTGTGCGCTATGATCGTACAGCAAAGAAGCTTGCGAATTGAAGTGTTACGATAACTTCGCAAACTCTATTAGCAACGCTTTGGAATCCGTCAAATTCACCACGCTGGGAGCACCGCTAGGAGTGACGTTGTTATAAGGTAAGTTCATTCTTCCCGAGCGCTCCTGTACATTTCATATTGACTAACGTTAGGCAGACCTACCTGAATGTCTATACTCACGACTTGGTTATATGTCGCTATATAAGCAGTGTTTTTATGCATGCCGTCTCGAGATCAACCTAAAGGGTATGATTTCACTTCAGCCTTTCGAAAATACTGTACGTAAGTGTAACAAAGTGAAGGGGGAGGCTATTGTACCGCCATATAACATTTTGACATCAATGACTGTCTTGCGTGCTGCTGTATTGCTTCCGCGTGTGCTATACTGGTATGTATTTTATGCTAAAGACTAACAAAACCTGTGAAGGCAAGTGACGAATGAGTAAAATCCCAGAAGAGGTGCCGCTATAGAACGGAGCAGGAGTCCTGTATTACCTAGTACGAAGTTTCATAAAAAAACTTATTGATCAAGGTAAATAAATTGTTTGACGAACGAAGTTGACAAAATGAATAAAAATTGAAGGAGGTCGAATCGCACAAGTGCCTCTAGGACCAATAACACATACACAAACACTACGCCATGCAAGCACATCTGACAGCGCTAGGCTCAGAGACAGAACTACCAGTCACAAACAGGATAGTGTGTTTATCCAGTTAAGAGATATGGTGGCAAAATATCCTTACAAGGTAAAGTGCTGGCTGCTTCCTAAATTAAACGATTGCTTGCAGAAAGAGCGTTCCTTGAGTACAGAGCAGTAACGCAGTAACGCAGGGGCCAAACGTGGCCTAAAACGTACTTGATTGCAGCTAAGAAAAATAATGCCCAAGAATATAACAAATTTATTGATTGCTTTTGGAAAATAGAGACGACTATGTATCCGCAGAAGCTAGGGTTTGAACACAAAAAATCTTTACACATACATTGCATCTATCAAAGCATCTTTACACGAGTCTGGTGCGTTACCTTGACACCGTGAATTGACTTTAAAACCAACGGAGAAAAAAGCATCTTTACACGAGTTTGATGCGTTACCTTGACACCCTGAATTGACTTTAAAACCAACGGAGAAAAAATGGTGCGTAAGCGTAGTAGTTGGAAACAGACTGAACACTGCTGCCATATATTAGTCTTTTACCACAAATTGCCAATCCTCTACACGTATCTTTCCGTGAATTTTTTATTTGCTAATTTTTGTTTCAGGTGCTAGGCAGCTTGTGCCAGAACATGCACGGGTGTGAAAATTTGAAACTGATGAATACCGGCTTTGAACTAAGCACTTCCTCGACTTGCTAGCATAAATTGAACTCTGCGATTGCTTCTAATCACAACCTGCTCACTTCCTTTCTCGGCGCAAGTTGGATAAGTTGGAGTGAATGTGGTGTGGGTAATAGCAAAATCACTGTTGCAAATAACATGTTGGCTGAACGTGGCATGAGACGTGCCACTGACTGATGCTAGACCATCATTAAGCGAGGACTTAGTCAGTCTGTTGTGACAGACGGCTTTACCCAAATGAGTGGTCAGCACGGTACCATTATACTGTTTTAGTGCTGCTACTGTATAGAAAATCTCGCCAAGCAAAAGAAAAAAAGAGCTTTCAAATTATTTCTCATTTACAGCAAGTCGGCCGTTTTTCCCCTTACCCAACAAGACTGTTTCATATTCTCCTTGTGTGTAAACTGGCATCAGATGACCTTGTTATACTGGGATGCTCCTCTTACATTGTTACGATTTAGGCAAAAATATGGATATATGACCTGTCTCATATGACCCCTTCAAGCTACGGCTTAGTGCAACTTGCTTGTTAAACGTACTGCAAGGCACACACCATGCTTCAGCATTACAATAGTGTGAAATACTGCAAAAATTAAGTTACACCTTATTTTTTCTGTCACGTTGATAAATTTTTTTTTCCGTAGTTGGTAAACACTAAGCATTATGCGCTCACCCATTAATAAAGCCATGTGCAATGATTGCCTGTTGTAACTTTAGTTTACAGTACCATCTGACACTAATTTTTATATCAACGCTACAGTTTTCTAAACCGGTTCATGCAAGTTGACAATTTTCTGATTTAGTTTTATGAAATTTCAAATATTAAAATTTAAAAACACAAAACCCACAGGGTCTCAGGTATGCTTTTGGACAGGTTTGAGGTTTCTCCTGTCATGTAGTAGCTCAACCAATCTTGATAGGCCTATGGGGCTTTCTTTTGGGCCTGAACTATGTGGAAGACACAATAACGAACCCATGCGGATCCTTTTGCGGCTCCCTGCCGGCCTTGAAACGTAGTCGTTCCTCGGGATTTCAGGCACTTTAATGCGGAAAGCATTCAAGTAAAGGCATTCCACTCCCTACCCTTTGTATAAGTGATGCGCCTAGCTTGTTTAAGGCATGAAAGCCTGAGAAAAGCTTACACATTTGCTGAACTACGGTCTCCTTGCCTTGCTTTCCAAAAATACAAACCATATAGCTTCTAAAATAGCAACCTAATTAAACCAGCATGCTAAAATGAAGAAGGGAAGCAATAATCTTTTCATACTGTACTGTTGCAAACAAACAAGTCTGTTTCTTGTATTTTGCAGGCTACACAGTCAAGTAGCCCAGTGGACCCTGCGTGGCTCTTGCAGACTTCCCGTGATGCTTTCGTGAGCAATAAAGCAAGCTTTGCCATGAAACATGTGCAACTTTCCCGCTCATGGCAGTCCTTTCACGAGCGATTACTCTGTAGTTATTTAGCGTAACGTAAACTTCTTTTGCGCTGCTAATATTGGGGGTGAAAACGTTCTTTGCGCACAGTTTCAAGTCTTGCACGTTTTGCGGCTAGGTTCCTGAGCCATGGAAACTATCCCATAGAAATACATTGGGAGTAAGATTTGACAGCGAATTGCAGATAAACTATTCAGAATCCTGGAAAGTTCTGCTAGCGTTTTCATCTTCACGTCGAATATCACTTTCCTGGAGTAATTTTTCTAGTTTCCTGAGGGGTCGGAATTTTGAGCGAGAAAGCTGGGTATGCACCACACTATTTAACCTGCTGAATGCACGCCTTGATGAGTTTTAGAATGTTTTGGCAATATTGAAGCAGACGCTGTATATATTTAATAAAGTCAACTTAACTTTACTAGGGAATTGTTGAAATAACTTAAAAAAAAACTAAAATGAACTGAAGAAGGCTGTATTGAATATGCTCAATGATTATTCATTTGACATTTCTCAACAGGAACTCAACTGGAGAATCAATAGAGAGTCAGCACAAACTCAACTGGAACTCAACAGACTTTTCTCAGTAGACTTTCAATTGATACGTCACAACAGGAACTCAACCGGAAAAGTGTATTCAATTCAAAAGTGTATTCAAATTCAATTGGGAATCAACAGACATGTTGACTATAGTAAATAGACTTTTAATTAAAACAGCGCCTTGAGTTTCAATTGAAACGCGGCGGCCAATTTTCGACCAGAACTCAATACAAAATTTCTAGTTAAAGTCAATTGATTGTCAACACAATGTACTGAGTAAAGTCAAAGGACTTTCAATTCACTCTCATTACCCTTTTTGTAAGGGGAGGGCGCTTGGAGATGGAAGAAACATATATTCTTACGGAAACGTGGCACACATCAAAGTGTACACGATTACAACCGAAAGAAAAATCCGGCTCCAAGTAATCGACACACACGTAACCCTACGGCCTACGAAACCTAAAGAAGTCCTAAAGAGAAGTCCCCACCAGGAGTTTAGGGTGATGAGGCGTTGTATGCAGGGTGTCGTAGGGGCTTCTGATAATTCGTGGGGTTGCGTTCCGGGGCTATGATGACAGCGTCCCGCATGCCCAGACGTCGACAAGGAACACGCAACGTTGTCGCCATTGACAATTATCTGATCGGCACCCTTTCACGATCGGGTGCTGCAACAGCGGGCAGGGGTAACCGTGCAGTGCTGGTCGCCGACGGGTAGCAGGCAGCGGACTGTCCAAGGGCGAGCACCCCAACGTAGCGCGCCCCCACGATTCAGGAGTTGCGCCCCGGCTCCAGGATGCCAAGGCCGCAGGTACACCCCTCTCGAGCTCGGGTACCGGAAACCCGACGAGCTCCGAATCTTCTACCCGGATATTGCGCTCCTCGAACCACCTCCGTCTACTACTCCCGGCGTTCTCCTTCGTCTTAGACTGGCCTCCCCAGTTACTAGCTTGTGGGCACTTGCCATTGGCCCACGTCACTCCCTCGTGTGTCTTGCCGCTTCTTCTTTGTCGGCGCAATCACACTAAGGGCAATCACGGCATACCGCGTTTGTGCCTCAAGCAGTGTGAGGGCATCTTTCGGCCGCGCTGTCGTCGTTGGCGTCTTTCCTGACGAGTTTTTCACCTTACAAGGAGGCCAATGATTTTTTTTCGATGTCCAGGTTAACGGCAAAGATTCGGGAGTCGTAAAACAATTTCAATTTATGAAACTTCCACACGTACGTAGTCTTCTCATTGCTTTGTCAGTTTCCATGCAACGTTAGGGGGTGCCGAAAGGTAGACAATCGTTTTTGTCGCTCTTCAGAAATTGAAGAACACTAGGCTTAGCTGGTTTTGTAGCACAATGACTTGCGACCTCTGGAGTGGTTTTGTTCATTCTGTGGAGATAGAAACTCAAGTTCTATAGCTGAAACTGACCAGTGGCTGAAGATGTCCTAAAGTGCACCATCAGGTAGCACTCATCTTTTCTCTTTGGCACAGCTAGCTGTACGTTCTGAAAGGAGGGCTGACAACCGGGCGAGATAGGGGAACTTGTTTCACCGTTTTTCGTACTTGCCAAAAGAGGCACGAAACATGTTCAGCGGCTGATTTTTTCGCCCATGGCAAAGGAGTCCGTCATGGGCAAACGCCAACTATTTACAACACTGACATTCAAGCATAACAAGAGTGTAAAGGGCTACCCGAGAAATTTTGGTGGCGCCTTGTAAAAGTGAACCAGCTTATCATCCAAAACAGTGGTACTCATTGCCTCCGTACCCGGTTGCGGCCTTTTAGTATCTTTGACCGAAAAAAGATCTAGTAACCGGCAATGAGTGTCTACAGCAGCCGTCTCGTTCCCAAATATCTAACAGGGGCATTGAGCAAGTAGTCGTCCCTGCTGGGCGGCGCTTCTGCGTGGTCACCCTGCAAAGTTGTAATTTCAGACATCAACCCCACAGGGAAGATCTGAGTCACTTGGAAAAAGCAGAATACAACGCCTCTGTCTTCTCTTCGTTTTTCATAGAAGAGGTCTGTGTCCATTCCTACAAGTGAAAGGATTTTGTGGTTAGACCACAAAACACACACGTTGTTCAACCTGAAAACGCAAATAGTCCGAGTAGAAGACTTGGATGGCAAAAAACGACTAAGTATTTTTGGTTTTTTATAACTCCAAATATTTCTTTCACTTCCACTGCCACGAAAATGCAACCACCAGCAGTCATTACGACGTTAAAAGCGCGCAAACAGGCTTGGCAGGAACCAACCGCTTGAACCAGGCGCGCTGTGTTCCTTTATTCTTCCCTAGCAGCTCACAAAATTTTGTGAATGGTAATAACGGACGGCTCCTTTCGCTACTAGGTTAAATGCAACACAATATTCACAAAGCACGTTTCTTGAACCTGCTTCTATATAAGTAAAAAGGATCGATTTGCTTACTTCAGAGTAGCTTCTGCAACAAAAATCAGAATTCTGTCGAGGTTGAGAGCGACAGTAAACGTCGAACTACACGCATTTTGTCAACAAAGCATCATGTGCCGTCATAAAACACTACAAGAAACGCAACAAGTTGTTGACATCTTCTATGAGAACATTACCCCTAGAGGTCTTGCCTGTTTCCCACAAAACTGAGAAATCCTTCTCTACCAACCTTCAATATTCGATCGCAGGAACCATCAAGCTATCCCTGCCACTCAACTGCAAGTACAAGGACCCCTTATTCCTCGAGTTGCGTGGGTCAGGGTATTATGCCTTGAATACAAACTGATGGCTCCAACTCGAAATCCATTTGAGCACTACACTCGAGTACGACACAAATAAGTCACCTCCTTTTTCGCATCGCGAATAGGCATGATGGCCTCAAAGAAGAGGCCTCGTACGGCTTGTGCAACCATTTATTATGAGCCGAATCTTGTATGTCGCGCTATTTCTGGCTCTCAGAAAAGCTTAACAGGATAAACTTAACAGGATTTTTATGAAAGCTTAGATACAGGCGCTTGACATTCCCATCACCATATCTACTGAACATTTCGACGCAATGAATATCCATAACAGCCTCGAAGAGCTTCTTGAGTTTGAGAGAATAGCGCCATGCCGACGGCTCTCCAGTAGTGCAACGGGACGCGCAATCCTTCAAAAGCTCTGCATTATTTACAATTCCCAGCATGGGGAAAAGGTGATGTTTACTGACACACCCTACGCCTTCACTTCCCTGAAATATGCACCCGGTATACAACGTTTAACGATGCCTAGCCAGAGTGGCTGCTCTCCACAGGCGCTTTCGAGAGGACAAAACGATTGCTCTACGATGACACCGCGGATTAGCCAGACTGACTGGCATGACCATTGCTTCAGTCCATCACCAGTGTAATTCTACTGCCTCTGGTCGAGTTTGTACAATTCTCCCAGAGATAGGGGAAGAAGCAGCCATTGCGCTAGCCATATCCTCCACACCCGCAAAAATAATGCAAAGGTTTCAGCTACCGGGACCACCTCGATCTTGATGAGCAACCACTATATAAGGAGGCAAGGGAGAGCCTTGGGACATGTAGGGACATAACTCCTCACTATCGCTTTCGCCACCTCAAATACCCTGCGCGGCATTCCTTTCTCAGTGGGTGGCAATCTGTGACGAGGCGACGCTTGGAGTTCAATACTTTTTTCCAATCCTCTAACCTATAGCCGCCTATAGCCAGACTTTTACAAAGAGCTGAGTAAATGGTCCTTCGAACGAGATAACCTGCAGCCCATCACATGGGCCTCTCCTCAGTAAGCACAACAGAGATAACAGACAATAGTGATGAGGATGCTGGGGCAACGCGAGGCTTTGCTGCTCAGCATTGTCCAGGAAACTCAACTCAGCCTTCTACAAATTCCCGAAGATGTCGCGAGGGTTACAGGCTCCTGGCGGCGATTTGACGGGAACCGACCATCCAACACTCTCCTACGTACCCTTCCCTCCCCCAGTTCGTGCAAAACAAAGTTTTTTCATCACCAGCAGCACCTCAGAACGGTATAGTACAAACTATCATTGCGGTGTGGTACAGTAATTAGGGCCCCAATTCTCTTGTCATGAAGGACATTAAAATGTTTTGTGTGCCAAGCTGACGGTCAAAAAACAATATCTCGTAATGAAAGTGGCAAGGAAAATGTATTTACACCTACGGTGGTAGATTGGCAACATCCCAATTTCATATGTTTAAAAACCATACAATACAAAATCAAACCATGTGGAAAAGTCAGGCTTAAACCTCTGTGTTTCTGTGAACCTACGGTAATTAAAGGTCCCGTAGGTCTTGTGGTTTCCTTGACTCCAACCGAAGCAAACAGGAAGTGGTGTTACAGTGTCTCCAAGACGTTAGTTCACTCTGCTGCAGCATACACCTCAAAACCAATTTTAATGGGTCGAATACCTAAGAAGACCATTTTCGAATAAGGTATAAATGCAGACTCTCTTCTTCCAAGCCACAATTGTGAGTACGTCCATAATAAACAAGTTCTTGTCATTCCACAAAATCACCTCTTTCAAAGTGAACTCAATCTATCGCTTCCTGACAATGCGATATCGCCTAGAAAGCTCTACATCAGTGGCTCATGTCATAGGTGAAAAAGGAAAAGCGCGTTTGTTTTATAAAAAATATTCACCAGGGATTAAAGTACTTAAATGGGCGGCATAATTCTTTTTGATATCAGCAAAACGTTTTTGAGGGGACATCTATCAATGCCGAAGAAGTAATTTAACCTGAGCCCTGAGGGCCACACCAGCCGTTTACTGACGTGATCCGCCGTATCTCAGATAAGTATAAATTGCCTGAATCGCGGGGGTCAGTGTGCCTGCAGCGCCAGTGCAAACATGAGGTCCAACATAGTCGTGTTGCTCGTTGGCTTGTGCACGTTTATCTCAACTGCTCACACAGCATGGGCGAGTTCGGACCCGGAAAAGGCGGTGACGGATCCCTTTGAGGTATGTCGGACGAAAGTATTAAGTGCAGAGCACTTTAGGCGCTCGCCTTGTCATCTAAGCTCGATCGCTCGCACAAGTATATAGAGCACCAAGGCGGCATCCCGGGGTAACACTGTTGTTCGCGGCGTACCCCAGAGGCTTCGAAAGCCAAGTGATTTGTATAGTCATATGCTTTCGAAACTCGTGAAACGCTGGCGCTTGTCAAACATCTTGCCGTTGTTTAGCGCAAAGAAAACTATATGTACATTTGAGGAAAAAAAATTCCCCCGCATTTCCCCGAAGGGGAGTATGAGGAAGTGCGAAGCACGGGGTGATGCTATGAGGGGGAGTTTGTTGAAGTTTGGTGGCATTTTGCCCGTTAGTTACATTAACACCCCCTCGTGATCACGTTCGGCTTAACACGCCTCGTTTGTTCCTCTGCGGAAATCTTGGTGAATTAACGTGTATGTTCGAGAGATGTTCGAGAGGGAATGTAATCGCGCACACACAGACACACACGCAAAGTAAAGTGAAACGACAGTATTTATTTCAGCACTTGTTTGTGTTGTCGTTGTATGCGACGGTCATTACGACCGCCTTGTGGTCGCTAAAGTGGACCGTTAAGGGTTGTTGCAGCCGCTATAACGCCGCTGAGTCGCCAACGCACGCCGCTGACGACGTAGTTTGAATGCGTTAAAGATATAAGGCGCGTTACTAACACTGATATCAGCGTCGGGTCCGTGGCTTAGTCGGTAGAACGTCACGCTGCGGCCGCAAATCCTCGGATCGAAACCTGGCGCCGGATGCTGTTTTTTTTTATATAGTGTAGTGGCCTGGCTGGCGCGCCGAGGGAGGGTGTTGCGAGCTGGAGAGTAGTAAAGGGGCTTTAGGAGAGTAGGCGAGGGGGGAGAGGAGGCGCTATGCGAGCGCCCTCACGCGTCGGAAATCCGGCGCCGTTGCTAGGCACGGTAGCTAGCTCCGTTGCTAGGCTGCGGACGGAGGACGGCGGTGGAAGCAGGAGTAGGCCCGACTAAGAAGTGCTTCGCACTTAATATGTACGTAATTAACCGGCAGCGCCCGCGTTCCTTTATTTAAGAACGCCCGTTGGGTTTGTTTTTACTAAGCGCAAAATGTGGCAGTGCAACGCCGGCACGTGCGGGGAGAAAAGCACAAGGAGAACAGAAGTCCCTTTGGCGCAGTTGCGGGAGGGGGTGCGCGAGCACTGCGAAGGCGGGAAATCTGAATTGCATGAGATGGTAGCAGTAAGCGGATAACGGTGGTACAGCCAATTATGGCGAATCACTGCTCTGCACTTCCGACAGCTTTCACATTAAATGGAACTTCTTGTTTGCTTTGATGTCGCACGTGTTTCGCTCCGAAGCAGTGACATAAGTTTGCTTTGTGTCCGCGTGGCTCCGCGCTGTTTTTTTTTATGGTTAAGAACTGTTTCCTCCAAACTTCCCACTAAAGTTACTTGAGGACAATTTAGCTCAGGTGAACACTGGAACGTCGTGACTTCGATAGTTGTTCCCGGCTATTGTTCATGCGCTTTCGTTACGGCAGAAATAAAAACAATGTACTCAAAACCTCAATGCTCCGCACACTCATTGAAAAGGTATCGTTGCTCAGGAAAACGGGTATAATTACACTAATTCTGCCCCACACTAGAACGTGTTACCTTTAATTTCGTACAGTTCCTGTTACAGGTATACCTTTCTCTATCTTGAAAGTGAAGGCACACCCGCCACCGTGGCGCAGTGGCTAAGGCCCACCGCTGCTGATCCCAAGGATGCAGTTAAGATCCTGGCCATGGTGGCTGCTTTTCTGGTCGAGGCGGGAAGTGCAAAAGACCGTTTCTCCAGATTTCCGTGCAGGTTAAAGATGCCCAGACTGTGAAAATTATTCCGCAGCCTTCCACGACGACGCGCCTTGTGGCGTAAATGTAGGTTCGGTGCCTTAAACCCGACAATCAGCCATCAAAGTGAAGGCCTGATTAAAGAGAAAGAGAGAGGGAGAGAGAAACAGTTTTTTTTCTTTATGAGGGGCGCCGGCTTTGTCCTCCCATTCCAATATAGAAGCCGCTGGCGTATAGAAGCCGCTGCTTGAGTGTTCCGCTAGGTTCATTTGCTCTTCGGTGGTGCTTGCTGCAATTAGCCATCCTTTGTGGGGGTGTTTGTAGTGTTTTAGTGTAGTGTGGCAGTTCTAGTGGATGTGATATTTGTTTAGTATAACGATACATGTTTATCAAGTAGGGGTGATGCGTCGGATCTCCCCACATCTTGCGTAGTCGGTTTGGAGTATGCAATTTGTCTGCTTGGACTTATCTTATTAACGTGGCTTGGTGCTTTGTGAGCATGTCCGAGGGCCGTGGGAGCTCTTTGCTTCCCGTGGAGTAGTCCTTACGCTCAGGTTCGGTCGGGACAGAGAGCGTTTGGTTTGGTTCGAGGTTGACCGAAGCCCGGATGGTAGCATCTAGGGCTGGCTGATTAAGTTGGTCGCTACCTACCATTCGTTCGGGCCCAGGTATTGAGCACACAGTTTCAGCACCCTTGCTTCTGTTGTTGTGGGCCGTTGCTATGCTTAACAGTTGGTGACCGGCGCTTTTTGATCACGGGCATATGTAGGTGTGCTTCGTAGGTCTGGATGTGTCCACAGATGAGAGAGACATCACTACAATAGTCGTACATGGGTGGTTTTTTGTTGAAACCTTCTAAGAGCAACCATGTTTTTGTGTTACTATTCAGAGGGAGCAGCGAACTATAAAGTACATCTAAGAGCTTGGCTTTGTGGTTATTAGTTCTTCTGTTGCCGTGGCTGGGTGGCTGGGCCGATGGAAGTCCTAGAGAGTACGGTTGCCCAGCCAGAGTTTATTTCTGTCGACTTTTTATGCACCAAACGGAAGGAGCTTAGGCAGTCAATCGTGCCAGTTTGTGATGCATCTTGTCGCCATTTTTCGGATTTACCACCCGCATGTGGGTAAAGTAAAACTGGTGCTGGCCTTGTTGCTCCCTGTGATGGCGTTGTTTTTTGGATGCCGCACCCACATACTCGCAACATGTTTGCGGTTTGGCCACTGCTGTGGTAATTAACCTCGCACTGTTATCCTCACACATAATTTTAAAGCAAGCAATTCTTAATACATATACTGATGCCGCAAAGCCACGTGTGTTTATTGCCTAAAAAGAGCCATTTTTGCTTCAAAACGACGACAAACGTGCCTCAAAAGTTTTTCACCTTTGCCAACGAGATGCGGCGAGTTCTAGAGCGTGTAATGATTACGCAGCATATAATGAGAACTTGTACTTCTTCTTTCACCGTTCAGTGCATATTCCTAAGAAGTAAAGCATTAGCGTCTGCGGTTTTATTTTTGTTCTATTACTGCTCGCCCGTGCGCTGATCGCACCAGCCTTTTATAGCCATTTTCATTTGTGTGATGCTTTAATGAATCATTGGCTAATCATACAAAATGGCTAAACAATGTCTACGGACCCCAGTTCCATCAATAGAAACTCTGACTGCAAGACTAACCAGCTTCGGTAGGTTCCAGCCTTCTTCAGTGTGCATAATAAACACACTGGATGTCTATCATCGATGCCTTGCTGTCCACTATGCAACTCATGTTGCCACTAAATCAAAATTGATATGTCTTGTATCAAGCCAGCAAGGAATTTGCTCCAGCTTGTAGTTATACCGTAGCTACAAATGATCAGGCCGAGGTGGAGAATAAGGTGACTGATACTTAAAGCCACTGTGTGAGTTTTGTGAAAATGCGGCATCATGTCCCCTTCAATAGTGTTTCATTCGATACCAGCTACTCCTTGGCTCCATTACTGTGCTTCTGTGCGCGCGTCCTATGCAAAACTTATTTGGGTCAACAACCATTGCTATTTATCTGAACACATCCGATCGCATGAATGGTCACACCGCCACAAATACCGTCATAACTGCTACTGATCAAAATAGAAATAACCTCCTTTGCGGGAGTGACACACCTCACGGTTGTGTTCTTTCTTCTTCTGATAATACCTTCCGTAGAGATCCACATACCACGTATGGAAACGCGTTGAAAAAAAGAGAATTATTATGATTGAAGCAAAAAGATATTTGGGCGAGTCGGCGGTTTTCATGTGTAAATGCACCGCCTAAATAAAAACAAAGAAAGAGAGCGCTGGACGGGCGCTGTGCCTGTCCTGTACTTGCTCTGTCAAATGGTACGTTTGCACTGTACCAGTTCAACTGGAGCTAGTATGGTACCAATTAGTAAGGTGTACTCTATGCAATCCCGTGATCGAAGTGCCAACCGCTCTGAAGGTCACAGCTGATGAGATCGTGTTCTTAAAATTCAGCTTTTTTGGTTCGCCCTTTGTTAAAGGAGCCATGAAGCAAAATACAAGTTGGGTTTATTAGAACTACTGCTTAGTCCCGATAACAATGATAGCAATATCATCGCAATCTTCGAACAAATAACAAAGATATTAAAGGAAACGTGTGAAGCTGTCGCGACCCCCTTGCCAATTTCCCGCAACTTTTCTATGACGTCACGGAACCTTGTTTGTTCGATTGGCGGCCGCCTAACTGACCTGTCGCGACGACACAAGACACAAGACTGGACGTCTGTAATGGGGCCACTAGTTCCATTTCACCGCAACACTTGGATGCTAACGTGCACTTAACGCACTGAAAATTATGATTTATTGTTGACCCGTACGACGTCATTCTTGCTCATAACACGTCACTGTGGCGCCAAATTTTAACAATTTCAAATACTTTTTGCTTTTTTTCATTAAAAACATCTTTTGTGGCTGTAATGGAGCTGAGTGAGATACTGAATCCTAGTTTTTTCAAATTAAACCAAGTTGTATTTATCTTCATGCCTTCTTTAAACAGAGCACTGACAAATAAATATGCATCTCAGTTTTTTGTTGGGATAAGTAGCTAATGACCTACTTATCACGTGTGCAAACCTCATTAGAGACGTTTTTAGTGCGGCCAATTTCAGTTTCGGTTTGAGCGGGTGCCGTAAAACTTAAGATTTTGTGTAAACAAAGTTGCCCGCATGACCGTCGGCCGCATATCACAGCAGAGCTGCTGTAGCACTTTCGATTCCGTGTCGGTGCTGGTTGTGCGAATAGCCCTACGTACTAATCTCGTCATCCGCTTAATTAAAAACCAACCTTGGACGTGCCGCAGGCGCTGTGAGTGAAAACTGCTGCCTCGGGTAGCAAACGACGCGTGACGCTTGGGACAGTGGTTGCGGAGTTGCGCGCGCGGAGCAGTTGGCCGATCGGCTTACAGGTCCGCCTACAGATGTATTAGGCGGATATTCGATTGGCGCTCTCCTAATCGGTGCAGATGATAATTTTTATGCAATCTGCAATCGCATCATTAACTTCTTTCTCGTATGTGCTATGCGCTGCCTGGTTTGGAACTTGAGTTTTATTTCGTGCAGTGGTAACCAGCTATCACTTGAGCTACCGGAGCCACGTCGCGGCAGTAGCCGCCGCCGGTGCAGCGACCGTGCTGCTCACTCAGTGGGGTTTTTGTTTCCCCGGCGCGTTTTTGCGTCCACTATAATAAAAAGCAATGAAACTAAGTGCCTGGTATCACTGTAGTGCTTCGGTAGGGGGTCAGATTCCCGATGAGGCAACGAAATCTCGGCGTGTCCGCCGCCAACGAACGGATCGGATCGTTCGTTGATTGAGAACTGAACTTCGAGCTAGCGAGAAGCGCCGGCACTGCGGAAGCGGCCAGCACAAACTCATGACGAGTTTGTATGCTGTTTATTTACTCAACATCCAGGGATTGCCGATGGCGCGAGGTCCTCTGCCGGCTGCTAGATTGCGTTTGGCATACTTAAAATTGATTTTAAATATGTTCTAGGCTGTATTTGCCGCTCATATTTTGCAGATGATGTAGGTGTGTTCACACCAATCTAACTCCGAAGTTCTCTCGCCTTCAAAATTTTGTGTCAGCACACCTTTAAATGCAAAAAGCGGAAGTATCAAAGTTGCTGGTAAATAACTGTATTGAACCACAACTGTCTTCTATACAATAACACCTGCAGGAGCAGATAATAAAACAAACGGATTTCATTGTTGTTGGGTATTCAAGATTGCTATAGCCTATATCCAACCTCCGCTGGGAGTGGGGTTTTATGCGCATCTCCGGCGGTGGTACTGTTTCATTGCAAAATGCAGGTGCAAATGTTCAACCCGCCAACATAGCTCCATGGTACCTGTCTTTAGAAGCGCATTCCTTTGCACTGTTGTAAAAAAGTCTCGTAGTGATACAAGTGAATTCGTCAGTTAAAAATACTTTTTACGGGAATTTAAAACCTAATTTGTGACGGTTGACCATCATATGCACTTGAGTGTTTAAAAACATTCAGAATTTTTATTATTTCAATGGAAGGGGCGCTGAGCGAAATCTGAGTTGCTAATGAATTATGCAGTATTAAATCTAAGTATATTTGTGTTGGCAGCGTAGAGCCTTGGTTTGTCCATATTACGTGCTCGTCGCGATTGCCATACCAAGCCCACCAAGGGCGATGACGCCAAAGAGGTTTCTAATTGGTTTTGGGGACGTTTATGCATTCAAAAATTTTTTTTCACCAATTGATAACCAATATCGACTTTCGCTTACTCTACGCTCATTGACTGCATATGAGAGGTTTGTTAGAAAGGCTGGGAATTTACAACCTTTAGTCATTGTATTCTGGCGTCATAACCAATGACCAAATCACAGGTGAGGATACTCAGAATGAGTGTCCCTTTTTTTACTCCTTTTTAGCAAATACTGCCAAAGAAAAAACCAGGACCCCATCAAGTTATACCCAGTATTTTTCAGCATTACCCTGCGAGATTTTTATGGCAAGAAATGAATTGAGCTCTATTGAATAGGCGCACTCGAACATTCTTTTTGGAACGAAATGCATGGTAATGATCTGTAAAACTGACATCGTGGCCAATTAATTCTATACTCCAGTCTCCCCAACTATACAATCACCTTAGTGTTGCTGCATAAAGACGCGGCTATTTATTGTTGTGACCGAAATAATCCTTTGCCACGGTACCGCAGCGTTCTTCTCTCTTGTTTCAGGAAACAAAACAATCACCTCAGTGTTGCTGCATAAAGACGAGGCTATTTATTGTTTTGACCGGAACAATCCTTTGCCACGCTACCGCAGCGTTATTCTCTCTTGTTTCAGGAAAAAAATGCCTACTTCCACACCAAAGTCGTTACTTCTCATTTTCGCAGGTATTTAGGACAATGGAATACATGTACGGTTTGCTTGACAAGGACGATGACGGGGACCTAGACTGCTCGACGGCTATCCGAACGGAAATCAACGAAGAGGAGCAGACCGCCACCTATCTCTGGGTCCTGTGGGGGCCGGATGGCCAGCCGTAAGACCTGACTGCGGCCGGAGAAATTTTCTTCCGTCAGATTTAATTTCATCGGTGGTGTTTCTAAGTGGGCTGGGTGCCAGGGCTATTTGCACTTTGCGCTGGTTGAGGCTTGCTAAGAAGACGTCAGCAAACAGGCATAAGAACAAAGCCTGCTTCCACAATCAATTCTCGCTGACCGTTGTGATCGTCTCAGTGGGCAAATTCAACAGTGAACCCTTGTGGAAATGAACTGCCTGTATTTAGGGAGCTTAGGCTACACCTGAGCAATGAAGCGCACTGTAGTGAAGATACAGAATTGTTTTGCACACCTGGGAATGTTTAACGTGTGCCAAAATGTCCATGAACGGGGGTTCTGGTTTTTGCCTCTATCAGAAAGTCCCCACGGCGCTAAAATCACACCCACGTCTTTGAGCTCAACTGCACTCAGCATGAGCTGCGGGGCCTTGACGGTAGGTAAAGGTTCAAATTTCGCAGGAAAAGTAAAGCAGTACAGTGTAAACTTTGGCTATTTCGTACGTATAAAAACAGCGAAACGGTGCAAGAAAGACAACTGGAATAGGAGAGAGAAACACAATGACAATAACAACGGGGGGGGGGGGGGGGAGGGTTGGAGGTACTATCATCTTTATTTCAACATCAACAACTACAAGAGTTCTCGATGCTGGGGGCACAATAAAAAAAGCCGTGGCTCGGCTTGACTGGGAGAGTGCAGGTATTCCTTGAGGTAGTAGGTATTCCTTGATAACACTTTTAAGCACAAGATTTTTAATGAAAGGACGTAAAGAACAGACAGACCTGTGTGTTTTGTGCCCTTTGTATAAATATTTTGGCGCTTAGAAGTCTCACAACTAGGAGCTGGCACTCAGCAATCAGCAAACTGTACCAAAGTGCAAAGTTGCCACCGCAGAGAATTCACTGTGCATAGGGCTGAGTTCTGAGAATACCGAAGACATTGTTTAATTGCGCTATTTCTGCAATGAGCAGCGATACAGGCTATCTGACGCATGATGCGTCTTTGTGGCAGAGAGAGCGGCAATTAATGTTCTTAGATGTAAGTCAGTTCTTGTACTGTTTTAGTACGGTCAACCGATGAGGGAACAGACGTGCACTTGCAAGACCGGCAATTTAGGGCTAAGGTGCTCTCGGTGGATGAGCGCATGTTGCTCGCATGCTCCCTTAGTCACTTTCTTAAGAAAGGGCCGTTGCCAAACGGCCCGTATAGCTGGTGTACGAGCTTCACACGAGCGAGGGTTCTCGAAAAGCCGTCCTTATGCAGTATGCACGTGGTTTGTCCCGTGGTTATCCTTTCCAGCTGCATTCCGCTGGTGCTACAGGTGAACCTACCTTCGAATTGATTCAACTTGTTAGGAGCGAAAACGCTGAAGACGCGCTAACTCTCAAGCAGACTTTATTGAACATTTGAGCTACTCCGTGACGTACATGATAACTACTTACTTACTAAATATCTTAGTTCCCCTGAGTGGCCACCATGGGAATTACCCTGAAAGCACCACTTCGAAGACGCTGAGAAAAAGGTAGTAGGAAATACCGCTGATAACCATTCGGAGCATTACATATTGAGGAAAGGACCGCTACACAGAGTTCCTGACAAGAAGGAAGAGCAGGAGGAAAACATTTTATTCTATCGTATAGCTTGTTTGCGTGTGGCGTCCGTATTCTAGGACGCTGTTGCTTCTTCCCGCGGTCTTCACTCTTTTGGTCAGCCACGGCTGCTGTTTGTGTTAGAGCTGGCAAGTCCACCTTCCCCCTGCTCCTGAGGGTGGCTGTTGTGATGAACCATTTGCAAATTACCTAAGGACGGAACAAATGGTGGAACACCGTTATTCCACAGCGGGGTGTAGCTCCGCTAAAAACCGTAACTAACCCTGCACAGAACTTTATTCGCGAGAAAAACTTATTTAGCGTGGTACGGAACATGCCGAACACTTCTTCCACCTGATGTGAGAGGTCGCCAGCTCTGGGCACCAACTAACCGGCAAGTGATCGTCGTAATAAAAAAAGCACAAGATTCGGCGTTCGCGTATCGTTTGCCGTACCGAACATGTTGAGTAAACTCTGCAAAAAGGTGCAATCACAGTACCACCGGAACAGAGATTCTGGGAATACACGTGACAAAATACGGAGTTGGTGTAGATGGAGTGGTTTATAAGAATTCACTCTTTTTTAAGGAGTTCGCACATTGGGTAAAGGGGCCGTTGTAAAAATGTGCACCTGAGGGAGCATGCGAGCAACCTGTGTTCATGCACCGGCGGCTATTAGTACTTCCATTGCTAGTCTTCAAATGCACGTCCGCCATCCGTCAACGCGGACATACTGAAACGATGCCAGGACAAGCAGCTTCGAGAGTTCTTCAAGGCCAGCGCCATCTCTGAGTAACGCGTAGCATGCATCGATTCACCCCTCTCAGCTTTTACGTGTGGAGTGTTGTACGTGGAAAAAGTGTATTTGGTTTTATTTGGAAAGCCCTGCAACGTGCATAGCCGATTCCTTTTGACAGCTACAAAAGCCTTTCAAGAAGTATCAGTTTTTAAATAGGCGCAACGTGAATTCAAGAACACATATATGTCCTTCCTTCGAAGAAACTTTGTCAATTTATAGTCAGCGTCATGCGTAGCCACAACATTTTAGTCCCTCCAGTTTATAAATCACTTGTCCTCTGCTCTGCGACAATTGCATTCCGTCCTTTGATGTTATAGTCTCCGCCCCTTCGCTATTGCTAGAGCGTAACAAAGCTCTCAGCATATCGAGAATAGGACGCTTGTATAGCAAATATCCTGAAATAAGGATAACTGATTTGCCATGTACGTCGACCTCAGACATGGGCGGTGCTCGTCCGCAGAGAATGAACCTCTCCGCGTACGCACTAATCTCGCTTGCAACGGCCGATCCGCCTTTATTGGGAGGCAAAATATCACAAAAACATGCCATATTAGATAAGCCAGTTGCGAGTGCCAAGTCAGCTAATTGCTGCTTCGTTTTCTGATTTCTCCTTTGTCATTTTGGTCTATATTTATAACTTCTTAATTTAGCATTTTAGATTTAACGTTGCTTGCTTTTCTGTGAGTTCCCGTATTTTGCGGTGTGCTGTTTTTACCGCTAGTTCACTGTTGCGAGGCAACGCAAGTACCTAGTTTGTCCGAAGGAGCACCTGCTGCGGGATGTCTTATTTTTGTGCTGAAGTAGACTTGGGGAACTTCTTGAGCTGCGGCTGTGTCTTTATATTTTGGAGGAAATTCTACGCACGCCGCATCTGATGTTTGCCTGGCGAAGCAGCTTTCGTGTGGTCATAAGGCCTCTGCAACTCCCCAGCGGCGACGGCTTACAGACTTTTAAAGTCTGTTTGCCACCCTAATTTGCTTAGAAGACTCGATAATGGCAGACAGGTAGACACTGCGGCTACCATTAAGAAATTTCTCTGCCAACAAAACGGTGCGCGTCACCTGGGACGATTTCGTCAACTGCGCCTGGCATGACGAAAAAAGGGGCGTGTTCTTTCATAATCTCCTATGTGTGGTCATAATCTCCTATGTATGGACGGCCGACGCTAGAGATCTATGCTACTGGAAAAAGGTTCATGAGGGTTTGCGCACCTATCATTGCGCTCGTGCTCGAATTGTTACAAGGCGAATTCATTGATTTAGTTAAGCTAGCCGGAAGTTTAAATTCTGTAGGCAATGTTTAAGTAGCTACGCCGAAATAGAATTCTGCTGATATTCCAATGGCATTTAGTTTTTATACCTCGCGCCGCATGGCAGGCAAGTCCGGTTTTATTGTTTTATACTTCCGTAAGAGCACGCACAATGAACAACACTCGTTCTAATTCATGGTGTGATGGAACATGCTATCTTGCTCAGTGTGAGTTCTCGCATCGCTATAAATGGGTGCCGTAACTGCCCTAAAGCTTAAAGTAAATCAATCAACATAATTTTGCTTGATCCGCCACAAAGATTTAGCGTTACAATAAAAATTCTTTTAAAATTCCGTAGAGGGGACTTCGAATCAGAAATTGCGGAAAGGCACATTAAAAATGAACAAACACACGACACGCATGCAATGTTCTTGAGTGCCGAAAAGGCGGCACACAAATCTTTCGATCGAGAAAAAATTCTAAATACGAAAGTTTATGACATTATTGGGCACAAATGTTGCCGTTCACATGATTTGGCACGCTCTACTGAATTTTGAGATAGCAAGAGCATCTTGTATTGTAGTGACATCTTTACACAGCAACGTGTCCTCTTTTAATTTTCACCAGTTTGCACGCCAGGCTACAATTAGGGGAAATGGTTTAATGAAACCTCTTCTCGTGTTGCCGCTTATACGAAATTTCTAATGTTTTATGCACTAGGGAGCGTCTTATCGAGAAATTTATGTAGTGGTACCGACATCCTGTATCCAGCGTTGGCTTATATCATTCAGCTATCTCAGCTCTGCGTGCTTTATTAAATTTGTCTATATGTCATAATCATCATTATTAGCATGTCTACGCCCACTGCAGTGCAGAGGCCACTCCAATAGATATCCAGCTTTGCTGCTCCTGTGCTAGCTGCGACATATTTATCCCGGAAATCTCATCTGCCCACCTAACTTTCTCCAGCCCCCTGTCCTGCTTGCCTTCTCTAGGGATCCACACTATTACCCTGGACCAGCACCATTATACGCCATTAGCTTACAAATACGTGTAAGAATTACATTAGAAATTTTGTTTTTGTTTTTGTTTCTCAACATCAGGAACATTGTAAATATAGATGAAGTAACTGTTTTTTTCTCTTGCTTTGCCGTTGTAGAGATTGCGCTGAAATAGTTACAAAGTTACAAGCGACATAGTTACAAGCTACATTATTAACAAAGCACTTTTGGGATCGCACATGCAAATACGCATGTGAAACCATCACGCTATCTGCAGTAGAAAAGGGAGGAAGAAAAACAAACCCGACGCTGACCACTTTGCCCTTTTACAGAAAAAAACAAGCACACTGCGCAAACCGTTATTCGTCTATTATATAGTGTGTTTAACTTCGTCCGTGTTAAAGTACCTGTCGGCAAAAGTATTAGAGCCCATCTTCGTAAACCAACAATAGTCATCCAGCGGCAAGGTTCGCTCCACGTTCGCGGCCAAGTTCATTTCGGCGATGCAGTAGAAGCTTTTTGACCCGCAGTGTCCGAGTGCCGTGTTTCTGAATGTCTTCCTTTTGAATTTCAGAATGCCACTCAGCTTTAATTATAAGGTTATACCGGGAAGTGATCAGGCTACTTTTACCATTGGAGATGGTAAGTCGGGTTATTCGTGCAACATGTTGGCACTTCTGAATTTTTAGCTAGTAGTGATCGCCCATGCGCTGATTCGCAACTTATAATCAAGAAACCTTGAGATTAACTTGGGCGAAGGCGAAGGTCTCTGTCTTCTGTCATGTGCTCCGTTTGTTTTCGGCACTTTACCTATACATGTAAGAAACATAGCACAAAAAAGCGAACACAGAACGTTTGGGCTCCATAAACAGGGCAGGTGGTTCGATCAACATATCACTTTGTGCCTTCAAAATTTCCGAAAGGGAACACAAAGTTTACCGAGTGTAACCCCAAAGAACCACCGTAAATGCATAAAAAGCCCTCTTTTAGCCATTATATTCAAGAGCCCATAACGGTGGCGCAACGTGGGCTCACCGGACTGTCTACAAGAAACAAGTATCAAAAGTGCTCAAACTTTGGCTGGTTCGTACGTAATCCAAGGAATGAAATCTGCGCTACGCACGGGGCGCAAGAATGAAGAGCCAGCTCAAGTGTTTCTGTCTTCTTTCTCCTGTACCGTCCATCGCTCTGTATTTCCTTCCTTTGGAAAGAGCAATGCTCGAATGCTCAGTTGATCATCATTTTTTGCTTCACCATAGTTTACTTCTCGAGAAGCAAGAGCACCCTTGGTTCTTTTTTTGATAAATGCTCGAACATTTAGGAAATATTGCGGTAATTCGGCAGAGCTTAACAACTATTGGTGTCAAAGGCCCATTTTAATTTTTTATTGCTAGGCACACGTAAACGGGTGGGCTTGATTCAGAGCCCCAAACTCCTGATGATATTCGGCAGAGTGCAAACATTGAAATAGCAGATGAATTTTACTTCGCAAAATTATAGTCAACCGGAAAGAACTCGCGCAAGTATGTGAGTGTCAGGATAATATTACGTGAGGGAAACTACTGTGCATACCATTTTTGTCTTCTCGCAGGGGATGGACTCGGAAAGACTGCTACATTCCTCTACGATGACCACAATGGTTGCGCTGTGGCGGTTCTTCCTTTATTTGGTCGACCAGGTAAAGCACGACATAAGGGACCGGTGCGATTTTTAGTTATGTTCAGTTCCAATAACGGCCTATAACACTCTACTAGAGTAAGATGGATGTTGGTTAAAAACCTACGAAAGTAGTTACTACCAACCAGTAACAAAGAGACAAGCAAAATTTAGATTACAAAACTTGAATAATAGGAAAGTTCGAAGATTTTAACATTGTTTACATGTAATCTGCTCTACAGCTTCAGTGCTTCAGGCGATGTAAACACAGTGGCATTTGTTCATGTAAAGAATTTACGGAGGTATTTTATGAGCTCGCCTAAAAACGGTCATTTAGTGAGTATAAGGTGCTTCAACCATTCCTTCTATTTAAGGGGGAAATGTATTTTTGGTTACTTAGACGAGATAAGCTTTGTCGGTCTGTTTCCCTGATTCAACTGCCTGGGCAGAACTAAAAAAAAAACTTTCCAATAACAAACAGAGATTAAATAAACTTTCAAAAAATAGAAATTCTTTCATCGTAGCTCAAACGTGCCCTACGAAAACATGCCCTATTTGAGGCAACACATAGGTTCACAAGTTACTGTAGCCGGGTTCTTTATTTAAATAAAAGTAGACGTTCGCCTAATTCTTCCGATATCGAATGAAAACGCGGTAAAACAATGTTTTAAAAAAATACAGGAAGCGTTCACGCTTGTGGTCTAGTTGCCGCCCCAGGCCCAAGAGTAAAATACTTCTCAGCAGATGGCGCATGAGGAGTGCGAACGCTGGAAAATTGAATGAAATTGAACGAACCAGCATTACATGTATTGTGGCAGGAGCAGAGGCCAGGGGAAGAGCGTAAGGGTGGTCAGGGGAAAGAAGATAGGCAGTTACATTCCAGGAGTGGATGAAGTTTGTCATCCTTCAACCACATTTGCAACGAAGCCATGAAACGGGCGGCAACCTTTTTCTGTGTTACAAGTGACACTGAGCGCCTCCTCGTGCTCTTTACCCACCTAAATTCCCTATATTTCAATGTAGTCATTTTCCCTGCAGATTGCGTCATGGGAGTGTCAGAGGAAGTGAAAACCCACGTTCCGCAAAGCTGCATTACAGCGTTTGAAGAAAACTGCCACACCAAGGTGCGGGGCTTCGACAAAGACACGTGTAGTGGATGGTACGACGACGAGGAAATCGCGCGGTCTCACGGATCAATCTGAATTCATCTCTTCAGAACACGCAACCAGAGGAACGTTGCCAAACAAAAAAAAATATTACAATTTGCCTATTTTGCAATTTTTGTAAGTGCGTATTGCGGGATCGCATGCCTTGAAATTGACTAGTTAGTGCACACTGATGGGCAGATTATTCTCTGAATTATTACCTACTTCGTGTTTAAGACAACCCGGGATAGCGTGCGGTAATAACGCCCCCTTCAGCAAAAACGTCGATCCTTAGCTGTCTCTCCGTCTATGCACAATAAAGCTCCCCACTTTCCCACCTGTCTTGCAACTTCAGCGGGCCTTGCTCAAATCTTCTTCACCGGAGGAGCAACTGCCTTGATAGGCCGTGTCACCAAGCAACCTGGGGCCTCATTTGTGCCATTACTGAAGTTTTCTACTTGTAGCGCAATACAATAGAAATACAGTAGTCATTCACGAACAACAGGAACAACCGCCAATCGTTGGCTACCGCAACACAAAAAATCTCGTAGCGGCATCTCTTTGTTTATTCCTCTATTGAACCACCTGACTAGTTGACAGAACGCGTGAGCACGAAAGAGAGACTATTTTAAATTACTAAATGCGCTACCGTGGTCAAACCAAGTGGATGACATTCAGAGTTAAGGAAACCTCACGTATATTGGAGGGGGAAAAGATCAATACATGACCAAGAGCGCCGTCATTCTTTTCGTTACAATATATGTTGGATTGCTTTTTACAGTAGCAAGCAAATAGAAAGGCATTACAAATATTCAGAAAGAAAGACGAAACATCAAAACTTTAAAAACGGCCACAGCTAGAGCTGACTCAAGCACGACACTAAAAATAGTTTCGAATAGATTGGCGCGCCAAAAGCATGCACGGGCGTAAGGTATGTTGAATTGAGCAAACATTTATTGCATTTATTATGTCATGAGCGAGAATAAAGGGGGAGAGCGTGAAGCATATGAGAAGGGATTGTGGCTATATTTTAAAGGCGGTAGAATGCAATCGTTTACGGTTACTTTTGCAGCCTACCAAGCAAATGCGGGCCAATTTTTTCTCTTACATTTTAAGTACTATCACCCAATCGTGTGCTCGAGTCCAGCGGTTGCGCGGGTAACTGCTGCAATATGACATGGCAAGCTTGACTGAAAACAATAAGCACCTCCAGGAGATTTTCTAGATTTAAGATGCCGTATATTGCTGGTTCTATGATTGATGATGAAATAACTAAAGGATGGACGAGATAACCTTACTGTCAAGGAAACATCCAAAGATTCACGCTTGCATCACGTGTTCATCACAAGTTTGCATTGCATCATAACACCCTGCTAGCTCAGAGTCCAATGGTTATAAAAATAAACCACGCCGCAGCAGGGACTACCACGGGCGTGCCGAGTTCAACTCGGCCGTGCAACAACATGCCCGAGTTTCTTCCGAGTTCTAATGTCAGTCACACACCCAACCCATTCGCAGGCGTGGCGTAACAACCGAAGTCACACCTACCGATGGCGTCTACTTTGTGAATAGCGTCGCAGCCCCGAAGTCGTCGCTTGATGACTGCTAGCAGCACCAAGAACTTAGCACAAACCAAAAAAATGAAGTTTCCAGGCCACCGTGAGCCAATTGTGACACAGTCGCGGGGCTGTTCGTTCGGAAATTCTGTTCATTGTTGTACGAGCCGTCACAAGAGGCCAAAAGGACCCGATTTTCCCATGGCAGCCTTCTTCACACGGCGTGAAAACATAGGCGGTGACAAATGACACAATTTCAACGTCTAAAACGCACTCGCAAATGCTCAAACACACTGTTGACACGGGAATATTTCTGATAAGCGCCAACCTTCCACACTCAAGCCAGCCGTAAACATCAGCCATATTTGATCATCGGGAGCATGGCGCGTTCCGTTCGCTACAGTGGATCCCTTTGATTACTTGGTTTGCGCTTCCGCAGAACTGCACTGGGGCTGCCCTCAGGCCAGGTAGGAAACATAATTCAGTGGAAGAACAGAACACCGAGAAAAACGCACCGCCCCGCTCCGGGTGTGGCCAACAGCCACTCTGGGGATTTCAAAGTAGCAGTGGAATTATCTAGTTTATGCGGGCTAATGAAGATTGCAGCGTGACTTTAGATGGTGCTGCGTGTGGAAGATATCACAAGCCTTACTTTATCAGCGTAAGCGGCCTCCGCGGGATGTTGGCGGTTTCGCTCGAGTGGTATCGAATGCTTTTTTATCACTACTTTCATAACCCAGCAGCTGGAAACTCGGGAGCGGGCGGAACTCGGGCCTTCTGGAATAGCGCCCCTGAAGCAGTACACTCTTACAAATATCTGGGCGTGCAATCAACGTCTACATTGTCTTGGAAGACGCGCATTTACATATTACAGCTACCACTAATATCATGTGAGGCTACTTTCGAAAAAATCTTAATCAGGTACCTGTTACACTGAAAGTCTTACTATAGTAGGTATTCGTACGAAGCAAACTTGAATACGCAGCATTAGTGTGGGAACCTGGTCATGAATCACGGCTATAAGTTATAAAGACTACAAAAACTGGGCATCCAGCTTTATTATTTTGAATTACCAACGCACCTCGAGCGTCGCATAATGAAAAACACTCTTTCTTTACCTCTTCTTTCTCTTCGCTGGCAAGCGTCAACTTCACAAATTTTGCTACAACAAAGAGTTACGTAGGAAAAGATTAATGTCGGCGCCAGCATATATTTGTACTCGCATTGATCACCGTCGAGGAGTAGGGATTCTATCGGCTCATATCAAGGGTTTGCAATACGAATTTGTGCCACAAACGTGCGTATGTTGGAATCGCCCTCTCCGCGGCTTTCTTGATATACGAGATGCTCTTTTATGTAAAGTTGCATTCGCTAATTTTATTTCTTAGCAGCATTGGGTTCATTATTTTGTTTATGTTATTTATTTACTTTTAACACTGCCAGTCTGATTCTTAGACCATAGCAGGAGGGCGTACAGACTGTACATTCAGGTGGTACATAAATACATTTCAGTGCAGAAAACATAAACAGGAATATAGTGCAATGACAGTCATCACAAAGCATTAAAGCTAAAAATGTACAAAGTAAGCTTCTTAGGAAGAATACGTAGCTGAAGTTCCTTAACACCACATTTGTAAGGCTTACAATATATACACATTCTCAACAAGCCTACTAAATCACGTTTTTTAACCTCAGAAAACAACAAAAACAAATGTAGAAAAATTGTACATGAATATTGAAAATTTCAAACACTTTATCAGGTAACGTTACGTGATCGAAATTTTTCTGTTGGTTTATTTTTTACATGTATGAAGCACAGTAAAAGCTCGTTCATTCGAACTGCAAAGGACCGCACCTCAGTTGGGAATACTGAGCGTTCTAACTAACGAAAGCAAAGCACAAAACCCGTACAATGCGATTGCAAAGCAGTAGAGCATGTAAGCAATCAAATGCTCCAAAAAGGACGCGTTGGAAGTATACATTTTATTTATGAAAACGAAACGCAGCACTTTTTGTTCTAACAAGAGCATGTGGCGGCAGACCTCCTTTTTTGCGTACTCCAAAACTGAAGGACAGACGGGTAGCATTCCATCCGGTCACTACTTCTTAGCGATGGCCGCACTGGCGGTTCGTCCGCCACCTGCTCGTGGTCGCTGGCAGCGACAGCTAGATTCTACGCTGCTGGCCTAAAAAATGATAGCATCTGTAAGCACTCGTGTCCGTATGGACGTGGTCGGCAAAGAAACCTTTTCACAAACGTCCACCATGGCGTTTATGTTGCTTTTACTGATTTACCTTCTCTCTCCATTTTTCTCGCCTTTCCGGAGGCGACGCAACGTCGTGTGTAAGCAGGAGGGCGTCTTTCTGGCGGACGCAAGGCCGCAACCTGCCGTAAAGGAGACAATTAGTTCGAATTATGCGTGACTGAGGCCCCCGCGATTAATACGTAGATTTGTATGGAGGATTGCCCGGACCCAATCGTTCAAGTCGACTTATCCATAAATTCGAATGATTAAACTTCGAATTTACGAGGTTTTACGGTATATGTAACCACTCCCCTAGATACTGCCCTCGGGCACTGACGGTAATTGAATAAATAAAATTAAATAAATCAATAAATACCCATCACCTCTGCCGTTTTCATTTCTTGCTGCGTCATCACCAGCTAATCTGTAATTCCGCTCCATTAAATCGGATGCTGGAGGTTACACAACTTCTAGACGGTTCTCTTGTGATTGTCGCAACCGTGAAAATCGCAGAAAAAGTTTCGTGCCATTCATGTGGTATATAGAATATTTGTAACATCGCCTTTGCCATCCTACAGTGCAAACAACCAATTGTCTGCGACGAGTTGACGTTTTGTGTCTCAGTGTTTGGAATTTCTGCCACGCAAAATCAGGTAATGGCTGTTAGAAGATTGGTGCTGTTAGCCGGGCTTTAGAAATTGGCATGCGGCTAACAGCGCGTAGCTCGCACAGGTATTCGAGGGATAGATGAACGCTTTGACAGCACAATTGTGACGATGAAGTCAGTGCTGAAGTTGGACAGCCAATATAAGTTTTCAATAACACGATTACATTTCTACCATGACAGAACGGTCGTAACACCGCGAAAATATTGTACGTTTATCCTGATAGTGTCGAGGTCACACACGTGCACTAGGGCTACAGAATGTTGTGACAGAGCGATCATATAGGCGGAATCCCTGCTGTGATTGAGCGGTGGGAGGCGGAGTGAGTGACACTGCTAAATGTTTGCCACGACTCGGCAACTGGCACCAGGCAGAAGTTCCCCAAGCAATCTTCTGAAAAAGTACAAAAAATCTCCACTACAAAAAGGTGAGCGGCAGGATTATAGCACAGGTTCAACCGCCAGACGGAAGTAAATGTTCATCGGCAAGTGGGCGACAAAGCGACGCGGCGAGACAGGCGCCCTTTGGCAATGCAATAACCGAGGGCGGCTGTCATGTGAACATATGACTACTCTCGTCATATGTTTTACGCACACGTTTGAGGAGAGGCTGCACACGGTTATGGAAAAAAATGAGGCCGAAATTATTCGACCAGGGCTTCACGGTTGATTTTTGGCCAGGCATACCTTTCGGGCTTGGGTCAGCAAAAAGCAGCTACAGAATCAGTCTTTGGCACGCACTTCATTACGGACCACGACCAGAAATAATATCTAAAAATCAACACATCCAAGAAACCAAACAAAACCTATAGATATATACATATGTATATAAATATATATATATATATATATATATATATTTATATACATATATATTATAACAGCGTGTCACCACAGTTTTAGCCGCTTCAGGCACAAGTCAAATTATTATATCAGAAAACTTCAACCAGATTAGGAGTAACAGGTATTCTCTTAAAAACTCATTTGTTCCGGAATGCGGTAAGCGTCCCTACACCTGCGTGATGACCAGCCGCATGCCGAGGGGTCATCTCGTGTTCACGCTTTGCGTACGTGTCCGCGCAAAAAAGCTGATTTCTCTTCTCTTGCAAACATTCCAGCTGTTCGAAGCAGCAGCCAGAACTCTAACAGGGTTAAGACCCCCTCAAAATAAAATCTACAAAGAACCCGAGCCTGTTCAACAATCGCCAGGCACTCAGCGACTGGTAGAGCACACTTGACGATGTACTGGGCTACAGTCTGCTTGGGTGGACGATGTAAATATCCAAGGCAATTTGCTTCACGAAATGTGTAAGGATACTGAGAGTACAGCCATGGCATTATCAGCATGCCGATACCGCTTGGCAGTTACAGCCGACCGAACACGAGGCATGGAAAGGCGCTTCCAATGGCTATTAAGCACGTGACGATGTCCCACCAATATGGGCTACAAATTCGCTACCGTGGATGGCTGAAGCGACGTCGGCTACAATAAAGACCCGCTGGAATGTGCCTCCCAATTGAAAGTCGAGAAGAAGATGCCGCAGTCTGTAGCCGCCGATAAATGTAGCGTTTGCGAAAAGCGTAGGTCCAGCTGACGTTAAGTTTGGTAGTCCTTACAGGAATGCACTATTGTGTCCTTAAAACCTAGCTCTACGGGGTAGCCCAAGCCGGAATCACCATCCGTAATGCAGAAATTGCGGCCAGGTTGTATGGACAGGTTGCACGCTGCCATCTGCGATCCCGCGGTGCATTTTCCGATCAGCACCAAGGGTCAAGTGTTGTGATAGGCGTGATGCTATAAAGGGTCATGGTAGAAACCAAAAGAAGACCTTTCCAAACAGGATGTTGCGGAGATGCTCGGGGAAGATGAGCGCTGCCTAGAACACGAGAAAAGGCAATGGTGGCCAGGGCGGGAAGCCAGAATTGCGTGGATAAAGCGAAAATCGTCAAGGCGGCCTCCATCTGGGATATATAGCGACGTACCTCGGTGTGCAAGAGATGGCGATAATTAATAGAGATGCTGGAGCTCGCGGTCGATCAGTAACATGCATGAGGCATTTGACGGTCAATGCCCTTGCATGGCAAAGACGAAGCTAGTTGTCTCCAGCAAGCAAGACAACAAGAGCACTCTCAATAGCGCACTGATCGGCTCAAAGTTCCTTGTGCCAAACACTACCCTAAGCTGTTCAGCACGCCATCTTCAAGATCATCGCCTGAGGGCCGATGCAGAAGGTGCGCGCTGTGGGGCACCGCTGTGCAGAGTGGAATACTTAGGCCACACGCAAGTACCACCAAAATGTGTAGCGACGGGATCCACTGCCTATTCAGCTACCTCAGGAGATAAGGCTATAGCAAAGTGGGGAAAAAGACAAAGCTCCACCGTAATGTAAAGGAAGTCTAAGACAGCATCGACTTGCCACATATAACCTAGGCGCGTATGCGCCAGAATAAGGGCGCGCGCGTGGGAATAGCTGCGACGCGCGGTGGTTACCAGGCACCGTCCGGCGGAAGGTGATTTCAGGGGAGTAGGTTTGTCAGGCCAGTCATATCTTAGAATGAATAACCACTGTCAGGAATTGTATCATTCTAGGGGAATGCCAGAAAATGAAGGCGAGCATTTGGGCTTTTGGAACCAAAATGCGGTATCAAGCTTGTACACGGAGCACGGGTTTCGTATGAGCTTTTTATTTCTTCGTCTTTTCGCAGCCGGCGCCAAGGCGCCAGCTGGGGCTCCCGAAATTAGGGTAGCCGCATAGCGGTGTCGTTGGCCGGTACGACACCATGCTCTTTAGGAACAAAATAAGTGCATTTTAAAGCAGAGCGTTTTGTGGATAGGATTCCGTAGATTTTATATGTTCTCAAGCAATATCTGAAAAGGCGTGTTGCGCCTTTGCACCGCGAAGCCTCCCATTGTGCAAGGAGCTCACGTGCGAGAGTCGTTTGTTTGCTTTTAGTAGGGCCCGAATAGCCTTTACCACAATATGTTTTTTTAAACATGGTCGTTGAGCAGCCAGCGTCAGCCACTTCGACCCTGACAGCGTCCTCTTTTGTTCCAAGTATTTGCGTGGCTATAATTTTCTTCCTTTCCGCAATACGGTGGTAGTGGAACGTCATGTGCGTCCAGATTTCTCGGGCTACAGAGGACAGTGGTCACCGTCTAGGAGTATAAATTCCGAAACACAAGACAATAAACGTACGTGCGTACCTCTCACCACTGTGACCACGAAAGAATAAAATAAGTGGGCAAGTAAAAGTTCACAATATTTCTGTCACCACTATGTCTTCTTCTAAACAGCTTCGCTTCACAACTTGGAATGCCTCGTGATTATCTATTCACTGGTCACAAAGAAGGCAACTTTGCTTCCGGAGAGCTTAAATGAGCCATGATCAAATGCTCATTCCCTGGGGTAAGGTATAATTTGTGATGTTTCTGTTATAAAAATTAATCCAATCTGGCGAATTTCTTTCCAAGCATATCCTTTCCTCCTCATTTGCTTCCTGCTGCCACACCATCGTTTTTGCTTAAAAGAACGTCAGCCCGATATAAAATAAATTGTCGCCTGCTTCAGACATAGTTATCACGCACGGAGTGTATTTTTCCTGAAATACAACGTAAGATTGCGTAAAGGCAGGGTGTAGATTCGAAAATCTTACCCGAATAAAGAGGGGTGGCAAAAAACGTTTCTTTAATTTGTGTGGGTAGAAAAACCACACCAGAATTTGTTTTTCTTATCAGCCGCACCAAATACCGCGGAGGTATACGCAAAACGCTTAAGTAAACCTTTCTGTTTTAACCCAATACCGAAGTTATTAAACGTTAGGTGTTTACAGCGGTTTGTTTCCACCACTGACGCCAATAGCTAACAACGTTGCAGCGTATCAGGAAAAGTTAGCAACGTATGCTGCAGGAAAGTAGAGAAAAATGCAGAATGGTTGGATTTCTTTGTACACTTTTTAGTTAAGGTTCAATGCATCCCCGCCATTTGGGAAATATGTATTTTAACAAACCAAGTCCTAAAGTTAATGTCGACGTGCTGGACAGTGACCCCTTCCATCACTCCACTCAGTCCAACGGAAATGACAGTGTGTATAACGAAACGAATACTAGGGATTCGTGACGGCTGTCATACGCGAAAAAAGAACCGTTTGCAATTAATAAAGGATAGCCTAACACTCAGAAACTAAAATGGGCGGTTACAGCTGTGGCAGGTGTATTTTCGTTCGCCAAAACACTTAACAGTAAAAATGATTTGGGACAAGAAATAGGTTAAACCACTGACTCGGAAACTCGTCCAAGTCTATTATACATGTAAAGTTGTCCATATCCCGGATAAATAAAAATTCTGAAACTTTCTGCTGTCAGTGCACACACAGCCATAGTAGGGAACATGTGGCCTCTCGGCGTGGGGTTGGTGCTCGGTCTGTATACGTTTACCTCAACTCCGCACACAGCCTGGGCACGTTTGGAGCCTCAGAATGGGGTCACGGATGTGTATGAGGTATTTAGCATCAACGCATTTTCTTTCCCGTAATCTTGGACAGAGCCTCACCTATCCACACAGAAGAATATTGTGCGTTGGATACAAACAAAGCGCAGTCACTGGATTAGGTGTTAGTTTTTGTATAATAAGTGTTTTCTGAAACGCCGTCACAGCAGAATTACTTACGAGGTAACTCAGCTCACTCCCTTATTCTCAATTTTATGACCGTGTTTCTACAGTTGCTTCCAAAGGTTGTTTTTTGCAGCCCATCTACGCTATGGCGTTAACATTCGTATCAAAGCGCAATCATGCGTCGCTGCGTCTTTATAGAAAGTAACAGGGCTTTTTAGGCATATTCTAGTTCTCGCCTAAACGTGTAGGTGTCTTCTTTTCTATCTGTTCGCAGGTATTGTTACATGTACATATTCTCCCTCGCATCTTAACATTTATGGCCGGAATGAAAACAGTTCGCGATAACAGCAGTATAACAGTGTACTCTCCTTCCAAAGATTTAAAAACTACGTTTCAATTTTACATTTAACAGGCAACCACTGAGGAGACCGGGGAGTACGTTTTCACAGTTATGACTACAGCCCGCTGATTTCGGTCCGCCAAGACCTGTGACTGGGTTTTCCAAAAACTGAAGTTGTTCTAAATGTACTGGCCCAGGTTTAATTTCTTGCGAGTCTGGTTTCAGGCATAAACGGGAACAATTTTTTGAACCGTCTGTTCACCGTGTGCCGCGTTTACAACCCGGGCGTGATCCCAGAAAGCCTCAATTGGCTTTGTTTCATATTTTATATTCACGTTTTTTTTCTCGGTGGCATATCCACCAACGCTGATCATACTTGTGCTGTAAACCTACGACTCTAGATTTTTTAAAATTAGGCTATGTCTGTTGCTTACACAGACTTTTCAATGCCCCCAATGCTTCTTCACGCCCACCGACGATCTACAACCACCCGTAGTACTTGAGTTTAAACAGCCTGGTTTGCGTGAAAACTTATGCGAATTCTACCCCATTAATGTACTGCCTGGCTTGCCGAGGCCATGTACAGCATTAGAGCGTTTAAGCATTACAAAGCGCAAATAAAAAAATGTTTGGCTCTTTCTTCTTTCTTTCCAAACCAAACAGAAAGTTAGGTGTACAAGTCTTGCACGTTTACTGCTGATTCGCACGCTCTAAACACCTATTTTGCAGCGATTCATTCGTATGGCACAAACATAAAACTCTACGTGGGCACGTTTAACAAAAGACTACAACTGCGATTTCAAACTGCGTGCTTTGGACAAAAACGTTTATTCTCTCTCTATCTCTTCCTCTGCCTTTAGCCGAAGACCTGGTAAGAAATCTTGTCTAGCCAGCCAGAAATCAATTTGATTTTTATTCATGTAATTTCGGCGTGTCCGAGTGAATTTCGGCGTGTGAGAGGCGGTTACGTACCACCATTGCACAGGGTGTCAGATGTAACTTTCAGATGTAATATGTACGCTTTACAATTCTAAACGTATACTCACACGACCTAAAATTTTTTTCCAAGCACAAATAAAACTCAGAGATCTTATGATGACACAGAGCTGTCCTGCCTGTCATTTTCTTGGTGTTACGAGAGTTTTTGAGCAGTAATACGGTTCCTTAGTGCAGGAAAATTAACATGCGTGTTAGCAACGCACTCCACAACTGCAACGATGAAGGCCATCACTGCGAATCGTAATTCCGATTTCGGGAAGTCTGTGCTGAATGCGTTTACCACCCCTTGCTTCTGAATATTTGTGTCTGCCTTTTGTACCCTATTTCCGGATTATTGTGAAGTGAATAATGTTTTTTGCAGTTTTTGGACAGAGCCGCCTCCCTCTGCGTTTTAAAGGAAGCTCCGGGCACATGTAAACCTACTGATATGCATTGCTTTCACGAACAGCTCCGTCCGTAAACACTGGTTGGAACAAAGCCTTTTTTCTTATTATTATATATAAGCGGAAACAGAGTCAGAGTTGTCGGTACAACAAAATGAGCTATAGCAGCCAGGACACCTCGCTAAATGAGGGTTAGTTACTGAAGCTTCAAGGAAACAGCTAAAGTCTTCGCAAGCGAGGGTAGGAGTAGCCACAATCTGTTTCAAACAGACCAATAAATGAACGTAGTGAAGGGTCAAGCATTACCAGACGTGGCTGCTACGTGCTGGAAAACTGTTTTAGTCACCAAGGTTCTTCCCGCTTTTGGAATCTTTTTCTGCCATAGGCGTTTTTAAATCTTCAGCCGATGCTTGGCTGGGGCGCTTTTTCTGGAACCAACACATACTTTGGATGTTACGTTTACGATTTTGAGTTACCGAACGAAGTAACACTGACTTTTAAACCTTGACAAAAGCAGGCAGGAGAGTTTCAAACGGTAAAAATAAACGTTGTGTGGCTCAGTTAGAACACCAGATGTCGAGAACAATGCCCGTGTTAATGCCCTGTGCATATTCCGTATTAGCGTACCTATAGGTCGAGCAAGTTATAAACACTCACAAGCTGCGAATGAGTATGATTATGCCCTGCATGCAATGGTAGCAAGAGGTTATGGGTAGAGGCGGAGTAATATTACTGAAACGCACTCGCACATACATTATGGGGTTGCAGGCAAATGATGGTTTAATACCGGCTCACTAAACTACAGTTCATTGTTACAGGTTTTTGTACTATATTACTGCCCTCCGTAGTGTTATTTTTCCACACAGATGCACTACCTTAAAAACTACTATTACATCAATGCACGCTCTTACTTGAGGGAGAATGATATCGCCGTAAGTGATGTTATGAACACTTATGTACAAAGCAAAAGTAACCATCTTTCTAGTTCTCCTCTTATAAAGACTAAAACCACGCCAAGTTTCCTATTTTCAATCTCTTTAAGACAGCACACACACCGCGCCCCAGCGGTGGCCGATATTTTACCTATTGCTCCGCTTTATATGGTAACACCGCAGACAGTCCGTTTCGGAATCAAACGCACAGGGGTTGCATCATCACCAGCATTGACAGGAAATAAAGACGCTGAATTCAACACAGGTTGAGCAGGAAAAGCTTGCTTTCGCCCTAATGTGCGTCTGGAAAACTGCGTCAACACCCAAATCCAAAACAGCTTTCTATGTGAATACTGAAGGCATGGAAAATCACTGCTGGCGACCTGTTTCCATGTCTCCAAAAAAACTACGGCAGTACGTGCCGATATTGCGTTTTAGATTAATTAAAAGATATTTTGTGTGTTTGCGTGAGTGCTTATTTCAGCTTTCAGTTGTGTTTGCTTCACAATATATCAATTTTATTTTTTCCCATTGCGCATTCCTTTTATGTGTAATATCCGATCATATTTTTTGCTTTGTAATGTAGTTAGTTTTTGCAGTGGATGGCACTTCGCTTATGGTGTGTCCCCCACCCCTTGTGTACTACACTCAAAGTGGGATCTTTAGAGGCATTTAAAAAAACAATAGGAAGATAAGACTAACGTTCACGTTTCGAAAATTGAGTGGCTGGCGGAGCATACACTCAGCATTCTGAGAGGAACTACGTAATTTCAACAGCGCTAAGAAACATCACTGATATAGCCATATTTTCGCATTCTAGGTGTTCCTTGTACGAATGCAACCAACGCACATATTAAAATGCCCCACCCGCCGCGGTGGCTCAATGGCTAAGGCGTTGCGCTGCTGAGCACGAGGTCGCGGGTTCGATTCCCGGCCGCGGCGGCCGCTTTTCTAATGGAGGCGAAAAGCAAAAACACCCGTGTGTACGAGATTTCGGCGCACGTTAAAGATCCCCAGGTGGTGGAAATTAATCCGGAGCCCTCTACTACGGCGCGCCTCATCGCCTGCGTTGCGTCGGCGCGTTATACCCTACAATCAATCAATCAATATTAAAATGCCCCGTGAAAATGCCAGCCTACCTACATCTATCGCCTATAGTAATACGTGTGTACGAGTCAACAGACTAAATTTACTTATTTTTGATGCTTAGTATTCAATTGGCCCACACGAAACATAACTCACAGCGAGATTTTAGGCCCTCTTGCGCGGTATTACCACTGCGGTAAAATTCAAGTTCCAAGGGCGGAACTGCAAAATAGCTCCAGTGAAATTGCGTTTAAAGTACGCACTCGTACATCCGCCGTGAGAGCCTCTGAAACGACGAGTTGCAAAGTACACAATAACTTCCTATTTCAAATTTTCTTGACATCTATATAATAAATTCGGCGACTGGTTTATGATAGCCATACTCATTGCATTTACAGCGTGTCAGGACATTGTCAGGATTAAGGTCATACATACAACGACACTGAAGTCAGTTTGTCAGAATTTTATTTCCCACTGCATTGGGCAGTTTACAAACATATATGTACCTTTACACCAGGTCTGGAGCCTTAGTTCACCTTTAGTTCCCCCAAACGATTCCGGGAATGGCCACGGTATGTGCTGTTGGGCGAGTTGGTAGTTCATTATAAAATAGCTACAGCGCGGGAAAGAACAAAGACACGATGAAAACACGAGACTAGAGCTGACTTCAAGCCGAAATATTTATAAAAAAACTTGTACCTTTTATACACACCCATCATGTTAACGACAGAAAAAATAACATTTCACGCAGCTCGCACTAGTGGTGCAAGGCTGGAGAAACAGCAGAGCTGGGGGTCCAGCTAGCTACACCCCACACTCACAGCGGGTCGCACGAGAAAGGGAGCAGCCGGACCATAGAGTGCAAAGCCGTTTTCGAGGGAACTGTAAAGCAAATGCTATTAAAGTATGTACTATTATGATGAATATGAAAGGGAACACGGGAACGCGTAGAAAACACCCTCATACGCAGCTATGAGTGATACGCAGCGACCACCGTCGGAAACAAAGTGGAAAGGGGGACGCTGTGCTAACAACTATCCCCATTCCCGCCGTGCGTCTTATCGGCTGTCCGGCGATGCCATATTATCGGCGAAATGACGTAGGCTGCTGCTTTGTAGAAATGCCAGCGCGGTGGAGGGCCAACAGTTAGTGGAAGAGCGCCCTCCTTTCCCCCTTTGGTTTTCGCAGCGCCATCCGCGTATCGCTCCGAGTCTGTTTCGAGGCTGTTTGCCACGCGTTCCTGGGTTCCCTTTCATATTGCTCATAATAGTACAGCGTTTTATTCAGTAGCAACTGTCGGCGCCCATGTCGTCGTCGTCTTCCGACGACACAGCCGCGTAGGGTAATTCCTGTTGTTGCGCGTCCGCGCCTAGGTAGACCCCCACTTTTTCGTCAGCTGCTGCGCTAGCCGTCTCGACGTGTGGTCTGCTAAGGAATGTCTTGACAGATTAGTCTACATCGTGCTCGGCGCTCGGATCCGCGGCGCGCCGATCGCTACACGACGACAACGACTAAGGAGGGAGCTCCTCCTGTGGCGTAAGCCGACGCGGAAGCCTGGATGACGCCGGGCGGTCTCCGCAAGGCAGGGACTCACGTGCGCTGGGGTTTTTCTGTTTACGCCGGACGGATTTGTGTCAGCCTAACAACTCTGCTGTTACAAAGACACCAAAAACAGTCCCGAAACGTACTCCGCCTAATAAAAAGGCACTCCTGCAATTGGGACTATCTATAAAGATACCAGGTTATGTCGTGTCTTATGTGCCTAACTTGTACAAGCGCTAGTCACGTCCTTTCATCGTGCTTTTGTTTCTTTTCACGCTGTAGCTATTCTAAGATGTTCACTGGTTTTGCAATGTGTTTACGTGCGGCCGGTTCCCTTGAAATGTCCCTCACATCCAGTTTATCGTAATTGTTTGTATTTTCTTAGTTCACGCAAATGCTCCGCGCGTTATAAGTACACCTAATATGCTCGAAATTTATAGACGTATGCTTACCACCGTGTCTGCTAACCAACGAGCGTCGATCTGCGAAAAAGATAGGAATAATAAAGCGACTCTACATACCATGCTTTCCTATTTAAAGGGATTCTGAAACAATTCATTCTGACTTCAACTCTTGATTGATTGATTGTGGGGTTTACCGCGCCGACGCAACGCAGGTGATGAGGCGCGCCGTAGTGAAGGGCTCCGGATTAATTTTGACCACCTGGGGATCTTTAACGTGCGCCGAAATCTCGTACACACGGGCGTTTTTGTTTTTCGCCTCCATCAGAAAAGCGGCCGCCGCAGCCGGGAATCGAACCCGCGACCTCGTGTGACTTCAACTCTTTCGTTCGGGTCTAGAAGCAATGTCAAATCTATAGTTATCATCAGCACGAAGCTGCAGTGCATGATTTTCTAGCCGCCGCAGAAATATCTGCCTTCCGTCTCTGCTTTGCTTTGTGGCTTTTTTCTAAAGTGGCTATCGAATGCGTTTATGGCGGCAACACATAGGAAGCGACCAATAGCCCGTACATTGCTGCAGTGACGTAATTCCAGCGTTCAAAAAGGCCAATACTCGAAAAAGAGAGAAAAATATTTTGGAAGTGTTTCTAAGTAAACTGATGGCCATAGAGAAGTAGTTCTAAAGACGATAGTCTTTCTTCGTCTACTTGAACGCGAAAAGTTTGGTCTGACTGTAAGCCCGTTTGTCCCTTGTCTGTCTGTAACTGGATTCAGCCTCCCGGCAAAAGCGAAACACAAGCTGCACAATAGGTTTATGCACCCACAGCCAAATCTAAACATCTAAGTCCGGTGGCAATGTTTATACTTGTCAACACTGTTGAGCAAGAACGAAAGATTACTCAAATATGAGGCAGAAAATCAATGCATAAGTGATATTTACAGTATTCTTTTATTCAAAATTTCCTGTATGGTTAATTTTTGCGATAGCAAATAAAATACTACATCCACTGCAGAAACAAAATCCACTCGGCCGCCTGCTGACGCGCGCGCAACTATAGCTCCTGGCGGAACTTCAAGAATTGAAACGGCAGCAGTAACGAAGGGTTCCACTACATTGGTACCTCGTCCCGCTTAGAACGCGCGTGGAATAGGGCAAAGTGGTTATATAAATGTTAGGATATGGTGTCTTAAATCATGCCTTTCTCCGTCTTACGGCAGCGCTGGCATCGAGGCAACCGGTGTCGTGGAATGAAGCGCGGCCAATTGAAATGAATTTAAGAAAACATTTAGCGTGTTTATCTTGGAAGGAGCGAGATGGGAAAGGAACAGCAATAGCGCTCAGCGGGAACGACAAGGGAGGCTATTACTTGGCAGGGGTGCCAGTCGACTATCGTCTTTCGTCGACATGCGCAACGAAGGAGCAGATACGGGGGAATACATCCTAAATACTGGATGTGTTTGTGGACTACGTTCTGAAAGCATTTAAGATTTAGAAAAAAATAGAGAAAATGTATTGCAGGGTTCTTTTAAAATGCCTATTAATCGGGTGTACAAACTCAGCGCTTGGCCAACACACCTGATATTTCAGTCTGGTAAGGTACTTTCGGAATTATAAAAATATCTTTTCAGTTTTGAACGTTTGTGTCGCTACAATGGTAAAAGATGTAGTGATATTGTTACGAAATAAGCAACCATTCACCATGATAACTGTGAGCTGCTTTGTTCGCAGTTTTCTGAAAGGAAAACTATTACCGCAGCCAACTCGCTACTTTTTTTCTCGTAGATATTTGAAAGGATGCCAGAGATTTACGTGATGTATGACATGGACGACGATGATGACCTTGATTGCTCAATAATTATCCGAATGGAGATCAACGAAGATGAACAGAGCTCCGTTTATGCCTGGCAACTAACCGTCCCGGATGGCCAACCGTAAGACATGAGTCCGATGGCGGGAAACACTTATAATAACTTCTCAACTGTACAACGTCATTTTATAATAGCACTTGCGCACGTAGTTGTAATTATGTTATGTCCATGACATAAAAGCGGGACACAAGGCTACATGTTAACGTCGCCCCCACAGTCATCTCCCGGTAGCAATCGTGCTCCTCTCAGCACCCCAGTTAGAAAGCCGCCAAAAACTCACGTCAGCCTTCGCAGTATCAGGCTGGCGGTGCAAGTAAAGACGACGTCATTGTGACAGAATTTTGAATCTGAGTGGTATCATGAAAATAAAACCGCGTTAATATACGTTCCATTATTCTCTGGTGTGTTTACTCGTAGTGAGGGTGAAAAGTGATGGTGAATGCATGTATCAAGTGAAAAAAACTTCAAAAACCTAGCACAAAACTTGCAGGCAACACGAGTGCTCGTTTTCTCCAGTTCTTCTTCCGAAAGTATTGGTTTTATGGGCGCATTTTCACGATAAATTAGTACCAACTCGATCAATGTGGTGTTCATCTTCATGCGCAACCTTCTCTCATTTCTACCTTTCTCTCTTCAAATATTCCACACAGCTCTAATTCTACCTCACCCTCGTCTCCTGCCCATGGGTAATCCCCTCTTCATTTCTTGTACTCTTTGATCCCCCTTGCCCTCCTTTATATTCCTTCTTCCGTCTACATCCGCACCACCGAGAACCCCTGTCTGCATCCGCCATTTCACCGTCTCTTCTCTCCCCTCCCCACGACTGCGTATGTTACATGCAAAGTTTTCGAGCACCACACAAAAATCACGGAAACAAACGGCAAGGCGTAGCACGCCATTTGTCTTTTCGAATTTCGCCCTTTTTATGCTGCGCTTTGAAAGAAGCCACAAAAACTAAACTCAGCTATTAATCTCTAAAAACACTGCTTTGTCCCCAGAACGATGATTCCAACTTTATTGAAAGCTTTGAAGAAATAATCAAGACGTTACAGAAGCGATTCAAAACATGCAGTGGCGACTTCCCGGTGACTTCTCTGTGTTGTAACCAAGTTTTGTTTGTGAGACATAGTGGCTGCCGACGTGTGCTACCGCCAACAAACATGACTGGGCTATTGAAGCGCAGCTTCTAGTTCTGTTTGATCGTATCACCTAAAGGGTAACGTGCTGTGAACACCCTGATAACAGTGCTTTTACTGTGGCCAGTATTATGTCACTCATGTCCGTAATACACCTATCTAGCGCGAAATTTTAAAGTTGTCATTTCTTGCGCTTTTTGGGTGCAGAAAAACGTCTTTCGTTGTTTGGATCAAGCTCCGCAAGTAACCAAAGGCTAGTTCGTTCACATTGAACAGATTGTATTTCCCTTTCATTGTGAATTTAAATCTCTCAGAGCATGTAAGGAGTGTACCTAACGACAACTTCACCGAAACGTTTTTTCCGTTTTTCTATTCTTAAACCACCCATATTCAAGCATACCCATGCCGTCTTCGCCCCCAGCCCTACCGACGCACTTTTTTTTTGCTGCGTCCTCGTCTTTTGCCTCCGCTCATCATTTTTCCTCCATCCTTCACACCCCTTTAACTACTTGTCACCCTTTATTTCTTGTAATCCAATCACGATCATTCAATCCTCCCCCCCCTAATCCAATCGCATTCCACCTCAATTTTACCATCTGGTTCTCCTTACATTCACTCCCTCTCTCCCTTTCAATCCTCTCAGTCCTTTATCTCACCTGCTTTTCATTTTTGCACTGTACACTCTTTTCACCCTCAGCAGCCTTTCTATTGGGCATGTACCCCGCCAGTGAGAACACATGCGAGTAAAATTCATAGCCGGTTTAGGTGACAGGCACACAGACAGAAAATTTTGGCTCTAGGTACCTCGAGACGTTATACCTTTGAATAAAATATTCCCAGTTGCAGCCAACTTATGATTTAACATTAATACAACATGCTTAATAATGCTGTTATTTGTAATTACGACTGTAATTGAGCTCTTTCCGGTGCAAAATTTTGTCTGTGCTAAATTACAAATGACAACAAATAGCTCCTAAAGAAATTATGGTAATTAAGTTGAAAAATAAGACATGCCGTAAACGTCTTCATATATGGACGATGCATGGTTCGCGGCAATATCATTGCGTATGACATCGCTCCCGAGATATTTTATGGCGTATGCTGTGTTGTTAGCATCCTAACTGCAGAACATGCCAATGAAAATTATTTCGACTTAGGACAAAAACATTTCAGCGCCCCTATGATTTGTGGTTTAAATGGTTGAACAAGTATAAGTACAGAAAATAATTTCTGGCATTCTGTTTACATTTCGCAGAATGAGCCGCATATTTACCTATGTGAGTATTTATAAATCTATGCGTGCATGCGTGCGTCCTGTAGGCCAAAAAACGCATATTCTGTAAACTTCTGCAGGAATTCTGTGCGTCCTTGTGCTGTTTGTATCGGATACCACGTATATCAGCGTTGATATGCTTGATGGATGCGATGCAACAGCATTTATTTTGTGTACAAGGCACTTGCGGCGTAAACAATGTTTAATAATATATCGTTGTTCACAGAACATCGTCAACACTGTGGGTGATGTTGAAATGATGATTTATTTTATTTGAACTGCATATTTTCTGAGACTAAGGTTCTTCCCGTACCATTCCATCTGTTCAAAGGTAGTATCGGCGGAGAGGTAACATTGCATGATAATATATTAACGCCATCTGTTTTTATATATTTTAAACCTGTAGTGTTGATCGCGATACATAATTCACAGGCCATTTTTACATTGCGGCACACACGCAAATACCGGCTTTAAGACATTATATTGCCAAGATGAAATGGAGTGAGAAAACCAAACTAACGTTGACTACATTGTGCAAGCGTTCCTTGTTTGCCAATGGAAAAACACTAAGTTATAGATTAGCCCCATAAATCAGCTGTTTTCTCTTCAACCGGTAGACGAGGATGACGAGGAACGTTCGTGTGTTATCTGTGTGGTCCGACAAAGTTGTAAAAATTCGGAACGGGTAATACGAAGGGGCAATGCCGAGTTTGCCAAACTCACTATCAATAGGTAATGTTGCTAACTGATTTTTGTCCATTCTAGGACTATGAGCTTCAATGTCAAGGCAAGACCGGGAAGTTACGTGGCTGATTTGTCACTGGTAGAAGGTAAATTTGATTATTACGTTCGAGAATTGAAAATATTTGTATTGCAGGTTAAAAACATGCGGGATCGAGCTACTTGGTAGTCCGTATTGAAATAAGGGAAAGTGATCAGAACATAGAAGAGACGTTGCACACTGTCGTTTTCTGTCATGTGCTTCAGGTTTTTTTTGTTACAAATATAACTTAAAATATCATGTTAACGTAAACTCAAAGACAAAACCATGGTTCAGCTTCTGCATATTGCACTCCAATGACCACTCTGTGTCTCCAACAATGTAAATCCGACATATGGGCGCAATGCACATAATGTTTGACTGAAAATGAGCCGCTGTGCTCCTTTTACCAGCGAAGCCGTGACGTGCCGCCGGCGTAAACGTGTTACGCGTGGCTGGACCATTTCCAAGTAACATGCGACCGGTGTTGGCCATTGCCACGTTGGCGCTTCTCCACACGCAGCACCCTCCGTTACCGCTAGAAGTGCGATTCACGCAGTAATACGCTGCGCTCCCTGTCCTGCGATAGACCCAGCCAATCTCTCCCTCTTGACATCCAACTCCTCTCCAACATCTCTTTTTCTCGCACATGGGCATTGGATTGTGCGTTGATAATTTCAGCGTACACCGGACTACTTTTACCTAGCCGTATAAAGTTTCTTTTTAGAAATAGGATCTGCGCTGTGGCACCACGTAATGCAAGCGTGACGTTCTGCAATGGATACGGCCACAGCCCAGATCTAATTTTTGAGTCAAATGGTAAGAACGCTACGGCTATCCGCCGACTTTGCTTTCTTGGTGGCAGCGACTGGTCACCCCAGCACCCAGCCCCAGTCCCCGTCTCACTACTGATGCTGCGTGCCTCATCTAGCCGTTTCATGCATCTTCACGTCCCTCCCATCCCATTCTTCACCGCATCTTTTTGGTGCCCTAGCCACCCTTTCTGCCCTACCTGTTCTTTATTCCCATCCACCCTGCATCATTTCTAGTGTGAATGGTCCCCATCATCTCTAGTCAAATCACTCCTCCTTTACTTCCCCGGTGCCCTGGCTGTCTCCCCCGCCGAAAGTATACGTATAGGCCGCTAGGGAAGCTCTTTGTTGGCATGTGTACCATGTCCGCACTAACACACTTCAACACTACTTAGACCCGATGCAGTGGAGACTGCAATCAGGACCGTGGACCTACTTCCCTTGGACAATAAAGTTTGCCTTTTCTCTCGAGTGCCTTGCCGTGAAGCTGAGCCTTGGGTTTGGCTTGGAGTGTCAGACAGAAAATGGTCTCCACCTTCGTCCGATCTTATCTGTAAATGGTTTTGCAATTAAGTAACGAGTGACGATGGGTGTTTTGTTAAACATTAAACTTCCTCTTCTAGAGTTTACCGAATGTGAACAATAGAACAATGTAATGTAAGCCTGGGATGGAAGAGTATTCTTGGCTAAAATACTCTTTCGATATTTATTACTCAAGGGCATATAACTGCGGCGCAAATTTGGGGCGCCAGCTTGTCTCGGAAACCGCAGCAATAGACAACGTATGGTCATGCTTGGTTGTGTTTTCTTTGAAGTTCGAAAAAACAGCACTAGGACAGGATGAAAACGTAAGATCAACCTGTGCGCTTAATGAGCGCCCATTGTTGCCTCAGCGCATCGCACCCGCCTTAGCTCTTTTTTAAAACTTTAATGAAATACCAACCAGGTTAAATTAACACTCTTTCGTTTCTTTCTGATTACCAAGATTCAGCATTTATTTTATTTTCTTTTTTTACTGATACTCAGATATTTGCGTATGGTGCAGTTCTGCGCCCATTGGTTCTTTCCGGTGGTATTGGAACATTTTTTGGTTCTATACTGACTCGGCCGGTGCTTTCATTCAAGGCTAACATACATCTTCTGTCAATAGGAGGCACAGATCCACTAATCTGAGAGCCACCAGCACACGTTACAGCAATAGAAAAGCTTCAATGTGTCACAAATTGTCGGATATGCTGAACAGAGAGGAATATAAACCCACAATACGAATACACTTCCTTGTCTTATGGTAGTAAATTGACAAATATTTTGTAGAGAAGAAGCCCAAAAAGGCTAATACACTGTGCGAAAGAGTGATGAGGTTTGTCTTGTGCATCTTACAGGGGATGAACCGCCGGGCACTATTACATACTTTTACACGGACTACAATACTTGCGTCATTGCAGCACTTCCTCTACTAGGTCGACCTGGTAAGAATAGTCAACAGAGTACGCTGTTTTGACATGTAGTGTTCATGAGGCAATGCCTGCTAAACACAGTTTTATCAGTTAAGCGTCATTTTACATTCTCTAGAAATATTACATGTTGTAAGAAATTATAGGTACCGTGAGCAATGTGACACGTTTACGGCGGCTGATTTTGCAAAAGAAATTTTACGATTTCTTAACACGTAAGTCCTCACCGAAGCCATAAGCTTCCGGGACACCGCTGTTGTGACGCTCTGTTGATTCTGTATAGAAGCTTGCTTGCGAGTGGGACAAAAGCACTGCAAAAGCCTTTAAGATTTTGTTGTTCAGAAATTATAATTCCTAAAACACCCTGTGCCTTTGCCCACAATATAAACATAAAAAAACATTATTGCGCCTATATTGTGTGCAGCATGCATCATGGGATCGGCCAGCGGCATCAAAACCAACGTCTCGCAAACCTGCATCGATAAGTATGAAGAAAACTGCCATACCAAGGTTCGCGGTTTCGACCGAGAAACTTGCATTTAGTAGGTAAGCCACGCGGAAGTCGAGCGCTTCCATGAATGCAGCTGACATCAACCCATCAAAACGTACCTTTGGCCGGCGCCGCAGTACCGATGAAGAAACAATAAAGCGTTACGACAAAATACTTCTGGAGTGCAAAAACCATCGTCTGTTCTTGTGTTGCGCTTCTCTACTTGCCTACATTGACAGTGACCCCTGGTTTGATTACTAACGCGGCAATTATGTGAATTTACAAACTTCTGGTGGAGTCCTGATTGTATGGGTGTACTCAAATAAACAGTTTTGTTTGTCTGATACACTTAGAACACAAATAGGTCAAAATGAGAGTAAATGGCTGGCCGCATATATCAATCCCAAGATGGAGTATGCAATACTCCTTCGAGTGGGAGTATCGCCTTATCCCAGTGCTTTAAGAGTTTATTTATTGGTATAGGGGAGTAAAATTTTGGTGACCAAAAAATGGGAATTTTCCAAGGGAGCATTGGGGGTATATCATTTTCTCCCATTACAAGTTCTTAGGAAGCGAGTTACGAGTACTGCTCAGTTGCATTAGGAGTATTTTTGCTGTTCTTTAGGTGTTTTATACAAGCGCCCTAGGAGAATTTATAACTGCACTTGGTGTGTGTTAGCAGGCTCGTATTTTGTTTTTCTAAGAGTTTCTAGGAACCGCACTGGCGTAATTTTTATTTTATTCTCGAACATTTCAACGGCATAGCGTGAGTGGTTTCTTTTTGCACACAGACAATTTATTACGTAGCGATTGCGTACATACACAAATGTTTCTAAACACGTCGATTACAACACAGTATAAAAACGTTCAACCAACAACACACGTACAACGATAATGCAAGGCACCTTGATAACAACTTTATTTTTTTGAACTCTCTTCAAGGAAAAAAATGTAAGCCCGTTGTAACACATGAAGTGAGCCCGGAATCGATAGTTACGCTGTTCAATTGCACTTGCTTCCCAAACACTGACGTTGCCGCCGCCTCCTGGCATGCGGCCCACGGAGCCACGGAACCACCGGCATTACAGGGATAACAAAGCTCTTTAAATCTACGGCAAAAAATACAGACGCGTGTTGTACCACCGACCTGAAAAAAAAAAACACCACTGTAATGACTCGGAACATTGATGGCGTTAGGCGGGACAAGGACGACGAATTACACACAACTGGAGTGCACTCCAGTTGTGTGTAATTCGTCGTCCTTGTCCCGCCTAGCGCCAGCAATGTTCCGAGTAAGAAACCAACTAGCCCCATTTCAAGCTCTGGTTAACTGTAATGACGCTGTACTAGTCCCTCTGTGCTCAACTTTTCGTAATGTCTGATTTTTTTATTTAAAGCTATGCATAGTTGCCATTTCAGTTGAGACACATCTGCTCACTAGCTGGTCAACACCACGCAGGTCAAGACGAAGTGCTTTTCAACACGGAAGGCGACCCCTGTTGGAACCAACTTATCAAAATGCTTCTCCATCTCCGTCTTACTCTCGTGTGCAATGTTTTGGTATCGGGCTTTAGGTTTTACCCCCGAACTTCCCCCTTTCCCCCGTCGTTGAGATTCCCGTCGTTGAGATGCATCCGCTGAATGAACATGGTTTTCGACGCTCCCCAACAAAAAGGACGTCCGTCAGCACTACAAAACACCTCACTTAAATCGCGTCTGCTCGTTCATTTTGCACACGCCTAGCTCCCTTTGTAGACCTCCCTCTACGGCGCCCTGACCCTCATCCTCCCCTAGTGAAACCAATGTGGCCGCAGGTACACTTGGCGGTCGTCCACCACGTACGTACCGAGTGGCCCGGGCACCACTCGCACTTCTCAGGAAAATCAGCTCTGCGGTGCTCGCTTGGCCAACTTCAGCTTCTTCTGCAAGTGATACGCCACGGATACAGCGTAACAAAAACACTTACTAGCCTTATTATCTTTCTTTTTCTATCGCTGTTCACAGTGCGAAAATTTTCCCTGTACTCGCATCGCAACACGCGCACACAAAACTGATGCTGAGAATGGCGATATCCCCATTTCTAGAAGTAAAGGATGTGACGCAAGCCAGTCTGGTCTTATTATGCATTTCTTATGCCCATTGCTTATACATCGTTCGGCCTTCACAATGGCGTTCCGGGCATGGCACCCTCTCTCACGCGCAACGCTAGCCTCTAAAGGCGGAGAATCGCCAGTACAATGACGCAGGAAGCACGCTGAGTTTATTTTGACACTACAAAGGCCGCAGGGCACCTAATATGTCGTTTACAATAAAAACCATGGAATGGTTACCTCGAACCGGCTAGCAGAGGCGCAACCGCATTGTTTTCAACGAACCACTCTCCGTTTGCGCTCACTGCATTTAGGCGTCGCAGTGGTTCCCTAGCTAATCGTCGCTTCGAAGGTCGGTGACTCGGAGGAAACGTTGCACTCCGCCACACGATAGTACACCCTGTATACACAATGTTCACAACCAGCTTCGGTTGGCAGGAATCACCTCGCATCCATTCGTGCGGCGGACCGTTCACAACAACAAACAAATTCGGGGATGCTATAGCTCACATGACACACGACACCAACTGGCAGTGTTTTGTAAGCAGGCGTAGTGGAGTGGAGGCTTTGTGGAGGGAGGCGCAGAGGAGGACGAGGAAATAGAGAATGAGAAGCTGGAGGAGGAGTGGTGTTTTCCCGAGGAGGTGCTAAAAAAACATCTGGAGTGGAGACGGCGCTCGAAAAGTGACGCCGAGAGCAGCATTCTTGCCTAGGGCAAAAAACTCGCTCCGTCGTAGCAGCCGCGCCGCATCGGTCGTACCCTCCCGGCTCACCGCTGCACGAGTGGTGATCTTGCTCGCTGGCACGTGCAGATATATGACTCAGTCGTAAATATTGTCTGGGCGCTCCAAAGGTGTACAAATAAGCAATGGTGTGCTCATGCGTCGCAATCGGCGGGGAGAAGACACAAAGGACCACAGTTGTTTTGTTAGTACCGAATGGCTGCGTTCGTTTTTTCTCTTGCGGGACTTGCCCGCTATTTGTGCAGATGGCACCGGTAGTGCACTTCAAAGCAAAATTCTTCATTTCAACGGTCCTCCACCTAATTGTTCACGCACTTGTCTACGCACATATGCAAATTTTTCACCTGCAGTTTCTGTGGTCCTAACATTCGTTTTACTGCCCGAAGTCACATGTTTGCATTATATGTGGGCCGCGATTTCTCCTTCCGCATCATGTAAATGCAAACTATTTGCTCAGATAGTAACCTCATCTACCAAAGACGCCCCGTCCAATATTTCATTTGTTCCTGGCCCTACAACTCGCATTGCCTGTTAATGGTAAAAGGAAAGTTCGTTGAACCATTTCCCTTAGTTTTGTAAAATTCTTTGATACAATGCTCTCCTGCGTTGCTCCGCCGCGTGGTTTTTTATCAACAGCAGGCTACTCGCGTGCGAACTGCGCGGTTGGCAAGGTTGTGAACGCAATTAGTAACCTCCTATGGGCAGCATTCTTATCACTAGCAGGCTACTAGCGTGCAAAGAGCAAATATATCTATTGAAGCCAAGTTGTGAACCCGTATCCCAATGATGAGGTAGAGATAATTACAAGAATAAGAATAGGGTGGAGAGAATTCGGAAGGAATTCTCAAATAATGAATGGCATCCTCCCATTGTTCCTGAAGAAGAAAGGTTATTACAGCTGCATCTTAACGGTACTCACCTACGGGGCAGAAACTTGGAGGCTCACTAAGAGGGTTCAACGTAAATTGAGGACGACTCAGCGAGCAATGGAACGGAAGATAATAGGTAAACATTAAGGGACAAAAAGAAAGATGATTCGGGGAGGGAACAAACGCGTATTAAGGACATATAAGCAGAAATTAAGAAGTCGAGATGGGTGTCGGAAGGGCATGTAATGCGAAGGAAAGATAACCTTTGGTAATTAAGGGTAACCGAGTGAATCCTTAGAGAAGGCAAGCGTGGCAGGGGCGGCAGAAAGGTATATGAGCAGATCAGATCAAGATGTGTGCGGGGTTAAATTGGCCTCCGTTAGCATAGACCCCCGATAATTGGAGGTCCATGGGAGAGGCCCTTGCCCTGCAGTGGGCGTAGATAGGCTGATTACGAAGATGACGATGATGAACTGCATCAAACCACAACACTCCCCTATACGATAACATCTGCTCCAATCTGTACTCCAGTCTGCATAACCATGCAATCACCTTAGTGTCGCCGAATGATGGCAAGGCTCTTTTATGGTTTTAATCTCACCGATCCTTTGCCACAGTATCACTGTGATGGTCGTTCTGCTGCTTTAAGAACAAAATGCCTGGTTCCGCACCCAACGAGTTATTTCGAATTTTCGCAGCAATTTAGGACAATATACGCGTACGGTTTCTTCGACAAGGGCGAGGACGGAGACCTAGACTGCTCGACAGCAATCCGAACGGAAATCAACGGAGACGAGCAGACCGCCGCAAACATCTTGGATCAATGGGGCCCGGATGGTCAACCATAAGACGTGACAGCGGCCGCCGAAATTATCTCCCGATACATTGCGTTTCAACAGCGGTGTTTATAAGCGGGTTGGCTGTCAGCAGTGTCCGCGCTGTGTACTCGTTGAGGCTTGCGTAGAAGACATCAACAGACCCGATAAGAACAAAACCTGCTTGCCCAATCGATTCTGGCTTACCATTTTGGTCATCTCAGTGCAGGAGCTCAGCAATAAGCACTAGTGAACATTAAATTTCGGTATTTCCGGCGCTAAAGCTTCATCTGAGCCATTAGGGGCTCCATATAATGAAGACGCAGAATAGTTTTGTCCATCTACGAGCCTTTAACGTGTGTCAAAGTATTCACGAAGTTTTTGTTTTTGCCTCTATCAGAAACGCCCCGACGGTGGCTGTCACCACACCCACGTCCTTGGGAAGCACTGCACCACGCTTAAACCACGGGACCAAGGCAGTCGGTAAAAGGTCGGAACTTCGCATCAAACGTACATCAGGCAGTGTAAAGTGTGGCTAGTTGGTACATTTAAAATAACAGCGAAACTGTTTAATCAAGAGGTCTAGAAAGCGAAGGAGAAACACGCGGCGGTGGCAATCAAAGGGTAATATTTATTCCGTAGACGGATGTAAAGCTCTCTAAATGTGAACCATCACAGCATATGGCCAATGCAAAGAGCTGGGCTATATTTCTGCATTCTGAAACGGGACAGAGAGCCATCTGACACATCCTGCGCCTTTGTGGTAGATTGAGCGGGCCTCAGTGGTTTTCGATGTGACTCAGTCTTTGTATATTTTTGGCTCGGCCAACCGGTGAAGGACGGAGGTGCACTTCCAAGATCGGCACTTCAGAGCCAAGTTGCTGCCGGTGCAAAAATGCAGGTAGCTTGCATGCTTCCGTAGGCACTCCCCCCTCAGCATGGGTCGTTTTCAAACGTCCCCGTAAAGCTGGTTTACCAACACCCACACGAGAGTGAATTCTCGTGAAGGATTCATTGCGCAAAGTACACGTGCTTTATCAAATGGGTACTTTTGCGCACTGCGTTCCGCTGGTGCTGCTAGTGAAGTCTTCCGCAGAATTTACTCACCTTCTTAGGAGCGGAAAGCATTAACAAGACGGTCACTCTAAAGCATAGTTCTTTGAACATGTGAGCTACCCTGTGATGTACAGATGACAACCAACTGATGTAGAGGACACCCTGCGGAAGGCTTCGAGAGCCGCTTCTCACTGACGCTAAGCAGAAGGTAGTGAGGAAGTACAGCTGATAGCAACCGTTGCCATTGCGCGTTTAAGCTTAGTGTTACTTACTGACCGCAGGAGTGCTCCACAGAACGCCTGACAGAGGAGGAGCTGGAAGAAACCACTTTATTCAACTGAAGAGCTCGCATAGGTGGGCCAATTTTTTAGTATAGGACTCCATTGATTCTTGGCACCGTCTTCATCCTTTTGGTAAGCTCTAGCTGCTATCTGTGTTGGGAGAGCAGTTGAAACATTCACTCTCCCCGTGCTTCAGGGGAAGGCCGCTGCGAAGACACGGTTCCAAGAATCGTGTGGGCGGAAGAAACGTTGGAACACCGTTGTTCCACGACGAGGCATTCCTGCAGCAATTGCGGTCTTTGGTCGCGGCCAAGCTTGGGCCAGAAAACCGCAGATGACCTGCACTAGAACTTTATTCGTGAGCAAACGAATTTAGTCTGGTACGGAACATGTTGAACACTTCTTTTAACTGATGTGTTGGGTCGGCAGCTCTGCGCACCAGCTGACCAGCAAGTCATAGTCGTAATCAAAATTAAGGTGAATGCGGCTTTCGGGTAGTGTATCCTTTTCCTCACATGTTGAGTAAGCTCTGCAAAAATGTTAAACTGCATTACTACCGAAACTCAGCTTCCAAAACTATCCTCCATGTCATAAATTCCGCAAATGGTGTAGAAGAAGTTGTTTACGAGATTTATTTGGTTCGAGAATGTGCATATCGGCTAAACAGGCCGTTGTCATAATGGGATTTCATTTCGACAGCGGATACTTTGATCCAACTTCCTGCAACCTGCGTTCCTCAACTTCAATCCATTTGAACTTTCCTGGCCAGTCTTCCAATCAATCAGTCAGTCAATCAATCAATCAATCATTCAATTGTTTATTTTTCAACGAACGGTTGGGGTTACATACTACTTGAGGGTGCCTGACGTCCAATACAGAAATGCACCTCCGCCTTCAGCCGGTGCGCCCTACTAAACCGGCATGAAGACAGGCTGGGCCGGGAGATCTTCAAAGCCCACGCCCACTTCCACAACAGGACAGCATGGGCCGATTCGCCCCCTCTCGTCCTTCAAGTGCCGAGTGGAGCAGTGTACATTGTCGAGTCGCTACCGGACCGTTAGAGTGAATTTTCACAAAATTTCACGTTTTTGCATAAGCACACTTTTCAAGGCGCAGAAGCGACTTGAGACTCAACAATCAATAACCAAGCAATGAACGCAAGAGTAACAGGAACTGCAGGCAAAATGTGACGGTCTTGAAAAGAAAGCGTTTGACCTCGAGAGACGAATCCCTGAGTCAGAGCAGTATTCGCGTTGCAGAAATCTTGAGATACAGGGTGTTCCCAAGAGCGAGAATGAACCCGTTTTTGACATCATATCTAAGATAGGAACGGCAATTAGAGAGACGGCAATTAGTGTCACAGGGTGCACACTCGCGATAGCGTAAAATCGAACATCATTGTTCAATTCAAATCACGGACAAAAGGCGGCCCAGTTTTAAAGAAAGCAATGAATACGAGGATCAACCACAGCGACATTGGTGTAGACACCGCGGCCCTGTACTCGTGAATGAAAACTCGTGTCCGGCTTGAAAAGGCTTGTCCGAATGGCTCTAAAAGGAGAACACAAATACCTCTGGATATCAGTTCCGAGCTACAGTGGGGATATCTTTCCAAAACACACTGACAACTTTGAACCGCTAGAAATATTCTTTGAATGTGATCTTGCCAAAATGACCCGTAGGTTGTTTGCTACTGCGCCACTAGAAGAGAACGCTCTCCCTGAATGACCAACTAGTTCACCTGGCATGAATCCCTTCTGTCCCCGCCACAGAACCATAACTCCATTCTGCACGTGAACGCTCGTTCTGCAGACAACAAAAATGATCACCTAAAGTATTTGCTTAACCAGTTTTCTTTTCGTTTCAATATAATATTCTTACCGAAACATGGCATAGCAATGACAAAAGTATGCTCCCAATAGATGGCCATAAACATTCTGTATAATTAGAAATTGCAGGGGAGGAGTCGGTGTTGCGATCTACGTACACTATTCCATATCTTACGACTTAGTTCCCGAGTTCTCACCAATAAGTGAAGATAATGTAATGGTGACTTTAATATATAATACAGATAATATATGTGCAATATATCGTCCACCAAATTGGAACATACCTTGTTTCTTGCAATTTTTTTATAAATTCTTGGAGTAATTAGGTACAAACAATTTTGTCCTAATCTGTGGAGGCGATATGAACATAGATATAGTAGATGACAGGGTCATGGGTGGTGAAGACGTTAAAATCCGCTGGTTTCGTGAATTAGTTTTTCTGTTTACTTGTTTATTATTTACCTATATTTTATTTGCGTATTTATAATAATTTTATTTATTTATTTATTTATTTATTTATTTATTTATTTATACTGTAACCCTCACTTGAGAGTCATTACAGGGAGGAGTACAAACAAGAAAACAATACACAATGGGAAAACATATATTAGGTTTCGTGTTGCCGGTAGAACAATTCTAGCGAACACTCAAACGCTTTAACATTTGAACTAGCAACAGCATACTCTGGAAGTGTATTCCACACTTCTGTGGTATCAGGAAAAAAAGAATTTTTAAACCCGTCTAGAGGAGCCCAACAAATTTCACCATCTTCCCGTAGGGGAACCCTGAGTAGTATGCGAAGCAGCCATGGGGTCGACTCAAGTTCCCATTAGTTTTCAGTTCGATCGCGGTGTTGCGGGAGAAGAATGAGGGGAGCGGAGTGCGCGCGAACGTCATTTATACCGCAGAGCTACAGTGGCGCCCCCAGCGCACTATGCAGCGGATACCGTCGCGTCGCTAACCCTAAGCTGCTTCACATTAACGCGCGCGGAGCAGGTTTTGCCATTCGTTGCGCAATCCCGGTGAGGAGGTTCGGATAGAAGCGGAGGAATGCCTGAGAGGTGAGGAGAGGAGCGTCGGAGAGGAGAGGACGAATGCCTCGCATACTACTCAGGGTTCCCTACGGGAAGATGGCGACAGTGGTTGAACGCGAAGCTATCTTGTGATCGATTGTTTGGTTGGCCAATCCTTAGGGACATCCTGCCACAATCATCATCAGCGGTACCTGGCCAGGCATGCGCATTGGTGGTTTGGTACTCAGAGTTCCCCTACGGGAAGACGACGACGGTGGTTGAACGCTAAGCTATCTCATGATGGATTCTTTGGTTGGCTAATCCTTAGGGGCATCCTGTCACAATCATCATCAGCGGTGCCTGGCCAAGCATGCGCAGTGGGGGGTGCGGACGGCGGACAACGACGAGGGAGGGAAAGACACAACCCCGAGCATGAGATGCTTCTCATCTAAAAGGCCTTATTGGGTTACTATGGTTCAACGGAGCTCCCCGTTCAAATGTGGGTTGTACGTATGCGTCTTTATTTATTTTCACTTGGTCTTTTATAATTTCAAAAAGAAGTTTCAGCGTTTTCTTTTTGCGGTGCACTTGCAGAAGTTCTAGTTTACATGATTTTAGAAAATTTGTCACGGATTCATACCTGCGATACCGTGAGCAAATAAAGCGCGCTGCTAGTCTTTGAATTTTTTCTAGTTTATCAATCGGTGACTGCTAAGGAGGACTCCATACGAAACACGCATACTCCAAAATACGGCGAATAAATTTCATATATGCAAGTAAGTTAATATCTTTAGGAGCGTATACTAGTTTTTTCCTCAAGTAAAACAACTTTCTATAGGCTTTTCAAAACACCTCTTCAACATGGTTGTTCCACCCCATACTATTAGTAATAGTCACTGCGAGGTATTTAAAGCTGTGTGTTCTGGTCAGAAGGTTATTTCCAATTTTATAATCATAAGAGAATACATATTTGTTGTTGGTTAAATGGGTGAACGTTGTCTTGGAGAAGTTAATTTTCATTCCCCACTGGGCGCACCAATTATGCAAGGCTTGCCGACATCGACCAATTCTGATTTGGTCGTTCGCGTTTGTTACAGGAGTGTAAATTAAACAATCGTCTGCAAAAAGTTTGATCTTATCCGGGCTTTCGACAACTGTGTAAATATCATTTACTAAAATTGAAAACAACAAAGGACCTAGAACAGACCCTTGTAGGACACCAGGCAATATTTTCAACGAATGAGATGTGCAATCACCGACACGTACTTTCTGTTGGCGGTTCTTCAAATACGCCGCTTTCCAACTAAATATATCTCAGCTAAGTCCTGGTTGCTGAAGCTTAAAAACTAATTTGTTGTGCGGCACTTTATTCCCAACACGCGTCACGCAGGACACTTAAAATCGCCTAGATGATTTATTTACCAATGCGGATAGGCTTGTGTCCGTCCGCAGGACGATTACATCAGATATAAGTGGTCATCACAGTAAAAATCAAACCTGAAACTTTCAACGCAAACTATTCCTTACTCAAAATATACCTGTCAAAACGGTTCAATCCTTTGGGTTAGACGTTGAAGCTCATAACTGGTATCACCTCTTCGAAATAGCAGATCCGAATCTTGCATACTCGTTTTCTTGCAGCGTTCGTTAAAATGCATGCCGACGACTTCCCATTTAATCCTCTTCCGCGAAATAAGAAAACCACGAAACTGTGGATTGCGGTGAAACACATACAAAAATAAGAAAACAAATAAACTCTGTCATCTTTTCCTTAACGCATGATCTGTAGATAGACTGACAGATTTGAAAAAAGCACAAAACCAACTAAATAATCAGCTAACACAAGCTAAGGAACGATACGACCAGCAGTTGTTGGAAGGCGTTTGTTTAAAACAACCAGACGTTGCATTGAAATTATTAAATAACTCTCTAGGCCGGGGTAACACAAACACACCAATCGAAAACATAATCAAAATGGCCATAAAATATCTGTGAAAATTCTTGCGGATCACTTTAACAGGGACTTTCAACTATTTGCGTACCAGCTGGGGAAAGGGCTGCTCTCCAAGTACCTATAAGTGGTCCTACTGGCAGCATTTTTGGAGCCCACTCATGATTTCGAAGTATTCAGAACTTTCATGGGCATAGAAAATAGCAAAGTAATAAATATAGACGACATTATATATAAACCTATTAAGTTTGTCCTAGAATTTGTTCCCCTAATACTAACTCACATTTACAATTTAATTCTTCAAAATGCGGTGTTTTGTAATAAAATGAAGCGAGCAAAAGTGACGGTGATATTTAGGCACGGAGATAAAAATTATCCTAAAAATCACAGGCCTATATCTGTCGTACCGGTATTTTCAAAATGTAAAAAATGAATTTTTTTCGCGTATGTTTAATTATCCCGAAGCAAAAAAATATTATTACTGATGCCCGAATCGGTTTTCGCAGAGGAAAGTCTAATGAAAATGCCTTGCTAACTGTTAAACAGCAGATATTTCTGTTGATTCTGTGAATTCCGCCTATTATTTAATTCTTCAAATTCACATACCCTGCGAATTCCGTCAATTATTCGTGTTCTGTACGTCTTTTCATGTCTGTGTAATATCAATGAAGGAATATTGTTGTAATCTGCTTGTCACGGGTTGGTGCTGTCATTGTTGTTTTCATATACATATTGCGTGATTTGTTTTTGTTTTTCACGCTACGTCGTAGTACCTACAAGAAATATGTTATTCTTCCACCTACTTTTTTGAATGTGGAAATTCCGCCCCAACAAACTACTATCCAGCGCTGAACAGTGTTTAGTCCTTAACATGTACCTCCCTCATGTATGTATGTGTTAGGATACCTTGAAAGTTCAAATGATTGTTTTGTATTGTTCATTTTTTTATGAAATGTCCTTTCTGCTATTATCCCAAGTAGGATTAGCAGTATCTGTTAAAACATAAATAAATAAATAATTTTACTATAGAAAACAATAAGTTTACTGTAGCACTTTTTATTGATTTATTAAAGCCTTCGACTATCTAAACCATAATATTTTAGTTGAAAAAATTATCGCAATCAGTAATTCGTTGGAAGCCCCGAACACTCATGAAATAGTACCTTGATAACAGTGTGCAGTCAGTGCATATTTCCAGTGAACTTATTTTTCTACTGATTTTAAATGGCGTTCCTCAAGGCAACCTGCTAGGTCCCCTAGTGTTTAATGTATATATAAATTATATTACATTGACCTAAATGCAACATTTGCAATAAACGGCGATGACAGTACTATACTTCTTTCTGGTGTTGATGAAAATAGTCTAATGCTCAAATGTAACGCGGTTTTGAATAAATTATTTCAATGGTCAAGTTCAAAGTGAATTGAGGTTAATCCACTAAAACAAAAGCAATTTTATTCTGACCGAAAACGAAAGAGTTGAACTGAAATATCCGGTCAAATATGCCAGTCATAGTGTGGAATCAGTAAGTGATCACAAGATCCTCGGCGTTACGTTGCAATTCCAGCTTTGCTGGAACAAACGTGTTGGTATCGCCTGTAAGAAACTCTCTTCTGTAGCCGCCGCGACAGTGCGCGCGGGACGGTTCTTCCCAAAAAATGTTAAACTGATCATCTACAATCCTTTATTTACCTCGTATAGAAATTACTACAGCTATAAATGGACTACTACAACTGAACAAAACATCAATAAAATACTAATATTACAAAAAAGCCACTTGCCATATCGCGAACCTCGATTATTCTTCTTCCATTCGGATTTCTTCCCCCGTTAAAACATAACCAAGACAAATTACAAGTACTACTTCTGAATTCTCCGCTCCTTCTACCTTTCTTAGTTGCCAATAAAAAACTTTCTCATACATTCGGCGTCACTCCAGGCCAGAACTCACCCTATATATACCTGTAACACCGACAACTGGTACCAGCAAAAATTCAGCAATAACTACAAGTTGCAATTACCAGAGCACGACTTGCATTATTTCTAAATAGATACGATTTTGCAGCGATTGTTTGTGTAGGACCGCTAAAACTGATTTTTTTCCAGTAAAGAGTAAACGTGAAACGACCATTTCTTGATTGACAAACGTATATAAATTACCCCTTGCAACGGAAATGGTTTTTCTGATACCCCATTTCTTTAGTTATTTGTACTTTTGTACATACCCATCGCGTTCTCAAGGCCTTATGGAAAATCTGCTATCCTCTCGCGGCCACCGCGAGCGCGACCGCCATGTTCAAGGGCTCAGCTGGAAAGCGGAGCGTCGAACTGCAGCGAGTTCCCGGCGATCTATCGTTTCCTGTCGTCCAGGATGCCTACATACTGTTGTGTGCCATGTTGCACACAAATTGGGAACAAGGATGCTCAAGGGGCAAAGGTAAGAATGCTAGAAAAAGTATTAATGTTTATTGCGTGTCGCGCGCGCGTGTGTGCGTGCCGCGCGTGCGTGTCGCGCGCGCAGCGAATCGTATCCGTGTAAACTTCGTTCATGTAACAATGACAACAACAAATTATGTCCGTGTGATATGAAAGGGGTTACCAAAGAACTGCCTGCTTGTCTCAATATGCCAGAATTACCTCGCGCTAACGCAGCGGCGATTGCGGACTATACTACTTCGGTGATCGGCGCGAACGCGACCTCGCGCTAACGCAGCGGCGATTGCGGACTACTACTTCGGTGATCGGCGCGAACGCGATCGAAGCTATAAAAAGAATTACAGCGAATGCTGAATGGAACGGCCAGCGCTCGTGCGTGTAATACTGATAAATTTGCGTTCGTGCTTGCTGGTCCGGTGTTTGAAATTATTTGATTCCTCGGAAGGCAGGAGTGTCAACTGGCTTGAACATAGAGGGCGCAACCGCTGTGTTTACATGCTTTGCGAGTTCAAGGCGAACGTCGCTGCTACAGTTCATGTCCGGACGTACTTTATGTACTGTTTGAAAGATTCCGTTTGTTACACTCTCACAACGAAGAGAAGTTTGCACGCGATGTAAGCATTCTGCGTTCACACCAAATGCAGAGCAAAATGAGTTCGAGTGGTCGCGTGAACGAACTCCGTGCCGAACACGAACCATCGCTTGATCCGGGATTTTTCTTGCCATGAATGACGACTATCTGGCCAAAAGCACACGCAAAAAAAAAAAACGCTGCGCAAAAAAAGATGCCCTTCTAACGAGAAAAGATACATGGAAAAGACGCAGTTTAGGTGCATTTATTGTATACCTTAGTTCTGCAATTAGCGCAATAAATGATTTTTGAGCATTTTCAGTGCATAATTGAGTAGGTAGAACGAAGGGGAGGAGGGGGTAGCTGTTTCGTAGACAGTTCTCTGGGGTGTTTACGTTCATCACGGCTTCTGGTACCATCCTTTTTCGAGGACGTCGCCACTGTTGAGGTAGTTCTGTTGGAGCAAGCTCATCGGGTGGCTCCTTGTAGCCCAACTCTTGCAGAGCCACAACTGTCTTTAAGACTGCCATCAGGTGGTTACAATAACCTGATGCCCCAGCCGGACAACTGCACTTAGCTAGCTCCACTTCGCAGGCCATTGTGAAGGTTAGGTTGACAGTGTACGGGTCTGCATTCTTTTTCCGGCTCCGGTAGCAGGCACAACGCACAGCAACAGCAGGACCAGCGACACTGAAACCAAGCAACAGACCCGTGAAATTCAATTCAGGCACAGAAACATTACCTGTTCAAGAACTAGACTAGTGCTTACAAATAAGAGAAGGGGAGAAAGCCGTCATTTAGACCTAAATTTGAATACGGTGTGACGTGGCCTTTAATGCAGACCCTTGGGAATAAACAGGACGGCTGGTAGTGAAATAATTTATGACGATTATAAAAATAATCCAAGATGATTTACGTAGTGTGCAACTAGAGCACCATGGCCTTTGACCATGTTAGAAACTACAGTACCTGCTCTGCATAACAAGAGAGTCCTTAAACACTCCATAAGTAGTGTACACGTTAACAAGCGTGGGTAAAATAAATTAACAGTCTTCACACAGACAAAATAAATGAAACGAGCGCCACAAGCAAAGGTGACGAAAATACGACAGCTTTTTTAATGACCTCGCACAAACAATGCGCTTGCGCATGATGCGTTCAGGTGTGCTTTCACGCGTCCGAAAGCGCAACCCGCAGTCCATAGCGTTAGTCCCATAAAAATTAATCACCAACTGTGTTCGATCGTTTGTAATCTGCACATTCATTATCGTGGCAAGAATTCCTTAGTATTTATTTTTCATTCAAAACCCTTCCATCAATCGAACATTTACTCTGCACCGGGCTGCAGGATTGCAGTGCTATTTGATTTCTTAAAAACTGGATTTTTTTTTCTTTTTGGGAGCGACCCAGGATGGCTGTTACAAAAACAAGCGCAAAGTTGAAACGCGGAAGAGCGAGCATTCGTCAATGTTTTTTCGCTTTTATGAGGACAATTTACCGCACTGTTTGTTCCAAACCCGATACCCCAGCGCTACTTGAACAAACAAGAGCCGGGAGCCAAATATTTATTGCATAAAATAAGATACGCACAAGAAGTGAAACGGAACACGCGTGTTGCGGCTGCCCGAGCGACTGATTTTTCAAAAGTTCAATTTGCGTGCGGCACCATTGATGGCTCGGTGCGCTTTAGAATGTAATTCATTCTAGGCAACATTAAAGAACTTCTGCGCAAACTCAAAAGCACATACAAATAACAACAAACGAAGAGCACGTACCCGGCGCACCGTTTCGTCTTCATCGTCGGCAGGCAAACGTACGATTCGGTGCCGAACTTGTATGTGCGCTCCTGGTGCCGTTGCGATTGCGTTTTGGACGCGTAATATGTCTCCGCGAAGCCGGACGGGAACCGGGGCAACGCAGACAAGCCCACGCACCATTCATCAGTCATTACGTGCGACAACACAGCACGAGACGTGCAGCGAGTCACCAAGAAGCGATAACACGCACGCGCAGCACCTTGTAGCCCACGTATTCCCGACCGGCGCTATCGTTAAACATGGCCACGGAGCAAGATAAACAGGAGCGCCGACTTCACTCTCTCCGGCGGGCTCTTAATGTCCATAACTCGTGGAGCACAATGTGGATGGCGCAGCGAAAGGGACCTTAGCCGGCGGCGGCTAAGCGGCCGGCGTTCCCCGTGCGCCGGCGGTCGAGTTGGCGGAACGAATTCCGTCGGCTCTGTCGTCTGCTTCGGCGACGGTAGTTTTGGGCACGGGCTGCTTTGGGCTTGCTTTGGCGCCGCTTCGCGTTCATTGCGCGCCTCCTTCGCACAGTTGATTAACTTGTTCGACAGCACCTTCCGGGTAACCCGGACCCGAAGGAATTGAGTGGCCGTACGGCAAAGATACGTTAAGGATTGGTTTGCATGGCGGGAAAACAAAATATAGAGACCACATACAAAGATATGGCTGCTATACAAACACTACCTTTTGCGCAGTGCTTGCCGAAAATGCGGCTCTGTTTTGTAAATTTGGGAATACCAATTTGGCTGTGTTTTAACAGGTTTTACAAAAGGCGAAAGGAGCAACCGGTTCTGATCACTGGCGATTATAAAAGTTCCCTCAGCTTTCTCGCAGTTCTGCAACTTGCGTCCAAAACAGAGTGGGCCTAGAACACGGGTCGGCACTTACACGCTCATCAGAAAAGAACAGAAATGCGATAACATCACCCGCGACTGCCCGCGACGTAGCAATCTGCTCAAGATCAAGTCCCTGACAGTGCGATCTTTTCACAAGCCTTCATTTCGCGATAACTCGCCGAAAGAAAATGTTTACGAGCCGGTTGTTTTGCTGGTCAGCCGCTTAACGAAAAAAAAAAAAAAACGCCGGGAACCCTGTTAGGCCAAAAAATTGCAGCCATACAAATCGCAGCATTTTATTTGGAGACCGCGGTGTTATCGACGAGATAACACCACCGTAGAGCGACAGTCAACATCGGGCGGTAAGTTGCTGCATGAGTTAAAATGAAGTATGCGTTTGATATTCTTGGGTTCCTTATCAAGCTGACAGTGTTTTTGTACACTTGATACAACAGGGCAGCCGTCCAATTCAGTCATTGGCACAGAAATGTGCATCATTGCCGTTTGCCGATGGAGACTCCGGGCGACCCTCGTAAGCGTTGTTCGTGCGCAGAAGCAGCATAAATAATTAAGCACGCGGCCGGAGAGCGGGATAACAACAGAGGGTAACCTTTGCGCTGCATCGATTCGTCGTAAGCAGAATTGATTGATTGTGGGGTTTAACGCGCCAACGCAACGCAGGCGATGAGGCGCGCCGTAGTGGAGGGCTCCGGATTAATTTTGACCACCTGGGGATCTTTATCGTGCGCCGAAATCTCGTACACACGGGCGTTTTTGCTTTTCGCCTCCATCAGAAAAGCGGCCGCCGCGGCCGGGAATCGAATCCGCGACCTCGTGCTCAGCAGCGCAATCGTAAGCAGAATCACGCTAGACTATGTTGTGGTGTTCCATATTACTCTTGCTCATTCTTTGGTGCTTCTGAAGTCGTCGTCGTTCAGTTGCGTCTTACATGTGCTGGGTTAGTACAATATTTTTAGTGGATATTCATAATGTCAGACTAAACGTTCCGGGAATAAGCGATCGCCATGTATGCGGCGGCGTGCGATTATCTGCGCCGTCTATTGCGGCCGCGCACTGGTGTTTAAATTCCGCGCGTGCACGCACGCCTCCTGCATAGTAGGACAGGCATAAGACAGACGTCGCTGCGCAAGAAAAGATGCCTCTGGGGAGAGCGAAGAAGGGAAGAGCCATGTACAGAGGCACAGCGAAGAGAGGGCGAACGAAGGAGGAAGAGAGCAAAGGGAAAGCTGGGCGGCCGGCGGCGCGTGGACATTATCGGCCCGAGCAAAAGATTTTTTCTGGGCCACAGTCGGCGCTCCTCTTTATATCTTGCTCCGTGAACATGGCGTCGAAGCGAGGGTTCGATTCGGCAGCGACAGAGGGCAGCACTTTTGCATAAGGCCATTCTCTTTATGCATTTTTATACATTTTGATGTTTTTATATTTCAGAGCGTTATGACTTTGTATATTTGCATTTTGTTGGTATTTCCGAAAATGTATTGATGCGAAATCATGTACTTAACTGTTATCTCCTCTGAATTACATTGTGTAAAAGGCAGTTTGCTACCCTTATGCTTAATTTGAAATGTTAGGGTTTGCTTAAAATTTCCCAGCGTCATAGTGCCACTGCCGTGTAACGGTTCATGGGCCCAGTCAAGCGTTTGAGTCTTCTTTTAGCCCATGGAGCTCTCCAGGTGTATTTCTGAGAAATAAACCGATTGATTCATCGATTGAAAAAACCCGTGCATGTTCGTCTTTCAAGTGAAATTCGCCAGTTGAAATTCTGCGCCATGTGCGACGATCATTTCATTTCCCCTCATTTTTATAAATCACCCCCCTCAATGCGACAATTTCATCCCGTGCCTTCATTTAAAACTTCCCGGGAGTCCCTGCGCTGTTATAGCATAAGAATACTTAATATCCGCTCGAGAATTGAATGCATGCGTCGAAAATCTAATGGTGTAAGGAAAGCTGATTTGTCATGTGCGTCGACTTCAGACCTGGCCAGTGCTGGTGCGCCGATAGCTGCGGCTTGGATACTAACCATTTCCCCCTCACCGTTTTGTCAACATGAAGAACACATTATGCACACTTTACCTTTTAACGAGCGAATTTAGCGGCAGGCCTCCTTTTTTTGTACTCCAAAACTGAAGTAGAGACAGGCGGCATTCCACCCGGTCATTACTTCAGAGCAATGGCCGCACTTTCGCTTCGTCCGCCACCTGCTTGTGGTACACTGGCAGCGACAGCTAGGTTCTACGCTTATGATCTCAGGAATGATGCCATCTGTCAGCATTCAAGTCCACATTGACGTAGCCCGAAAAAAACACTTTCCTGAACGTCGAACATACGGGTTTTTACTTTTACAAGATTTAACTTCTCTTTCCCTTTCTCTCGCCTTACCCCAGGCGAGGCATCCTCGCATGTTAGTAGCGGAGCCATTTTTGTGGCGTGCGCCAGGCCCCAACCTGCCGGCGTGAAGGCGCCTAGTTCGCATTATGCGTGGCTGGGGCCCCTCGCGATCAAATTTGAGGGCGTTTCAATATGTTCTTCGATGGGGACTTTTCCGCATCACATGTCGTAGTTAAAATTATCCCTAAATTCACACTATTGAAGTTTGAATCAACGAGGATTCACTATATGTACCCACTCCTCACTTCAATGCTCTCGGGCATTGAAGGTAATAAAAACATTAATTAATGAATCATTTACTTCAAGCTGTGCTGTTTCATTTCTTGGTGCGTCATCACCACCTAATATGTAGTTACACTTAAATACAACCTTCCCTATTTTTCCTGGAGTTGCTAACTGTTTTGCTGTGGAAATCCCACAAATATTGCTTTGCTATTTTATATCGCATTGAAAATATTGCTTGTATTACCTTTCTCATCCTCAAGTGCGAACAACCGATTATGGTCAGAGACTAGTCTTCACTTCGTTGCACACTTTTTGGAATTTTCGCCATGCAAGAGTAGGTAATTTCTGTTTGAAAAAAAATACACCATTTTCCCGTAGGGGAACCCTGAGTAGTATGCGAAGCAGCCATGGGGTCGATTCAAGGGCCCATTAGTTGTCAGTTTCTCGTTTTTGTTAGGTTGAGGTACGGAGCTACCGCTATATTTACCTTTTGGTTTCCATGGTAACTACCAAACGTTTCACTTACCGGAACTACAAAATGGGAAATTTCGTTGACCCCATGACTCCTTCGCATTCTACTGAGGGTTCCCTTGCGGGAAGATGGTGTAATTTTATTGGAGGGGCGGGGGGGTATTGGAGTGGAGAGCCATTCAAGAGACAGAGAGAGAGAGAGACGTTGTACGTGGTATGAGTGTGCGTTTCTTTAGGCATTATCACCATCATGTTCGACGTAGGTGACGTCGAGCTGTGGTTGGCGTTTCGCTTTGCTTGTGAGCACCTTATGGTCTGTGAAATGTAAAGTGAAGGGCTGCTGTAGTAGATGAACCCTGCTGTAGTAGATGAACCCTAAAGTTGCTGAAGCTGGGGTCGATGCACGTTCCCCGGATGGTTGTGGGCTGCTTGTAATCACGGCCTGCCGAGACTCGCTGACGCAAGCCGCCGCCGACGACGATGAAACGTTGAAGGCGCGTGAAGCGTGCTCGACTCGTGCCGGCCCAGGAAGACACCGGCAACACTGTCGCTCCAGGAGCCCTCAAAGGGTAAGACACCACCGGGCGTTCAACAAGTCGAGCATGCGCAGTGGGGGTGTGGACGCCGCACGGTGGGGGGAGGGACATAGCCCCTACTATGAGACGCTTTTCATCTAAAATACAGTCTTATCAGGGCTGTAGAAATTGGCCTGCGCCTAGCAGCGTGTAGCTCGCACTGGTATTCTACGGCTTGACGAGTGCTTGCTTTGGCAGCCCTATTATAACGGTGGAGTCACTGCTGAAGTTGAGCAGAGCGGGTAAGTTTTCAATTACACTGCTATAATTCTGCCATGATGGAGCGGCAGAAATACCGCCAAATTATCCGACGTTTACCCTGATAGCACAAAGAGCGCACACGTGCACTAGGGCTACATGACTATTTTGACAGGACGACCATATAGGTAGAATCCCTGCTGCGATTGAGCAGCTGGACTCGGGGTAAGTAACAGTGCTGACTTTTTGTCGTGGCTTTGCAGCCGGAACGCGACAAAAGTTCCCAAACCAATCTTCTAGAATGGAAGAAAAGCTCGCGGGTGGAAACAGGTGATTGCCTGCATTCCATCAAAAGTTCAACAGCCATCCTCTAGCAAAAGTTTATTGGCGGATGGGAAACAAAGCGACTCCGCCGGACAGGATCCTTTTGGCGATGCAATGCCCAAATAAACGTGGTTGTTAGGTGTAGAGTAGAATGTTGCCATATGTCCGAGGCTCACATGTTAGGAGAGGCTGTAAACGGTTACGGAAAAAAGTCGGGCCGACATTACCTAGGCAGTTCTCACGGCTGATTTCTGACAACGCATACCTTTAGAGCATGGTTCAGAAAAAGTGGTTACCAAAGCTGTCGGCCCTTAGCTCGCACTTTTTAATATACGGCAACTAGACATAACATCTAAAAAAGCAAGAATACAAGAAACAAGAATTAAGCTCAATATATAATATAACAAATTTCACCACAGCATTTACCCGCTTCAGGCGCAAGTGAGGTAATTATAGTTGAAAACTTGAACCAGGTTTAGGAATAAAAGGCATTCTTTTAAAATTTAATTGTCCCAGAATGCTGTAAGCGCTGACTACCCGCATATCGAGCGGTCATCGCGTGTGCATGATGGGAGTACATGTCCTAACAAAAAAGCTTTTCTCCTTTCTTGTAAACATTGCAACTGTTTGAAGCAGTAGCCAGAACTGGAACAGGGCTGAAAGCGCCTGATAATAAAATCTGCAAAGGAAACTAGCGAGTTCAGCAACCACCAGACACCCACGGAAGAGTCGCCGTGAACGAGATGGGTCTGGTAGAGTGCATTTGCTGATGCGCGGGGTTGAATTACGCTTGGGAAGGCGACGTAAATTGCTAAGGGGTTTTGCATCACGAAAATTTGTAAGGATACTGAGGGTACAGCCGAGGCTTTATCAGCATGCGGATACTGGTGGCAGTGACAGCTGACCGAACACTAGACTTGGAAAGGCGCTTGCGATTACCATGCTGCGCGTGACGCCATCCCGAGAAAATGGGTTACTAATTTGCTGCCGACGATGACTGGATCGATGTCTGCTACAATAAAGATTCAATGGAATGTGCCTTCCCGGCTAAGGTCGAGAGTGAGATACTGAAGAATGTAGGTGCCGATATATGATTGTCTATTTATTCGTCACATACAAGAAAGCATTGCTTTTGAAGAACTTACATGAGCCACGATCACATCAAGGTGTGATAAGGTAATAAGGGATAAGGGATAAGGTGATAAGGGATAATATAAGGGATGAGGATGTGATAAGGATATGATTAGGGATAAGGTATGATATGTCAAACATCTCCTTTCGCCTTCTCTAAGCATTTCCATTCAAAGCCTATCCTTTCTCTTTGTCCACACCTTGCGGTAGCCGGTTCCTGTTGCTTCAAAAAAGCGCCAGCCTATTAGAAAATAAATTTCTTAATCACCATGTAAAACTGTGTGCGGGCAACCTGAAGGTCCAAAAATATTATACCCATGCAGAGTAGTGACAAGAAAAACCATACCGAAATGCATTTGCATATTAACCGTACGAAATACCGAGGAGGCATACGTAAAATGTTCAAGTAAACCTTTCTCTTTCAACTCCAGACTGAAGTTGTGCCCACATTTTGGTGTTTTCTACTGTCCGTTTTTACACCGGCCAAATAGGTAACAGCGTTACAACATAGCAGGAAACTTTAGCAACGTATGCTGCAGAAAAAAGAGAAAGACATCCAATGGGTGGATGTTTTGCCCACTTGCGAACTAGGGTTCAATGCAACCTCACCCTTTGGAAATATGTGCTGAAACAAACGAACGTTGACGTGCTGCAAAATGGCCTCTCCTATCAGGCCACTCAGTCCATCTAAACTGACTGTGTATATAACGAAACAAAAACTAGGGATCCGTGCGTGATGCCATAGGCAAAAACAGAACAAATGCTCGTATATAACAAAAATAACCTACGAGTAAGAAAAAAATCGCCCGTTACAACTGTGGCACGTGTTTTTTCGCCGAAGCACTTATCAGTGGAAAATGATTTCCGACAACAAAGAGGTTAAACGACAGGCCCACTACGCGTCCAAGTTTATTGCAGACGTAATTCGGGTCATATCCCGGATATATAGTAGTTCTAGAAAGTTATGCGGTCACTGTACGCACAGCAACAGTGGAAACATGCCGTCTGTCGCAGTCGGGTTGGTGTTAGGTCTGTTCGCGTTTACCTCAACTCCCCGCATAGTCTGGGCAACTTCGGAGCATCAGGATGGGGTCACAGATGTGTATCAGGTATTCGGGATTCACGTATTTTCTTTTCCATGATATTGGACAGAATCTCGCTTATATCTGGGGTGAAAGAAATGTGATGTCGGACGAAAACAAATGCTGTCGCATAAATAGCTGTTATTTTTCGTGTAATTACCAATTTTGTTCTGGAACCCGTCACAGCAGAAATACTTACGGCGCATCTTAGCTCAGTCCTTTATTCCGAATTTCATGACGTTATTTCTATAGTTTGTTTTCAACGGTATTTCATAAGCTCCCTTACGGTAAAGATTAGTATCAACACGTGAACTCACGCCGCTGAGCCTTTATAGAAAGTGGCAGCATTATTCAAGAATAATATAGTACTCCCTCAAACGTGCAGTCATTTTTTTATCTGTTTTCATGCACTGGTACATGTGGGTAGTCCTCTTCCCATATTCATATTCACTGCCCGAATTAAAACAGGCCGCGAGACTAGCAGTGTAGCAGTTGTCTGTCTTCACAAAGCTTAAAAACCCCGTTTCAATCGTACGGACAACAGGCAACCACTGAAGAACCCAATATAGTACGTCTTCATAATTATAACTACAGTTCGTTTATTTCTATCCGCCAATTGCTGCGGCTGGGTTTTTGAGAAAGAAGATGTTCTTCTCGGTGTACTGGCACAAGCTTTATTTCCCGAGAGTCCGGTTTCAGATATAAATGGCAAATTGTTTCTTCAACGGTCTTCTCACCATGTGTCGCATTTGCAACCCGGACATAATCCCAGTGAGACTCAGTTGAATTTGTTTCACGTTTTATTTTCCCGTTTTATTTCATTCCACCAACGCTGACCTTACGTGTGGGTTGGCTGTGGAGTCTTACGTTAGGATATGTCCATCGCTGAGACGAAGTTTTCAATACACGCAATGCTTCGTATGGCCACCGACCACCCAAAACCACCCGTAGTTCTTGAGCACAAACCGCTGGCGTTGCTTAAAAACTTTTGACTTCTACCTTACTTACGTACTACATTGGTTGCGCTGGCCCTGTACAGCATGCAATCATTGCGATGCGTGAAGCAAAAAAAAATGGTGTGTCCTGTGTTTTTGTTATCAAAACAAACATAAAATGAGATTTGCAGGTTTGGCACGTTCACTGCTGATTCGGCCGCTCTAAACACCAATTTTACAGGGATTCCTTCCCGTCGCAAGAACATCAAACACTACGTGGGCACGTTGAACAGAAGACTATAACTACGATCGGAACCTGCGTCCTTTGGACAACAAAGTTTATTTTCTCTATATCTCTACCTCTGCCTTTAGCCCATTATCTGTTAAGGATCCCGAATATGTCTAACTAGTGTGACATCAATTTTAGATTTAATCAGCTACTTTGTGCGTGTCACAGAACTGCCTCGTTTACGTACCACCATTGCAGAGGGTGTCAGATGTAAATTTCTTGTCTACAATGTAGGCCTTACAATGCGAAACGTATACTCTCACCACCTAATTTTTTTTTCGTCCACAACTAAACCACGGAGATCTTACGGTGTCCCGCAACTATAGTGACTCTAGTCTTGACGTTGTGGGATTTGGCGAGCAGTGATCCAGTTCCACATTCCGGTAAAATGAACGTGCGTGTTAGGAACGCCACGCATAACTACAGCGATGAAGGCTATTATTAGGAAACGTAATTTCTAATTCCGTAAAGTTTGTTCTGAACGTTTTTCACATCTTTTCATCATCATAATCAGCCTACTCGGGTGCACTGCAGGACGAAGGCCTCTCCTATTAACCTCAGACCACTCCTGTCGTGCGCTACTCAAGTCCACAGTTTACCCCCAAGTTTCTCAATTTCATTCCTCCATCGGGTTAGTGGGCTTCATTTTTCTAAGCCCATTTTTTGATATCCACTCTGTTACCGAAATTTTCCACCAGTTGTCGGTTCGCCTCACTACATGGCCAGCCCAAGTCAATTTTTTTTATTAGAACAAAGATATCCCCAACTCTAGTTTGTTCTCAGATCGAGGTGACTCTATTCATATCCCTGAGTGTGATTCCGAACATTATTGGGTCAATGGCCCTCTGAGCCAACCTAGAATTGCCTTGTAGTTGTTTAGTAAGGGCCAAGTTTGAGCTCTGTATGTCATCACCGGCAGTATGAACTGGTAGTAATTTTTTTTTCAGTGACAGAGGTAGCTTAATATTTATTATTTTGGAGTCCTTGCCGAGTGCCTCCCAACCCACACATATTTTGCGCCGGATTTCTTTCCCGTGGTCGTAGTCAGCACTAACAATACGTCCGAGGTAGTTATATTGTTTTACTTCTTCTAGCGTTTCGTTTCGTAAGCTTAAGCGGACGTTTTTGGTATGCCTATTTCATATTCCTTTATATTTCTCCATATTTATTTTTAGCCCCCCGGGTGTGCTTTCGGATTGTAGTTCCTCAAGCATTATTTGCATGTGTCCTGCAGTCTCGCTCAGAAAGAATATTGCGACATGTTCAAATATTACGCGTTGGCTGTACACTGACGCGAGGCATCAGCGAACAAGCGAACCCAGCACCTTTACCATTTCTGTAACGATGTTTACAAGTGAGGACTGATTAAGGCTTATTTACAAGGCGAACTTTTGCCAAGAAACGATGCGCTGCTCGTACACTCAGCCGGAACGTCATCTTCCTACTCTTTCCCCACATAGTCCGCCTCGTCTTCTTCTTCCTTGCCTTTCACTTGTTCGCTGATGCCCGAAGTCAGTGTCCAGCCAAGGCGTAATATTCAAACAGGTTGCAATATGCCATCGGCAAAACCTCAAGAAGGCTCAAGTATTCCCTGTTTATGCTTAAGTCTATGTTTTCCCAGTCAAGCTTCATCAATACCCCCTCCAGACATGCTGTGACTGGTTTTGGCGAGGTGGTATCACCCTCTCTCACTCCCTTTCGGATTGGAAGTTTATCGGCTTGCTTAGAGAGGGTTATGCTGCCCGTCCATTACTTATGTATATCTTCTAGAATTATTATGCAGGTTTCCTTTATTCCCTGGTGTTTCATTTTTTCTCGCACGGCTGCGGTGAGTACGAAATCAACGGTTTCTCAGTATCAATTAACGCCGTGTAAAGGAGTTTAGAGTACTCTGCGGATTTTTCTATCACTTCACTGACAACACAGATGTGATCCATAGTGAAGTACACTTTCCTAAACTCAGCCTCCTCTCTGGGTTGTTGGGAATAAAGGCTGTCACTTATGCGGCGAACTGCAACTTTCGTAAACAGCTTGTAAACAACTGAGCGTAGCTGATGAGTCTGTAGTTATTAACGTATTTTGGATCTCCCTTCTTATGAATCATAATAGTGTTGGCGTTTTTCCAGGCTATATGCACTTTTTGAGTCTCCAAACATTCCCAAAATAGCACAGCAAGGTTTTCGAGTAGAATATCTCCTCCCTCCTTCAAACGATCCGCGGTTATTTCTTTGTCACCTGCAGCTTTTCATATTTTCATGCCTTTGGAAACCTTTTCAACTTTATCTTTAGTTACTAGTGGGACATTGCAAGTCAAGCTTGTAGTCTCAGTAATGTTTCCTGGTTTAATGTTGCTGGCGTACAGCCTGATGAAGAATGGATTGTTACCCGGTCGTTCGTCAGTGTTCACATTCTGTCATTGCCGCTGGTTACCTTTCTCTGAGCTGCTTTCAAGCTTAACTCTTTTTTCCAGCGTTTCCTAGATCGCTGCCATGTTTTAGGAACGAATATCATTTGCTTTACTTCTGTTAGTCTGTCTCGAAAGCTCAGCAAAATTAATCCGATGTGCCATACGTGATAATTTAATGTTGTTACGTTTGGAAATTAGTTCCCTGTGTTCTTAGCTTTCAATTTGTTCCCAACATGTTGTTTCTCACACAGTTGGTGCGTATTCACTAAATCCCGTTGTTAGGTTGTCATTTAGCCTGTCTACACTGACCTTGTTCTGCTCGTCTGGAAGCGAGAAGTGGTTCTGAAGATTTATTTTAAGCTCAGGCGATCTGGCCCTGCATGACTACATGCGGGGTTTTCTGAGCTTTTTCAGGTTTGGTTTTTTCCCCTTTCAGATTATTCCTTATCTTTCGTCGAAAAACCATGTGATCGCTGCTTCTAATCTTACTTAGCACATCTACGTATTGCACAGTACCTGGGTTGTAACTTAAGATGAAATCAATTTTGCTCTTTGTTGCACTGCACCTTCGTGACTTTTCACGTCCATTTCCTTTTCTTTCGCTAGTAAAAGAATGTGTTCCTGAACCTCAGGTCATTTCTCTCTGCAAATCTAACCAGAGTATCTCCTCGATTTTTGGTATTGTCTTCCCAGTGAACTTCCTCCTATTTGGTTCTTACCTTCCTTACCTTCTTACGTGAACTGCGTTGTTCATTTTTTTATTTCTGGTTCGACACGTCCTCGTAGAAGCTGTCTACTGCTTCGTCATCATAGCTGGTTGTTGGTGCATAAGCCTGTACTATTTTTAACATGTTTAACTTGTTTAGCTTTATAAAAACCGCTGCAGCTCTCTCACGAATGCTCAAAAACTCCTACGCTTTCTTTCTATTACACTGTGTATTAAAAATCCCCCTCCATGTTCGCTCTTCTCTTGAGGTCCACTACAGCACTGAATATGCCCGCTAGTGAGCTTTGTGAAGCCTTCTCCTGTCCTTGAAACTTCAGTTCACGCTACAATATTAGACTTATGTCCAAGAGCTCGTCTAGTAGCCCAGCTAAGCTTTCCTCGCTAGACAGAGTGCGTGCGTTGAATGTTTCCAGGGTATAGTTCCAATGTCGGCCTGTTTTGACCCAGAGTTTTTTATTACCCTCGGCTGTATCACTGTTTTGACCGCCACCGTAACAAGTGCTCTACTGCTGCTGGGGACTGAGGGCCGAGAGTTGAGTTGGTCGGTCATTGGAGCTGGCGGCCAACTACTACACCAGGGTGGACACATCCTGCTCCGGTGAGGGAGTGCTGTCTATATCCTTAAGAGCCTTCCTAGCATGGTCCAACCTTTCTGGTGTAGAGCTTTAAGTATCCGGGATGATGGTTACTTCCCCAGCAGGCAGCACTCCCTACCTTCATGGGGTGTGTACAGAGCGCAAGACAAAAAAGAGTGAGAGTGAACTTTGGTATGTACGCTTGCAGTGATATTGAGCCAGCGTTTGCCGGTTTAGCTTTTTATGCACGGTGTTCTGATGAAATAAGCTGAGACGCCGGATTACTGGTGAGATCCACTGACGTCTGGCCGTTGGAAAGGTAAGCCACTGCCATGCTCGAATATATAGCTACGGAAAACAAATGGGTTGTTCAAAGGTCAGCTGGTCAAAAAGGCCGCTGATGCTGTATTACAGTTCTTCCTCGCCTTTTTAATACTATTCTAAGCCGAAAAAATTGCAGTGGTTTAGCCCGGCTATGCCAGGATATACGTGACGTGAAGTAAGGTTCAGATGGTTATTCTTAGCTTTCCCGGTTGTCTAGGATTAGCTTGATTATTGTGCTTACTGCTGCTTCAATGACACCCACACGGCATGCGCATTATGTGACACATTTATATTTATGAAGCGGCTCCGTCGCGGAGCCACCAGTCGCCCCAGAGCTGCGCAGGTTCCACAGGCGCACGCCGGTTTTGCTGCGATGCACGAGCCATCCGTTCCACACCCGGCCACCCCTCGCATGATCATCAAGTAGAACGGGCCGCCACGTGCGGAACGGAGGTCGGTGAAGACACTGGGCGCGTGGGGGGTGTGAGAGACGCCGGGCAGCGAGAAACGTTCTGTGCGCCGTGTGATGTCACTGCTCCCCGCGCATGCACAGCACGGCTCTCAAGGAGCCCCGCGAGACTCTTCAACCTCGGCCAGTGTAGCTTACGCTACAAAACTGCTTACCGTGCTCTGCGGCAAAAACGGTGGCCTTTTGGCAGGGATGTGGAAAATTTAGGCAACCCTGTGCTGTTTAGAATCCGGGAACATTGGGACTATGACAGCTCTGTGGCGACTATTTCCGTATTTTCTACATACAAACGTATTACATATCTTGGTAGCCCTTGCTCGGCCGGTAAAGGCAAGTGGTTATAATTTTCTGTGCCCGCAGAGGTTCTACAGTTATTCAGATTTCGGCGACGCTACCTGTGTCCCTGGGCCGTCGTCATATTCCTAGCCCGGTATGTGTGCGGTTTTTCTGACGTAGCGCTGCACTTATTTATAGTTTTTTTCTTTTCGTAACAAAGTGTACGATGCAACAGAAGGTCATCTTTGGCTTTGCTAGCAATCTAGGAAATATTTTTCTTTTTTCCAAATTTAACCCCGCTGGCTGGGCTGGTTAGGCTTCTGGTTTCTGCGGGTTGTTGATATCGCGTTTCGACGGGCGTTGTTATTATGTGGCTTCTTGTTGTTTCTAAGTGCGTGTGCTATGCATCGGAATGGCTTTTTTAAACATATTTCGACGGTTTAAAGTCCCCGCCGGGTGAAATACTTCCTTATTCAGCGATTTTGCACAGGCGGCGTTGGCAAATAGGGCTACTGTGACTGTTTTGTTGCATTTCAGTTGTTGGCTGTACCATTACCAAAATGCACCTAGCGAGCTGATTTAACTTGTCATAGTATTGGAACAGTCTAACGCGAGTATGGCCATTAGGGGATACCTTGTAGCGGATGTTAGCTAGGTTTGTTTTACTTGCTTTGACACCAGGTGTGATTCAACGCGGAAACCCCAGGCCCGAAGAAAAGGTTTATATCTTTAAAACTACAGGTGCTAAGAGGTTCATATTTGGTACGAACGTGCTCTAGAGCTTTATGAAACAGGAATGCCAAAAAAAGTTAGAACTTACGTTGCAGATTTCCTGTCGAAAATGGAAAAATTCTCGCAGCTCCTTCTAAACATGTTCGCGATCACGAAAAACGGAAAAATTAACATGTTTTCTTTTTGAATATTTGTATCTGCCTTTGGTAGTGTTTCCGAATTATAGTGAAGCAATGGATGGCTTTTTCTGCCTGTGGACGGACGTGCATTCCTCTACGTTGTAAATGAAGCTGGGGCCACGTGTGAACCAGCTGATCTGCATAGCTTTCAACCACATCTCCAACGATACACATTGGGTGGAACACAGTTTTTTCTTCTTATTTTGAATATTCTGAAATAGTACCAGAGCGGTGGGTGTAAAAAATGAGCTATAGAAGCGACGATAGCTCGCTAACCGGGTGCCCACAAACGGGTAGATACTGAAGCTTCAGCGACAGAGCTTAAGGTTCCCTTAGCGACCGAAGGAGTACTCCCAATCTGGTTCAAGCAGACGAGTAAGTAATTAAATGCACATATTGAATGACCTCGCAATACCAGACGTCGTTCCTACTTGTGAGAAAACCGTTTTCGTCTCCGAGCTTCTTCCCGCATATCCAATCTTTTACTGCCCCAGGTGTTTTTAAATCCACAGCCGGTGCTTGGTTCGGTCCGCGTTTTCTGCAAGCAACTGAAATGTCCGGTGCTATATTTACGATTTTGGGGTACCAAACGAAGCAAAACGGAAGTTTTGACTGTTGACGAATGTGGGCAGGAGAGTTTTGTGGTAAAAAAGCAGCGCGTGTGGCTCAATCAGAACCCCATCTGCCGAGAAAGATCCCGAATTTATTTTGGGTTTATGTTCTTTGCGTATTTCATATATGCCAACGTTTGGGTTGAGCATGTTTTATGGACGCAGGCCATGCGAATGAATAGGATTATGTCCTGCACGCATGTGTAGCGCGAAGTTATGGCGGTGAGTAGAATAATACACACTCCCAAGTACGATATGGGGTTTCGGGAAAAAGCTGGTTCAACACTGGCTCATCAAACGCTCCTTCACTATTACAACTGTTTGTACTATATTGCTGCCCTCCGCAGCAATGTGTTTGCAAAGACTCACTACTTTTCACAAATGCTGCTACATCATCGCGCGGCTCTCACCTGAGTAAGAACGATATCGCCGTAAAGAACTTTGTAACTAGCACTGACGTTATGAGCAGTTATGTACAATGCGAAGGTAACCACCTTCCATGTTCTCTTAAGATAAAGACTTACATCAGACCCCGCTTCCCATTTTAAATCTCTTTAAGCCAGCACAAACGCAGCGCCCCAGAGGAAGGTGTCATAAGACTCCTTGGTCCGCTTTAAACGGTAGCATGGCATACAAGCCCATTTCGGAAACGGACAAACTAGGAACGATATGCCAGGAAATACTAACGCGGCATTAAACTGATTTTGCGCATTAAACTTATTTTAAACACTGTGTTTTAAATTTTAATCAATGTAAATCTCTGTTTAAAACCTGTTAAAATCTCTATGTGTGCACGAGTGTCCATTTCGGCGTTCAGTCGTATTTGCTTTGCAATACATAATTTTTACCTTTGCTGCAACGGGCATTCATTTTAAAAATGCGTAACACTTGTTTATGTTTTTTTGCTTTAATATGTACTTAGTTGTTTGTATTGGGTTGCACTTCGCTTGTAGCCTGTCTCCCTCTCTTTTCGTGCTACCCTTGAAATGGGGTATTCAGGGGCATTTGGAAAGCAAAATACCAAAATAAGAATAATGCCTACGTTTTTAAAAAAGAGTGGCTAGCGGATCGTTCACTCAATGTTCAAAAAGGAATCACATGATACCAACACAGGCTAAGAAACACTGCTTAAGGAGCCGTATTTTCGCATTCTAGGTTTTACTCTTTCTAATTCAACCAACACACATATCAAAACTTCCCTGTGAAAACAGCATCCTTCCGCAGCTTTCAGCGATACTTATACATCTGTACAAGCGAACAGAAAAAATTAACGTATTTTTTCCACCTAATATTCAAATGGGTCACAGCGAACGTAAAGAAAGCGAAATATTTGGCCGTTTTGCACGGTATAACCATCATGGTAAAATTCGAGTTCTCACGGCCGATCTGCGAATATAGCTCGAGTGAAATTGAGTTTAAAGAAGTTTTCTTTTTCCACATTCGCCGTAAGAAACTCTGAAACGAGAACTCGCAAATTCCACAATAGATTTCAAATTTTAAATTAAGTGCACAGCACTGTAGGGCCGCGCCTTGTCGTCGTAGCTCGCTCGCTGGACCTAAGTAGAGCAACAGTGCGTCCCGTGGTACCACTGTCGTTCGCGGTGCACCCCACAGGCTTCGAAAGCCAAGCGTTTCATATACTCATAAGCGTTCAGAACTCGTGAACCGCTGGCGCTTGTCCTACATCTCCCAGGTGTTTAGTGCAAAGAAAACTATAGGTACATTTGAGGTGAAACATGCGTAGTTAACGGGCAGCACCCGTGTTCCTTTAGGTAAGAACGCCCGCTTGGTTAGTTTTTACGATAGTAAGCAAAAAAAAGTTGCAGTGCAACACCGGCACGTGCAGAAGGAAAAGGGCAAAGAGAAAAGAACTCCCGCTGGCGCAGTTTCAGGCAGGAGGCGCGTTGGCACTGTGAAGGGGGAAAATTTGAATGCGTTGGATGGTAGCAGTGAGCGGATAACGGCGCTACAGCCCATTAGGGCGAATCACTGCTCTGCACTTACGACACCATTCACATTGAGTGGAACGGCTTCAGTTTTTTTATTAACATCTATCGCATTAATACCGGCGCATGGTTCTTGATAGCCATACGCATTGCATTTTCAAAGTGCCAGGACCTACTCCCTATTTATGGTTGTTCATACAACCACACTGAAGTCAGTTTTGTGAGAATTTAATTTGCCACTGCATTACACAGTGCACCAATATAATTGATATATGGATCTTTAAATTATGCCCGGAGCCTTAATTTACCTGTAAAAGTTCACCCCTAGTTCTTCCGAACTATTCTAGGGATATCGACTGCATAAACTGTTGGGCGAGTTGGTAGTTCATTTGAAAATAGCTTCAGAGCGAAAGCAAACAAAGACATAAGCAAAAAGACAGGCCGAGTGTTTACTTCTAACAGAATGTATTATGAGGAAACTTGCACCTTTTATACACACTCATCATGTTAACCAAAAAAAAGAAGACGAAAGCAATACAGACCGGAAAAAAAAACACACCACCGCACTTGGAACAATCTATTATTATACCAGGTTACGTTGCATCCGATGTACTCTACGGCTAATAGCGCTCGTCCCGTTTTTTTTCGCGTGTATTTGTTCCTTTTCGCGCTGTGGCTATTTGAAGATGCCCACTGGTTTGCGATGTGTCTTTATCCCGTCGTACCCCTCGAAACGTCCCTTACACCTACTGCACATGAATTGTTTCAATTTTCTTAGTTCACACAAAACCTCTGCGCGCCCAAATTCTCACGAATGCTGGAAAATTATACGTGTATACTTACTATCGCGTCTGTTAACCGACGACGGCCGATTTGCGAGAAAGAGTAATATCAAAGCAACTTGATCTGACACACCATCCTAATTAAAATGCTTTCTAATCAGGCGTAAAAACTCAGCGACTGGCCAAAACATGTCATACTTAAAGGGACACTAAAGTGATTTGTAAACATTGCGCGATTACTAGCTCAAATTGTAGTGTGGAGTCGCTAGGCCATGACTCTACCACTTTTTCTGCGTTTACACGAATTTATTCAGTAGAAAACCGAACTCGAAAATGCTATCGTCCTCTCTGCACCCTCCTTGCCGATGTTCTATAAAGTTTCCTGTGGCGTAAAAACGAGATAGCTTGGCTTCACTGCGCTACTGCACGGGTCGCCAACCCACCGACAGAATCAGTCGGCCCAGTTGTCTAGCCGCCAGCGGGCCGCGCCAATATGCTAGTTCAGTTGAAAGTGAGCCACGACACCTTTGCATTGATGGGAAGCGCAAACTCTGGGAGATGAGAAGAGAACGAAAACATAGACGGCACGAAGCGCTGCTACAAATTGAATATTTATTTGGAAACAACATCGGTTATATACACAAATATGTTAGTCACTGTCAAAGAAGGATAGTATCAGGGATACTTAAAAGGTAGTCTTAAAATATACATTGTCACTTGAAGCACTCGACCATTTGCCACTATTAGTCACGAGCCGATAGATTGTGCAGTTCCTTTATTGTCAATGGTACACAAGGAACATGGGAACAGGTTAAGCGTCAGGCACAACTGGAGGAAGGAAAACAGACAGGAAAGAGGTGCTCTAACAACAGAGCTTTATTCACTCCGAAAGCGATTATAAAGGCACGAATAACACCATGTAATACTGGTTGCACCACGTGTGAAAGCGATTACAGCTGCAGAACTCGCCTTACTAATCGTACAGATAATCCACCTCGCTCGAAGCAAGGTCAACTGAAGACTTGATGACACATCGGTGCCCCATATTTTTTTGACGTCAAAGAACTGTACTACTCCCTGCCCCAGGAATTACTTATGGAAGTGGTTAGCAAGGGGATCGGCAAGTACGGGTCTGTCCGCTTTCAGAATGACTGCCGTGTGAGCGTGGACGGCTTCCTTGAACACCTCGGGTCTTATCTCTAGTCTTCAATTATGGAGTTTCAGGAGCCTACTACCAGCAGAAGGAAGGAGTCTGCATTGGCTCTTGCCAAGCCCCTGCGCTAAGTGACATGTTGAAGGCTCGTTTTGACCGGCGGTTGGAACACGAACTTGGTGACCTTGGTGCTGTGCGCCTTTTCCGGTTCGTGGACAACTACCTTGTTCTTTTCAATTCATCAGGCGGCACGTCAGACGAAGACTCTTCTAGACGGGTTCTAGCAGTTTTTGACTGCCACCCACTTACCATGGAGCTGCCACTTGAGTATCGCCTGATGTCCCTCGGCCTTGTGCTGACGTTCTTGGAGGACCACGTTTGCTGGGTGTACTGTCCCCGCTCCAAGAAAGCCTTGCTTCAATTCGCTTCTGGTCACTCTAAGTTGGTCAAGCGGGGCATAGCGGTCGCTGCCCTAAGGAACGCCCTTGTAAGGTCCTGCCAGCATCAGATACAGGAGAGTTTTGTCTCGCAGGTCGGGAGACTGTTCCAGCCGGGCTTCCCTGCATCGATGCTATGCGGCTTTGCGGGAACGCTTTTAAATGAGCAGCACAAAGACACCAGGCGGTCGGAAAGCGGACAGAATCAAAGGCAGAAGATTGCCGTCATCCCTTACCTACATGGCCTATCGAATCGCGTAAAGAAAATTGCGGAGAGTGCCGGTGTGCGCGTGGTCTTCAGCGCTCCCAACAAACTCGGAACTATGTGCCGCATAGTTAACCACTGTGGTCCTAGGCCTTCTGTCTGCAGCAAGAAACATGCCACTACGTTAGTGGAGGGTACAAAAAACGTAGTGTATCAGGTTCCCTTGAAGTGCGGCCGTGTATGCGTACGACAAACGGGGCGGTGCCTCACTGACCGGTTGCGCGAGCATGCGGCGACGCTGAAAACGGGAACAGGAAGCAAGCTGGCCCTTCACTGTAAGACGGAATGCAAGCCAAGGGGTCTTACCAGAGTTCGATATGAACCCAGTGCTGCATTCATACCGTAAAAAAGAAGAACGGGAAGTGTTCGAGGCCTACGTCATAAAAACAGATGGGGGACCCATGTGTGAGCAAGCCTTCAGTTGACCTTCTTTCGGGCGAGGTGAAGTATGTAAACGATTAATAAGGCGAGTGATGCAGCGGTAATCGGTTTCACACGTGATACAGCTAGTATTACATCGTGTTTTTTGGGCCTTTATAAACGCTTTTGGAGCGGATACAACTCAGGTCTTCGTGCACCCTTTCCTGTCTGTTTTCGTTCCTCCATTTGTGCCTGGCGCTTAAGCTGTTCCCATGATGAAGTAACAACTAGCTCGCATCGACACTGTAATACAGAAGGAACACTGATACACTGGTAACCCAATCTATGACTTTCCGCGGCTTCTAAAATTTCTCGGGTGGTCTGATATTTGTGTAGGCCTATAACCGTGCATTGTTCAAGACGAGGCCTGCAGCAGCACCTGAGGCAATGTAAGCCCAAATGGCCACTAGCAGCCTTTGATAGCTGTAAGTTTCTTAGTGTTCGTTACAATGTATATTTTCTAAGGCTACGTTTGAAGGCTCCCCAATACTTCCCTTCTTTTACAGTGACCAATATTCTGGTGTATATAAGCGGGGTTGTTTCAAAATAAAAATTCAGTTGATAGTAGCGCTTCGTGCCGTCTATATTTTTGTTCTCTTCTCTTGACCCCAGTTAGTTTGCGCTTCCCACTAATGCAACGTATTACAAACTCGCCCAAGCTTCCGCTCTCACAAGTTTGTCCCTGCAAAATGTGCATTTAATTTGCTAGTTTGAAGGCTGTATCAAGGTCTAAGTCCACGTCGCTCCACACAAGCGCACGTGGGAGGCTTCGCTGACTGGTACGCTAGTAGAAAACTCTAAGGCCAAATGAAGGCGTGAGAAGGGTCAGCGAAGTTGATATAGGTACTAAGGAAATAAAATCACCCGAAAAATGTATCGTACAGCGTAAATCCAGGGTGCGCGAAGCACTTTTTTTGTTGGGTGAACTAGCACAGCGGACGGCAACCCGACCACACATCTGAGAATGCTTTTTAGCCTAACAAATGGAGCCGCTAGAGATTAGATATTTCTAGTAATTTGAGGGACGCTTACTTCAATTCAAGAAATACCCATGAAAGCTGCTGGGAATGCTAAACAAATAAAAATGTAGACAGGCTACAGAATATAGACTTTATATTCCACCCCTGACAGCGCTGGCTTATGGGCGAGTGTTGTGGAGCAGTAGGTATATTGCATTGTAATTCGCAAGTTGGAATTCCAGATAGCGGATATTTTCCTTGCTTTATTTGTTTTTGGGCAATGTTTTGTATACTAGATTCCCCATTTTTGCTCTTTAATGCTCATTGCTCCATGCGCGAGTTCGCAGAATGCGTGCAGACTGACACTGACGCGCTGGTGAGTTCTCGTCGGCGTGATGTTGCCATAAGTACGAGTGCTTGCGGGCACAGCCCCGAATAAGCCGACCTTCGCCTGGTGCGAAAACGCCTTTTACGATAAAGGGCAGGCTCCAAAGGTGCGGAAAAGATCATCCCATTGGAGCATCTCCGGTGACGCGGAGGGCGTTCAACCACAGCACACGCCTCGGCAAGTGATTATTACGATTTAATGCCGTCGTGGTAGGCTCATCCGACGTATTTTACAGCCGGAAACAGGGCAACAGCGTGGTATGCCGACTACTAAGAGATCGAGAATGCCCAGCCAATAATACTGTCGGATGCCAAGCATGGGGTTTCACAGAACCGAAGCGAAAACTGAATTCTTCTCTTGGACATCTTCCAATCACACTAGCACCTCGTATGGACGTCGCCGCTTTGCTTGGTGCGGCCGCCGCAGACCAGGCATAGTAGTTTTCTTTTGTTCGGCCTTTGTAAAATAAATACCACCATATTGACCGGATAAACAATCAACAGTGTGTTTATTCGAGCCCGTCTGCGCAGTGCAAGCAAAAACAGGAGCTTGAGAAATTCACTTCAGTGTCCCTCTAAGTCTGACAAGGTACAAGAAGAATTGTAACAATTTCTTCAGTTTTCAACGTTACTGTCACTACAATGGAAAAAGAGGTAGTAATATTGTTTTCACTAAGGAACATTCACCTTGGTAACAATGAGCTACTTTGTCCCCCGTTTTATAAAAACAAAGACTGTAACCGCAGCCAACTCGCTACTTTTCTCTTGCAGATATTTGAGAAGATGCCAGAAATTTACGTGATGTACGACATGGACGATGATGGCGATCTTGACTGCTCAAAAATTGTCCGAACAGAGATCAACGAAGCTGAACAAAGCGCCGTCTACATCTGGCAACTAACCGTGCCGGAGGGCCAGCCGTAAGACTTGTATGCTATGTCGAGAAACACTCATAATAACGTTCTAACTCTCTAGCGAAGCTCCGTAATAGCACTTGAGCACGCAGTCGTTTACTTATAATATGTGAAGGGCACGAAACAGGGACACAAGGCTACATGAAAACACCGTCGGCTTCAACGGTAATCTCCCGGTTATAATCGCGCTCTTCTGAGTAGCAAAGTTGGAGTCGCAACAAGCTCACCGCAGTTATTGCAATACAACGCTAGTTCGGCGTGCCCGGTGGCGTACGTAAATACGACTATGATGTGAAAGAATTTTTAAAGCGAATATTTACTGTCCTCACTGATGGCGTTGTACGCCAATACGCCCTTCAGGAAAAACGTTCTTTGACGATGATGATGGATGATCGTGGGTGAAGTGAAAGAAAAAAACGCTTCATGTGGCCGTAATCAAACCTGTGTCCCTCGCGTTGTGACGCTGGCGTCTATTCGAATGCTCCATTTCGACATAGTCGAAGCGAACGCCATGCAGAAGGTACAGATTCGCGCCGTACACCCCAACCCGGCACGTGAGGCCTACGGAGACCACAACCGAGAGTTGCTGAGGGTATCATAGAAAAGTGGTGCGTACCTCCAGAGTAGATATACTCGCCGTTTGGGATTGGCCAACCGAAGAATCCATCACGCAAAACCTCTGTGTTTAACCATCATCGTCTTTGTACGGAGGGGTGCATGACTTTTAATCTAGTTGTTGTAATGAAAACAAAACTGCTCTCATATACCTTTGTTCTTATTTGAGATGTGTACCCATTGTGATAGAAAAACGCAAGAGGAATTTATATACTCAAGAGGAAAATTCCCGCCATATCCACGGAATGAATGATGATAAGTGGGGCGAAGCTAGAGAGGGGGAGATCATCGGTAACCGTAACTCTCCCGTGAAAGTTCGCCCATTACGTCATTAGGGAAAACGTAAGACTGTGTGCATACATTGTACAAATCAACTTTTATTTTCGGAGTCAATGCTCCCAGGCCCAGAACTGGTGAAAGACCCCGCGCCATCGAGGACTACCCCGCACCTCCACCACAATTTGTCACGTAGAATGGGACGCAACGGTAAAGAAAGAAATTTTATTTAGGGCGAACTTGTGCCCGAACAAGACGAGAGGAAACGAGCAAAGGTCCTTGCGTCTCGTTCGATCTCCGAGAACGACTGCCTCCGTTCGTGGCGTGATCTCTTGCGTGATCTCCCCCTCGCAGTGCACGTGCGCTCGCGCCTCCGTAGGCGAACACAGACAAGCTCGCGCTCCCGGTGCCGAGTTTGCGCTGCCGGTTGCAGCCGGTTCTTGCGCGTGCAACGCGGCCGACTTTGCGACATCTCCGAAAGCATGCGGCGGTCACGTACCACGAGACACAAGGGATGGACAGACCCATGACTTAAGGAGCCTCGCCCCTAAAACATCCCTTACATAAAACGACACTGAAAGACGTCACAAACGCTCGTGTCGTCCAATTCTTCTACCCAGAGTGTTTTCGTGCGATTTTTTACGGCAACCTCCTAACAACTCGCTAAATGGGCTGTTCTTCCCAAGGAGGTTGTATGTGCACTTTTATACAACGTTCTTGGTTTTTGCCAATTCGCAAACCTTTTTCTCTCAGTTGTACTTTTCTTTCGTTCCAATGGTCCACATAGCTTTAATTCTACCTCTCACCCTCATTTCCAACCGTTAAGTCTATGACTTTCTAAGTCATAGACTATGACTTCGTCCTCGTTGTCTTCTATTGCGCTTACTTTCTTCTATTCGTTGTTTTTTTCTATCTTCTCACTACCGCAAACATCTGCCCCATATACCGTTTTGCGCTCTCTTCTCGTCCCTCAACACTAGCCTGCATTTTACTTTGAAAGATATAACTTCAAAGTTAAATTTGGAAGTTAAATTTAACTTCAAAGTCATTTTGTCTTTTTTATGCCGCGCTTTAGAAGGAGCCATAAACACCAAACTCAAGCGTGATGCACTAAAAAACTACTTTGTCCAGTTTATGGTGAGACCAATTTTATCTCAAGCTTCCAACAAGTTATCAAAATTTTACGCACACTAGACTAAACGGGTAGTGGGGACTTCACGGCGACATACAGGTGATTTCACTGTGACGTTACAAAACTTTGTTTGTAGTATTGGCAGGCGCCGACGTAAGGTACTGCCAAAAACACAGCTGGGACGTTGTTGTAGTTCTTCTAGTTCTGTTTGATCGTATCACCTGTATGGTAACGTGTAGTTAACACACCGATAACTAGTCGTAATTTGTCAGTAATGTCCATATTACGTCGCCGTAGTGCGAAATTGGAATGGTATAATTATTGCTAGCTCTTTTCGGCCGTAAAAAGACGTCTTTCGTTGCTTAGATGAAGCAAAGCAAGTTACTACCGGTCCGTTTGTTCAAACTGAACATATTGTATTTTGCTTTCATAGCCCATTTCAATACTACCAAGTTTGTAGGGATTAGACAAAGCGACTACTTCACTGAAACATTTTTTTTGTTTCTTAATTTTTTCACATCCCGCGTTCCCTCATCCTCATGCTCTGCTCGTCCCCACTCCTACCGACAAACTTTTTTTTTGCTCCGTCCTCCACTTTTGCACTTCCTCCCATTTTTAATTCCCTCCACCACATCTCTATCTTCCTTTCAGCCGCTATCTCTTGTAGTTTAACCGTGATAATTGCCCGCCCCCTTGTTTTCCTCTAATTTTCCAACTCCATGCGCATTCCACCTGCAATAAACCATTATGTTCTGTTCTCGTTCATTTCAACGCTCAAATACTGTCACTTTCGTTATCTCACTCGCATCCTTTAGTTTCAACCCTGTGCACTCTTTTCTCCCTCACCAGACATTCCAGTGGGTCTGTGCCCCGCCAGTGAGGGAGCATATCAGTAACATTCCAAGCTGGTTCAGGTGACAAACGGACGGACCGAAAAGTTCGCCTCCAGTTAGCTCGAAAAATTATTGCCTACAGAAATATTGCTCATTGCCGCAAACGCCTGATTTCACAACTTCAAACCTTTTCAATGGCGTTATTTTATTTCTTATTTTACTGCCTGGCGGCTCAGGTATCCGGCTCGTATCCCTTCCCGTTTCTTCCCATCACCACCTGAATCGACTGGCTTGCCTCAGAAGGGAAAGAAGAACAGACCAGACTGGTCGCCCATGCGGTCGAAATGCTCGGCCTGTAGTGTTTGTTGTTACATAGTAAAAAAGTACTGACAATACTACTACTACTACGACTACCACTACTACTACTACTACTACTTTCATTCACGACTGTCAGGTCAGTCAGGTGCAAACATCCTGTCATTTCTAAATTACGCCTAACAACTAGCCCCTAAACAAGTTATGTAAATTAAGTTGAAAAAGGAGACACCCCAGTCTCTTTTATAAAATTGCGTAAGACCACACTCCCGAGTCAATTTATGGCGCGAGAAACCGTGTGCTCAGGTTCTGAATTGAAGAACGTGCCGTATAAATGCTTTTTGCGACTTCATTCGCCAACCAAAAACTGAAAAGAAAATTGACCGTCCCTTTTTGGAATGTTGAGTAAGTTTAGGCGCACAAAACGTTACGGCGTTTGTTTACATTTTAGATGAATCAGCCGCAGCTATCAGAAAACGCACACACACACTCATACATTGAGAAATACGCAGCTATCCCTAGCGGCGTATTTCACAATGTATGTGTGTGTGTGTGCATTCTCTACGCGAAACACATTTATTCTGCAAGCTTTCTTTCGCGATTGCTTTATCAGCATCACGTACCACGTATGTCAGCTTTCAATGCCTGATAGACACAGAGAGACATTTCTTGTGTATACGAGGCGCTTTCCTCGCAAAGAAGAGTAAAAAGATTTTGTTGTGCCCAGCACATCCTGAACCCCGCCGCGGTTGGCGTTGAAATTCTGATTTATTTTATTTCAACGGATTTGATTGTCTGACGTTAAGGTTCTGCTTCAACCATTGCATGTTTGCAAATGTTGTAGCGATATTGAAGTAAGAATGCTGGATAATATAATAACACCACTACTATTTATGTGTTGTAAACTAAATTTTGATCGCGTGACATAATTCCCCGGCCATGTTTACACTGCGGGACAAATGCAAACACGTGCTTCAGGCCAGTATACCAACACGATGAAACGCAGTGAAGAAACCATGCTAACCTTGACTGTAGTAGGCTTTCCTTGTTTGCCAAAAGAAACTCACTGAGGTAGATATAGGCGCCATGAATTTACTGTGATTTATTAACGTGGCGACCAATGAATATTGATGTGTTATCTCTGTAGACCAAAGAAGGTGTCGAAAATCCAGATGGGGGCCTTGAAGCAGCAATGCTGAGCTTCCCAAACTCAGAATGAACAGACAATGTTGATAACTGATTTTTTCTCAATTATAGGAGTGTGCGCTTCAATGCCAAAGCAAGACCGGGAAGTGACGAGGCTGATTTGACTCTGGGTGAAGGTAAATTTCATTATTACGTTCGATAAGTGCACATTGTTTTATTGTAAGTTATAACGGGCGGATCTAACTAGATGGTGCTCTGTATTCAAAGAAGGGGAAGTGCTCAGGACGAAGAAAAGACGTGGCAGACTCTCTTTGTTTGTAATGTCCTTCTTCAAATTTTTACTTACTTTTAGCAAGTTTAAATCTATGTTCCCGTACAATCTAACCAAACCCATTTTTCAGCTCCGCCATATTGCACTCTAATTGCCAATCTATGCCGCCAACAATTCATATGCCGCGGATGGCAGAAATGCGCATGTCATTTGGCTGAAGCGCCCATGCGCTAAGTACATAGGGTCAACCAGCAAACCTGTGACGTGCATCCGCTGTTATGCGCATTAGGCTTGGCACACCCATTTGAAGTAACTTAAGGGCAGTGTTGACCATTGCCACGTTTCCCCTGCTCCACCTGCACCACCCGCCGTTATCGCTAGAAGTGTGCTTCACGCGGTGTGTTGCTGCGCTCGCATTACTGCTATAAATGCTGCTATAAACCTTAGCAATCTCTCCTCCTTTACTTCTGACTAATCACCAAGGTGTTGGTGCTCCACGCATGAGCATTTTATTACGGCGGCAGACTTGATGCGTACACCAAATCGATTTCGCCTAGCAATAGAAAGCTTCGCTTTGGAAATCGTTTCTGCGCTGTGGCCCTACTCAATGCAAGCGTGATGTTCTGCAATGCCCAGTGCCATAGCTCAGATCACATTTTTGAGTCAAATGGTGTGATCGCTTCAGCAATTCGAGGACTTTGCTTTGTTGGTAGCAGGGATTGGTCACTCAAGCACCCAGCCCCACTCCCAGCCTCACTACTGAGGCTGCGTGCCTCATCCAGCTGGCGCAAACATCTTCACGCACCTCCCATCACATTCTTCACCTCATCTATCAGTTCCCTGGCCACACATTCTGTCCTCCCTGATCCTCATACCCATCCATCCCCCCTTATTTCTAGTGGGAATGGATCCCATAATCGCTTGACAAATCTCTCGCCCCTCTTAATTCCCTAGAGCCCAGGCTGCCTCCCCAGGCGAACGTGAACATTTACTGTCCAAGGAGGTCTCGGGGAGCACGTGTACCATATCCGCACGCAAATTCAATGCTACTTTGACCCGATGAACTGTAGAGCGCAGTTAGGGCCGTGGACCCAGGTCTATTGGACCCTAAAGTTTGCTGTTTGTCTCGAGTGCCTTGTTGTGAAGCGGAACCACGGGTATGGCTTTGAGTGTCAGACAGAAAATGTTCGCGACCTTGGTCCGATCTTATCGGTAAACGGTCTGCCGATTAAGCAATGAATGACGACGGGTGTTCTATTCAAAATAAGACTTCCTTTTGTGGCGTTTATCCACCGAGAACGTTGGGAAAAAGTACTGTGTCCTTGGGACGGCAACTATCTTAAGCTAATGATTCTTTGGATCTTTATTACTCTAGGGCATATAACCGCATGGCAGTTTTCCCACGCCACCGTGTCTCGGATACAGCAACAATACAAAAAATGTAGTCATGATTGGTTGTCTTTTCTTTAAATTTTGAAAACAAGCAGCACAACGAAAGGACGAAAAAACTGATAGGAACCTGTGCTATAAATGAGCGCCCTGTGTCATCTCGCCGCCTTCGCGTCTTCGTAACCTTTTTATTGAACTTTAGTGATGTACCAAGAAGCTTGGGTTAGCACACTTTCTGTTCTTCATGGTTACCAGGAGTCAGTTCTTTTTTTCTTGTTAAGTAACCTGAAACATTCCCTGTGGTGTACGTTTTCCGCATTGGTTTCTTTCGGTGATGTTGGAAGAATTTCTGTTCTTCTGTAGTGGTTCGGACAGTAGTCTCATTTATGACTTTAAGGCTTATTTGCATCTTTGCTAAGAAGAGGCGACCGATGCCCATATTTCGAGACCATTCAACACCTCTTAAAGCCATTAAAACAATGATTGCGTCCTAAATAGTTGGGAATGTCAAACGAAATAGAATTCCGAACCACAATTAAAATGCACTTCTCCGTCAGATGTTTGGCAATCAAAAATATTTTGCAGAAGCAAGTGACACAAAGACCAATACACCATGAGAAATTGTGATGAACGCTGCATCTCAATTCTTACAGAGCATGAATCCCCGGGCACTGCTACATACCTGTACTCGGACTACAATACTTGCGTCATTGCAGCCCTTCCTCTTCTAGGCCGGCCTGGTAAGACGAGCGAACATCGAGCGCTCCTTTGATCCAAATGTTCAAGAGACAGTGCCTGCTTTATATAGGTTTTTATTAGTTAAATGTTTTTTTACCTTGTTTGGAAGTGCTGGCTCACACGTAGCAACAAAACGCAAATAAAATGTCCAATAAAGCGTTTAGCGCGTGCAGATTACGGTAAAAAAATGGCGATTTCATACTACGTAAGTTCCCACTGCAGCCTTAAGCCCCCGGGAAGATTAACCATTCCTGTTCAGAGGACACTACTGTTGTGAACTTCTGTTTAGTCTGTAAGCAGCTAGCTTGCTTGCGAGGGCAACAGAAGCGCTGCAAAAGGATTTACCTTTGTGTTGTTCATGACTTATCACAATTAAAACACCTGGTACTTTTTGTATGCCTTATAAACATTACAAAATCTTAATTTCGCCTATATTTTGTGCAGAATGCGTCATGGGATCGGCCAACGGCATCAAAACCAATGTCTCGCAAACCTGCATCGATGCGTTTGAAGAAAACTGTCATACAAAGGTTCGCGGTTTCGACAAAGAAACTTGCATTTAGTTGGTAAAACACATGAAACTCGAGCGCTTCCATGAACACAGCTGACCTCTACATATCCAAAAGACCTTCTGCCGGCGTTTCAGCACAAATGGGAAAACAATAAAGCGTTCATTCAGGTATTAATGATTTTTGCAGTGCACAAACCATCTTTTGCTTGTCTTGCGTTGTGGTTATGTATTTGCGTGCCTTGACAGTGACCAGTGATATGAAGATCAATGCGGCAGTGACGTGCATTTGCTGCGTTCGAGTTTCAAGCAAAAGCGCAGCTCGCTCTTTTCTCACCAGGGTAGTGAAGGTCTTAAGGAACTCGCTTTTTAATTGAGTCCAGTCGGTCAAAGAGGTATTATGGTTCTCGAACCAAGTTCGAGCTGCATCTTCTAAGTAAAAGAAGACGTTCCGGAAAGTTTCTTTATCGTCCCACCTGTTGAAGATGGGGACGCGCTCCAGCTTCTCCAACCATTCTCCGGGGTCTTCAACGGGTACTCCCCGGAACGATGGCGGTACCCGGGGCTGCTTCAGGACGGTGGCACCAGTGGCTTGTTGCTCCATAGTGTTGATTGCAGCTTTCGATCTCTTTGTCCCTTCTGTCAGAACACCGAACTCGGGCATTAAACCTTGCAGCCGGCGTCTGGCTCTAGTTGGACTGGCTTGGCGGCTTCCAGAGGTCGTAGGGAGCATTAGGTGTGCGTACCCAGCAGCTCCACCAGATGTCACGAAGCCAAAGACGACGCAGTTGTGTTGAAGGGAAACACGTTTATTGGCGCGAACTTGTGCTCCCCTAACAACTCAAAGAATAAACACGCGTCAAAGCAGCAGTCAACAAAGTGACGTGTGCGGGCGAGCGTCGGCGATTCGGATACCGCAGTGTCTGCTCTGCAGGGTATTATCTTTCGGCGCGAGTGTTTCTGGAACCTTCGATTTACGTCTAGAACATTGTAGATCAAATAATATATTCGAGTCTAGTAACGTCAGCGCGAAACGATCTCCGTATTAGAATGACATAACCCGTGCGGCATAAAAATAAAGAATGGAACATGCGCTTCGCTTGGGACACAGATAACACAGCCGGGTGCGGCTGGGCAGTAAAAACAAAATATAAACAAACAAACCGAGTGCCTAGTTTGAGGCAATATTTTGTGAATTAAACAAAAGTTTGACAAACGCGTTGATGTTTTTTCAGGTAAATATTCAGCAAACTGTCTGCTATTCAGGCCAATACTGTATATAGTTTTTGCATAACACTACTTATGTGAAATGATACCAAGCAATGAAGACTCCAGGTAAACAGCATACTTGGAAAGCCTGATAAGTCTAACGAAATAACTGTAATTGAAAGGTAAATATTCCTTTTGAAACCGTAGCGGTCGTAGCGGTCGCAGCGTTGTCAAGCTCTTTCGCGGTATTCGCAAAACGTTTTACTTCGCAGGAAGTAATTATGTTAAAGCGATCCTGAGGAAGAATCCCACTGCGCTGAAACATTATACATCATAATATGCAAAATTAAACAAAAAGCTACTAACCTCTTTGAGTTTGCCTCCAAATTACACATTTTTCATTCTTGTATTTTTATTCAAGGAAAAACTGAAAATTTTGATATTTTAGTGTGCGCGCTTTTCTGCGCTTCATTAAAATTAATTTGAGGCCATCGTATATAAACGACGGTCTCCATAGTGTTCAGCTCATTTACAAAGCTTTATGAAAGGCTATAGTATTTTCAACTTACTTGTTTTAAACACAACAGCTATGTTGTGGTGTGCTTTTCTCATGCTGCTACATGTGGCTTTTGCGTCAGAAGTTGTATATGGGCCAGAAAAACTTGAAGAACCAAGAAAGGCCGAAAGGAAACAGTGGGGCCTGCTTGTTGCTGGCTCTAATGGTTACTTCAACTACAGACACCAAGCGGATGTGTGCCACGCATACCAAGTCTTACATAAGCACGGAATTCCAGACGACCAGATCGTTGTTATGATGTACGACGACATCGCCAACAACTCTGTCAATCCGACGCCTGGAATAATCGTGAATCGTCCCAATGGAATGAACGTGTACCAAGGAGTTCCAAAGGACTACACCGGGGACACTGTGACGCCGCACAACTTTCTCCGCGTTCTTCAGGGAATCGATCCCGGAGTTGGCACGCGGAAAGTCATCAATAGTAGTCAAGATGACTACGTGTTTGTGTACTTCTCTGACCACGGAGCTCCAGGCATGCTCATATTCCCTGACTCGCATTTGCATGCCCGGGCGCTCATAAATGCGATCACTAAAATGCATGAGCAGAAAAAGTACCATAAAATTATATTTTTTATCGAAGCCTGTTTTTCGGGTTCAATGTTCGAATCATTGCTGCCGAACAACATTAGTGCTTACGTTATGACGGCCGCACACGCGCATGAGGTCTCATGGGCTTGTTACTATGATGAATATCGGGACGCGTGGCTAGGAGACAGCTTCAGCGTAAACTGGATGGAGGACGCCGACCAGCAGGACCTCCACAAGCAAACCCTTCACCAGCTCTACAATATTGTCAAAAAGAAAACAACGAAGAGCCACGTCCAGCATTACGGTGAACTGACAATTGAATCACTCCACTTGAGCGAGTTTATGGGCAACAAGAACGTCACCACACTGGTACTTGCAAACTTTTCTTGTGATCCCGTCAGTAGTGCAGATGCACCATTCCACGTATTAGAACACAAAATAAACACGACAAAAAACATTACGCTTAAGCGTGAACTTGAAGAGCGCAAGAAAATAATTCTTGAGAAGAGGGACAAGCTTGGTACGCTATTTGTGGAAATTGTTGGCGCGCTCGGCGCTAACTTAAGTGTTCTAACCACGAAACCGGATGAGATAGAATTTCCATGCTACGAAAATGTAACAGATACGTTTTCTGAAAACTGTTCTAACCTTTCGAGAAGTGCCTACAGTTCTGCATTCCTTTATGGCCTTGTTAACCTGTGCGCTAACTATACCACTGAAAAAATACTTCAAACAATGGAAACAGTTTGCCCTCTCCACAAGGTTGATGATGTGATATAAATTAGTACGCCTTTGAAAATAGAGCGATGCGTGTCTCTCGAGTTCTTGTTCTTGTGTGTGCTTTTCCAGTGATCTTGTCTTTGCCATTTTGAACTAAATATCCCACACTTTGACATTGTTAACAGAAAGTCGTGATTTTCTATCCTCAGTTCCTTCGAATAGCTGTTATAATTTTATGAGAATAAAATGTTCCAATAATTACACAACGCCTTTTGTCCTAAAAATGTACATGTGGAAATAAACCTTTCGCTGACGTGTGGAAATAAACCTTTACCCACGTTATGCCGCATAACACAGCATTAGGAGAATCAGCGAGACCAATAAGAAAGCCTGATCTGCGTGTGCTAAGGGTAACACCGTATAATTGACAACAGTCTGGGCTTAGTGCGAAAAAAAATGTGGTTTCTTTAATTCTCAGAACTTGTGGTATGAGATAGCATTGCCGTTAATGGCAATGCTACCATATATCAAATCCACAGAAGTTGTGGGATAAGTATTGTTACGGAGCCCGCACAGGGCACCTTGTGTATTCGAGGTGAGGGTATAGGCGACACCGCCGACCCCGAGCCCCCACACATAAGCTGTAACCAACTTTGGCGATATGTCAAGGGGTAGAGGGTAGAAGCCTTGAAAGCTGGCCTTCAGAGGCCTGGTGAAGCCCGAGCCAAAGGGCTTCCTCTATGTCTACCACGCAGGGAGCTCCGGGACCTCATTGGTCATCACATTAAGGCCTATAAAGAACGTAGCCCGGTTCCTGGTTTTTTTTCCCTGTGTATAATGGATCCTTCAAATCCCTCGCAAAAAACATAGTAAGTCATACAATGCAAAAACAAAAAACTGGCGAAATTCTTGCCGAGGTAAATAGCCAAGTGGAAGCAGAAAAGCTTCTTTCTCAGACTCCAGTGATAGATCTTGAAGCCACAGTCACACCCCGCTGTAGCCTCAACAGCTCGCAGGGTGTGACCTCCAAGCCAGATCTTCTAAAATAGACAAATGCCTACATTATCAAACGGTTGAAGAATCAAGGAGTTACTGACGTTAGTAGAGTCACCAAACACAGAGAAAATACAAAAATTCTCTGATCACTTCATCTTGATATTCAACCCATACAAACTTACGGAATATATCAATTCAGATTTTATTAGGTGCACAGTCCGTCCCTACATACCTAACCCGCGCCGTTGTTCCTAGTGCCAGCGCTTCGGGCACAGTACCAGCTCTTGCCATGGCGAAACAACCAGTGCGAAATACGCAGTGCTGGAGCACCTGAAGGCAAACTGTCACTCCCATAGCTCCACTTGCGCTAACTGCCGGGCACACCCGGCATGTGCCCGGACGTGCTAGAAGTTTCAGGTAAATTTATCGTGATAACGATGATAGATACTTGATACTGGCATCCCTTTTCTACTGGGGTAATGACGCATAATCTTGGAAAAAAGTAGAAAGGAAATAATACACCTGAGTTTCACTCTTCCTTCAATACTAGCGCTGCTCTTAGTGCAGGTACACGAAACCTATTAGCGCAAAATACTTACTTTTTCTGTACAGGTGCTAGCTGTTTTAGGAAATATTCCCCTCTATGCTTTTCGTCCAACAGCATTCTAATCTTCTTTTCGTCGCCTGGACAGCGTTGAAGTTAACTCCTTCTGTGCTACCCTTAAATCCTTGAGATTCTGGAATCCGAATATTTCCCTCATGTAGCTTTGGATGGATACCGTCGTATCCTAACACTATTTGCTGCGTAGTTTGTTTCTTTTCCTCACACCATGCATACCCCATCATTTTGTGTATACTTCCCCACAACGCTGTTAGTGCGCACACAACCTCCTCTAGCCTCCAAAATCAAAGCACTGCCAATAGAATTATCATAGAAATTTTTCTTCCTGATTTGTAATTTCTCAGGCATGTACATATCTGACGAAGATTTCATCGTTAGCCATCTAGTCTTCGCACTGCGTGTCCATCTATACGTACCTTTTCATGTATAGGTACCTGAAAACCTTAGCTGTAAACCTGGCAGCTGTACACCCGGCACTGGCAGCGCAGGCAAAGCACACCCGAAAGGGTACCAAGTCAAGGAGGCCCAGTCCTCTGGGCACCCCCTTGCCTTCAGATGACGACATGGACGTCGAGCCCTTCCGGCTTCATCGCAGCGAAAGGAACGGGCTGCGATGTCCACGTAAGTAAAGAAGGTCAAAAAACCCCTTCCAATAGTCCAAGCCCCGAAAGACCTTACGTAGATAGTCACACTCCAGTAGCTCTAACACATCATGATGGGAAGAGAAAATATTGTTCAGTGGAACTGCAGAGGCCTTCTGAATGATCTTGACGACGTATATGAGATTGTGCATGCCAGTCAGCCAAGTATCATGTGTCTCCAAGAAACTCAGCTCAATTTCCAACAGACAAATTTCTTAAATAGCTGTATGGTGTTCAGAAATGATAGGGTTGGCTGCACACACTCTTCGGGTGGTTAGGCCATAATAGCCCGAAAATCCCTAGCACGCCACCCTATCACTCTGAACACCGTTCTTGAGGCTCTAGCAATACGCACAATAATTTTTAGTAGGTTGATAAGGGTATGCTCCATTTACATTTGTCCTGATTTGGCTCTTTGGAGGTCTGACTTTGAGGAGCTGGTCGACCAGCTGCCCGAACCATACATCCTAACAGGCGACCTTAATACGCACAACTCCCTTTGGGGCTCTTCTCACACGGATGCCCGAGGTCGCCTGATAGAGACATTTCTTACATCTTCAGGAGTATGCCTCTTCAACAAAAATGAGCCCACATACATAAATACAGGACACAACACACACTCATATCTTGACTTGGCTATTGGCTTCGCAGTTCTCTTTCCTCTTCTCGAGTGGGGTGTGAGCAATGACCCAATAGGTAGTGACCACTTCCCCATCACTAACATATATAGGTAATGGCCCAGGCAGTCCATCTTCCCAGAACAGGTTCAATGAAGCAAGAGCTAACAGGAATACAGGTACAGAGACATCCAAACTACACCACACAACCATTGGACACCTACGCGTTGCAGAAACTACCCAACTCCTCTCGGCGCACATCCTCGACGCCGCCGGAAAGTCGATTCCCCACGCCTCTGGTGCCCCACACAACCAGAGGAGGCCATGGTGGAATTAAGACTGTAGGGGGGGGGGACGAGAGGCCCAAAACAAGGCGTGGGTTATCCTTCGTCGGTACCCCACGTCCGGTAACCTCATTTTGTTCAAACGGGCCAAGGCGTTTGGAAAACGTGTGCGCCGTGAGGCCAAACAAGAGAGTTGGCGTTCCTTCATAACATCCGTAAACTCATACACAGACACACGAAAAGTATCGACAAGAATACGCAACCTCAAGAGACGACAAACACACAGCCTGCCTCTGGTCAGCACAACAGGGGACACACTCGAATGCCAGGCTGACACGCTCGCACGACACTTCAAACATGTGTCCAGTTCAGCACACTACACAAACACTTGCACGAAACAAACAATCGGCCGAAAAGAAGCCTATACTAGATAACAATAGGTCAACATCTTCTTATAACTCAGAGTTTTCACTGCATGAGCTGAGGGCAGCTTTGATCACATGTAAACCTAGGCCCAGACAACATCACCTATACAATGATGCAACACCTACACGCAGACACACTTGAAACACTTCTACATCTTTATAATAAAATTCGGTGCACATTCCACACTCTTGGAGTGAGGCCATAGTTGTGGCTTTCTTGAATTGGAGAAAGGACCCGTCATCCCCCTAAAGTTACCGTCCTATCACCCTAAAGAGCTGCCTGTGCAGGCTTCTCGAGAAGGTGATAAAAAGCAGCCTGGTGTACTTCTTTGAGTACAATGGTCTTCTCGAGATCTGCCAGGCAGACTTCATGGTGGGGCGATCCACGAATGATCAACTCGTAGCTCTTGATTCATATATAAAAGATGCCTTCGTGCAAAAGCAGTATTCTTTAACTGTGTTTTTCGACCTCGAGAAGGCCTACGACACCACTTGGCGATACGGGATCCTTAGTGACCTCAAGTCATTCGGTGTTTCTGGTAACATGTTGAACACCCTTGTTAGTTACTTGTCGGATAGAACGAAATGTGGTGTGTTGAGTGAAACTCTCTTCGTAGTAAAGATGAACTCTCTTGGAAAAGCACTGCTACCTGCAATTTCTTATTCCGTGTATGTAGACGACGTGCGGATATCCTTTAGGTCATGTAATATGCCCATCAGCGAACGTCAAGTCCAGCTTGGTGTCAATAAACTTTCCAGCTGGGCTGACAGGAATGGTTTTAAAATTAATCCTACAAAACGTTCCTGCGTAGTGTTCTAGGTCCACCCGGACTCAGACATCACTCTTGAGAACGTGCCGATTCCTGTGAACAAGGAGCACAAGTTCGTATGTCTTGTGTTTCACCAGAAACTCACATTCATTCCCCACATCAAGGAACTTAAACATAAATGCCTAGAAACAATGAATACCCTTAAGGTTCTTTCCCACCAGTTCTATGGTTCCGACAAATAACTCCTGCTGCGCTTGTATACTGCTTTGGTTGGGCGTCATTTGGACTATGGCAGTGTGGTGTATGGGGCGGCGACTGAGACAGCGTTGCGAATGCTTGACCCAGTGCTACACTTGGGGGTTCGTCTTGCGTCGGGTCCTTTTCGCACAAGTCCGGTCCAAAGTCTGTATGTCGAGTGTAACAAGTAGAGCCTTCAGAACCAACGGACGTACATGGACTTGCTTTATGCTTTTAAAATTTCGTCGCTGAATGACCATCCTTTTTATCCAGTCTTTAATATTACATCCACCTCTCTGCTGTTTGTGAATCGCCCATCCGTCCCTCTGCCCTTTTCACTTAGAGTTAGAGAGCGAGTCTCGGATCTCAGCACTTCGTTTTTAGATGTGTACAGATCCTCTTTTACAGACGTTTTACCTTCTTAGAAAGTTCGCCTTGTGTCCTGAGACCTTTCTTTTATGAAACTTGACAAAAATCGTGTACCACGAACTGCCGTACTGCAGCACTTTCTCTCTCTGCAGTTTAAATACCCATGTGCAGAATTCTACAGTAGCGCTTCTAAAACCTACACTACAATGTCCTGCTCTGCTCATGGTCCGAGTTTTAATGCAGCCAGAACCATGAGCATACACACAACCATTTTATCAGCAGAAGCATATGGAATTCTACTCATACTACAGCACATTCTTGAAAATCAAATTCCCAAGTCCGTCATCTATACAGATTCCTTGAGTGTTGTTCGTGCACTATCATTGCACAAGCCGCGCAACAACAACATAGCTAATCTTGTGTTCAACACTGTTATGTCTGTGTATGCGAAAAAGCATGAGCTGCTCCTCTGCTGGGTCCCAGCGCATGCTGCGATTGCTGTGAACGAGTTGAGAGACGAGAGGGCCGCTGCTGCTGCACTCAGGGACACTGTAGATATTACAACTGTACCCTATAAAGACCTCAAGCCACACATAAGACAACACTCGCGTAGAACATGGCCAACACACTGGAGTGAACAAACAGACAACAAACTACATGTAATAAAGCCCCACTTGAAACGGTACACCACTGACTCACACAACAGACAAACGGAAGTCGCCTTGGCTAGGCTACGGATAGGGCACACGCATGCAACTCACTCGTTTCTGCTGACGGAATTTTCTAGACCACAGTGCTGCAGGTGCGGGGAGGCCCTATCAGTAGTTCACATACTAATCATATGCACGGCACTTCACACCACACGACGCAAACAATTTCCAGAAATCTACAGACGACAAATGCCACTCCACCCATCGCACTTCTGAGGCGATGAACCAATGTTTTCGGTCAAACCTGCCTTTAAGTATTTATCTAAAGTTAAATTTCTGAACCTCATATCGTACCATGCATAACCACAACCTGGCCCTCTACACCAGCCATCTCCATTGTCTTTATTTGTTTTTACCTCTGCTCCTATTCAATTTCAATATCCACCTTTTTCTGTGGAAAATAACCATCTGTAATTGGCGCTGTTTCTCCTAGTTGGCCTTGCGCGACTAAAATGCAACTATCATCATCATCATCTTAGCTGTACACCTACGTTGATTCATTGCTCTCAGCCTCCTCTTAAAAGACATTGTACTCTGCGCCTCTCGAACTTCAAAAGACGCCCAGCCCATATCTCCCTGCACTTCGTTAGTTGTTATTCCATGCGCTCATAAGGCCAAACGGCCTATCGTTCTCTCGTTCACTTCGAGACCTGCTAGGTCGATGGGTGTTGGCCTGTTCTGCGCATTTCTGCCCTTCACATGTCAGCTTCACTCTATTATCTGTATAGATCGCTATAAGGAACTGTGTTACTCGTAATCTAAGCGCTTCAGTTTCAGCATTCTCCACAGCAGTTCTCTGTTCACGTTGTTATATGCCCTTTTAATGTCCAAGAACGTAACCCATGGTGGTCTATTCTGCGCCTTCGCAATTTCAGTACACTGTGTAATCACGAACAATTATCATGCAGTCACCTGTCTTCTCTAAATCGATTCTGCGGTTCCCCAAGGATTTATTTTTCTTCCATTCATGCGTAAATTTCTGATTTTATAGCCTGCATTACGAATCTATACACCACTGACGTTACTCTGAGTGGTCTGTATTAATGAATAGTGGCTTTTTCGCCTCTGCCTTTATATATTAAATTTAACCTACTTTCTAGACAATCGTCTGGTCTTTTTTTGGTTTGTATCACCTTATCTTTCCCTCATAAAAGATGTCATACGTTTAGCTCTAAGCAGGTTTATAAGCTGCATTGGTATTCCGTCCGGGCCCACTGCTGTTGAGGCAGAAACCTGTTCCTCGGCTTTTTTTCAATCAAGGTAGCTAAAACTTACTTCCCTCTCTGCAGCCTTCTGTGGCACTGATGGTATCGGTGCATGCTTCCCTAAACTTATAAATCATCACTCGATGAATATGCGGCAACGCGTGTTCTCCTTCTAAATGTATCCCCTCTACATAAATCAAGAATTTTTTTCTGATATCGTTTGTTGAGCTGAGTAATTTTACATGCTTCCAAAATTTCTTGGATGCCCTTTTGACGTTCTTCCGTATTTCTACCATTCATTGTTCGCTTTTCTGCTTCATCTTTGCTTGAACCATTCGCTGCCGTTCTAGTTTCGTTTCCTGGTAGATATCCATTTTTACTTCCCTACCTCCGGTTCCATACCGGTACGTTTTGCCTCTCTACATTCTCTCGATGCTTTTTTCGCTGGCAAATAACCTCTTTTATTTCGCTATTCAACCATCTTCTCGGCGTTTTCTACCCTTTCCACTTTTTTGTTTGCTTAGCTTCATTTATCTTCTGCTTTATGAACGTGGTCATTTCGGCGTACTCCCAATCTTTGTCTGAGTATTTATTCATGTCGTCTTCTAGTGCTGATCTTTAACTGTTAATCGTTGAAATTAGTTATTTCGGTTGTACCGATTTCTTAATTTATCCAGGTTGCGCCTCGAAAGTGCAAGGTACGCCGCTTGTGGCCGCTTCCTAAGCTGTCTGTTCCGTTTTCATCTATCCTCATTTCCCACCTTTAGTATACTGTTTCGGAGACTAGACTATAGTCTATGCTGGACTGTCTGTTACCGATTTCTCACGTTATTTGTCCGTCACACTTGTTTTCTGTATTTACTATTACAAGCCGATTTTCCTGACATAATCTATCACTAGAGAACCGTTTTGATTTATGTATCCATCGAAATCTGGTATTTGGGTGTTCATATCTGCAACTATCTTTATTTCGCCCGAATCTTTGAACTCGTTTATACCTCCTCTCAAACAGTTTACCATTTCCTCACTTTCCTCTCTAGCCCGGAACAGTTTACGATTTCCTCACTTTCCTCTCTAGCCCGGCTTCCAGTCCACAGATACAAAACTCCTAACCATGAATTTTTCCTCGCTATGGTGCCTCTAGCCCATAGGTGCTCTTTACAGCTTTCATGCACCCTCTGCTAGTGGGTTCTTGTGTAATAAGCTTGAAAACGCCTTCATTAGCTTCATTTTCGCGGTCTTGTTGCATCTTTTCCAGAGATAATTGTCTATGACAGGAGGGACTTTTAGGTGTCGGAAGTATGTCTCTGCTTAAGCGTACACGTTTATTTTTTCCCTTTCCAATTGATTTTGAATTTCTGCCCACTTATCACTCTTTTTGCCTCCCTCCATACTTATGCAGCTGATTAGGTATCTATTTCTTTTGCTTTTTTCTTTTGCTTTCAGCTTACGGGTCTCTTTTGTCTCTTAAAAGAATGATGGCTCTATTGTTTCCACATAAATTCCCTCGATTTATGTTCTGCGCTATCGATATTGGTTCTTCGGTTAACCGCCGACACGGGAGAAAAAATTGTCCAACTCCTAAGTGAACCATTACTGAACAATTAATCCGGAGCCCTCGACTACGGCACGCCTCATCACCTGCATTGCGCTGCCGCATAAAACCCTATAATCAATCATTTTTTTTTAAATGAATGTCTTCCAGCACGCCGCCGCGAATTTTAACATCTATAGAACACCTTCTCCAACAAGCGGTGAAGCTTTCAGGCAACAATCCACTACTCCTACTAGGAGACTTTAAGTCCCCGCATATAACATGAGGATAATAACATGCTTTCAAAAGGGAAGCTCACACTAACTCGTAAGACGTGAAAGTAGCGAAGCTGTACTCAACCTTCACGACCATCACGACAGTTTGGGTCCACGATTACGGCCGTTTGATTTACTTCTAATTCGCTGCTGCAACGACGTTTACTCTATCATGTTTGCTATAAGTGGGAGCTCCCTTTATTATTTTATATGTGATAATAATGAAATATCACCTTAGAGGGGAGTGTGCTAAGCTGGGTCTTTCTCGTTACGAGCAAGTTTTGCCAGTATTACGGCGAACGCTGGGGTCTTTCTCGTTCCGAGGAAGTATTGCGAAGATTACGTCGAACGTTTAAGTTTTTATGGCCAGTCTTTGCCAATCTCCGTAAGTGGTCATGCTTAGATTGAAATACGTGAGCCGGGAACGGCGGCCGGTCACCACGAGGCACGTATAGTGCGCAACACCCTTGTCTATAACACTGAGTTTAACTTCAACTAGTTAGCTCTTAAAACTGTGGACTCAAACTTTTCACTAAAAATGTTGAGGTCAAAATATATGGCTAAGACTTCAGAATGGCCCAATAGTTTTATTTCAATGCTTTTGGGCAGAGGCAAGATAAGGCTATAAATATGAAACCTGTGTTATAGACAAGTGTATTGCCCTCTGTACACACGAGTGCTCCGCATTTACGAGGTATTTTAACTGCCGGGCGCCGTAGCCTGGCACGAGCTCACATGCGCGCAAAATTTTCATGGCATTTTTAACTGCAGATAATAAACTGTAACTATTTGCTTAACAGCTTCGCTTTTAAAAGGGCACAGCTCGTCTACACGCTACGCAGCTCCCCTTTATGCTACGCAACGACCTGACGGTGCCGACGCGCATGAGCACTAGCGCGTCGGTATCTAATCTGGGAGACCGTGCCGGTTACTCTTAGCAGCAACGACTTCATCATCACACTCACGCTCCCAAATCCAGTAGGCCGGCTCCGAACGGCAACTTCGAAACTCACCAACTAGCCTAACTTCCGACAGGACCCGACAGCCCTGCCATCACCAACAGAGAGCACTGAGTAGGGGTCGCAGCGCATGTACGAGCTACATGAGGTCCCCACAAAGACAATTTAACCTCCACTTCTGATACGCCAACGGTTGACAGCCACCTCGCCAACCTGTGAGCAGCCAAAAGAGGCGAGCTTAACAGGTGGTGGCGACAAAGACACAACCGGACTCTGAAACAAAAAATGGCTGGAATCACTCATAAAGCCCTTCATTACGTCAAACAACTACATTCATAAACTTTGCGCACGTTTTCTTATCAATTTTGGGGATTACTCTCACGACCAAGCAGACTCGGTGCCTACTGAGACGCCTTATTGGCTCGTCGCTGTCAAACGCATCTACGGCCAGATATGTCACCCATCTCCTGCACAACTATCCGCCCACGCCTGACCAACCGTTGGACCAAATACCCATCAAAATTGTCGGTGATGATACGATAGTAACCACGAACCCAGATTTCATAGGAGCGCCAAACCCCATTCTCGACACCCCGTTCACTTACACTGAACTGGCATCAGCCCTAGTGAAGCTAACCCGCAACACGGCACCACGCAACGAACAGATAACCTACGGCCTCCTGCGGAACCTGAACGAAGAACTGCAGGAGTCGCTACTAAAGTGCCGCAACAATCACAGGACTCAAGCCAAGATACCAGCGCACTGTCGCTGTGCCGAAATAACGCTATTCCCAAGCCTAGCAAGCCAATCGAAATCGATAACCTGCGCCTTATCCTCTAACCTCGTGCATTGGCAAATGGTTTTAGCACCTCGTTATAGGCCGGCTCATCAACTCCTTAGGGGAGACAGATATTCTGCCTCATACAATGTTTGGTTTTAGACCTATTTTGTCCACTTACAATTTCCATTTACAACTAAAAGAGCTCAATATCAACAACCTGAGTAAGACTCAACCCAGCTCTGCGTAGCGCTTGACGACAGGGTCCGTTTGATAATGTTACCCATGCTGTCATCATCAACATGTTCTAAGCCCCCAGTTGTGCAGCCTCCACCTTCAACTATGTGCATGCCCTTCTTACAGATCTCAGCGCAACCCTTCACTTGGGCGCCCATGTCTCTGGCAAGTTCAGCACGCCAGCCAAAGGTTGCCCCGAAGGCTCAGTGATTTCCCCTATGCTCTTCAACATCGCTCTCCCCCAAGGCTGAGTTATTTCACCTATGTTTCTCAACATCACTTTATCGGGTTTTGCAACCGAGCTCAATGCAATACAGGATGCTTGCCACGTATACTGTAAGAGGGTGATTTAGCTCTATGGATCACCAAGAGGTCCCGGGCTACTATTAAGATCAGATAGAACGAGCAATCGAGGCCACAGCGCATACCTGCAAACGTGCGGCCTAGCGTGCAGACCATCAAAATGTACCCTATTCATTATGCACTTACGGGCACGCCGGTGACCGGTTCCACCGACTGAAGTTCCGAGAGTGGCCATAAATGGTACAGTCGTTCCCACAGTGCAAATGCTAGTAATTCTGGAACTTCCCTAGCATCGTGATGAAAGTGGAGCACCATTACTTCCTAAGCTTCAATAGACTGGCCCAGCTCACTCATCTCATTCAATGCGTCTGATCCCGCCGTCATGCACTCAAAGAAGCAGACAAATGCCGAATTGTTTGGTTGATTGATTGTAGAGTTTAACGCGCCGACGCAACGCAGGGGATGAGGCGCGCCATAGTGGAGGGCTCCGGATTAATTTTGACCACCTAAGGATCTTTACGTGCACCGAAATCTCGTTCACACGGGCGTTTTTGCTTTTCGCCTCCATCAGAAAAGCGGCCGCCACGATCGAACCCGCGACCTCGTGCTCAGCAGCGCAACGCCTTAGCCACTTAGCCACCGCGGCGGGTAACCTGCAGAATTTCTCAGGCCATGCTAATCAGCAAATCTCTTTGGGCAACCTACGTGACTCTGAATACCAAAGAAGCTACCAAAATTTTTATAATAATAAGCAAATCGTCCAAAACAGTTCTCGGGGTACCAGTCTTCACATTAGCTTACCACCTATTCCAGCTAGAGGTGTAAGTTTTGAAGCAATTTTAACGGGAGTAAAAAACACGTTTTTTCGTGTTTTTTTGTTTCGTGTATAAACACGCTTTTTCGTGTTTTTCCAAAGCAATATGGAGAATATTTTAAAAGACAATTGCGCACAAATCTAAAAAACATTTCACACATTTCTTAGGGCCAAAGCCCTAGATATCTGAAATTACGACCTGGTAAAAAGAAACGTGAGTAAAGTGCACTCAGAAACGTTTTTGGGTTAAAATGCGGTTTGAAACAGGGACGCCAAGAGCCTCTGCCAAGTGTAGTAACTAAAACACTAACCCTTTACCGCGCCAGGATGTAACAAGAATTATACGGATGCGTGCTGCATGACAGGTGAACGTGACGACACTGCAAACACGCTGCAGCAGTGAAGAAGTCATCAGTAACCGCTCGCTGTCGCCTTAAAATGACTTAAGAGACTTAAGTGCCTTGTAAATTTTTTTCGCTAACAGTGAAAAGAATACAATTGTTCATTGTGCATCGCAAAAGTCCCGTCACAGCTTCTGCTCTCAAACTATGCACATGATTCTACGTCAAAGCATTGCTTCAGGAAGCGTTTCTCTCTCTGGAAATTGGTCGCATGACAACGAATTTCCCTGTAGAAGCACTTTTCGTTTTTTAAATGTAAATCTTGGTGGAGAGAATAAAATACACCTGCTTTTTTCATTTATTCTTCAGTTTTTTTTTTCAACCGCTGACATCTCTACTTCGAGCTTGGCTCGAAGAACACCCTGGCGAAACCACCTGAAACCCACACTGACAGCCAGTATAAACTACATCATCTACCTGCTCCAGGGTGATATGTGCTAACTACTTTGGGCAACTCCCTTCCATCAAAAATCGACACCCTCCAGCGCATGACAGTAAGCCAACAAGCTGCCATACGGGTGTTCTTAGTTCCAAAGGACACACACCCGACTTATAATGCTAGCCGCAGGCGACACAGCGCACGGCTTCCTAAAGCGAGATATACCACAGACTCCCAGGCAGGCTACGCGGACGCCGCGGGCTAACACTTCCGACATGCAAACGGGGGTGCGGTTGTCACAGCGAATGGGAGCACACTGGCAACAGCAACATTTCATACCGGCTCTACAAATACAGCTGAAGACGCGGCCATCGCCTTAGCGGTGGTGTATACCCAGACCTCCAACGTTACCGTGCTCATCGACTCACAAACAGCCGGTCTACGGTTTGCAATGGGGAAGATCGCAGGCCTTACAGCTACCATTCTTCAACGACCAGAAACGCCACAGATCCGCATAGTATGGATCCCAGCCTATACGTCGGTAACTGGGAACGAGGTGGCGCATGCCACTGCTCGCGCGACCTTACCCACATAGCAATTCCAGAAGGGGAAGAACACGAAGCACTTACCTGCCCTCCGGTCTTACAAGCCATCTACAAAACTACTCCGACATCATACATCACTACCGAGCTTCCAGGAGGGCCCTACCATCCTACATTCATCCCTAGATAAGTCTGGAACAAACATTCTGCGACAACTCTAAGCCAACACAAAACACAACCACACCTTCCTGCATTGGATTTCCCCTGCGTATACCCCTCCTGCGCATACTGCCGTGGTACCCACAATCCAACTACTCATTTGGTTTGGATGTGCCCCACTAACTCCCCAACCCCACATTCACTCACCCTTGAGCAGTGGGAGAGCACGCTGCCCAGTGATCAGCTCGCGGATCAGGAGTTTCTTGTGAAGCGTGCCAGGGCCGCAACTGCACAGCGTCGACTGCCGGAAAACGATGTCCACCTACCGCCAATGGTGGCACCAAATGCTTTACTAAAAAAAGTTTTCCAGTATAATCCAACGTCAAGGTAATAGAGAACATATCCTTTCCGAAGGCACCAAAGAAATTTCCATTTTTTCTTCTGGAAAGGTACGCCGACGCAGCCCATCGGGATGGAGCAGCGTCTGTTTTCGGCGTCAACCAAAGTCAGCGAGGCGGATCTGGTCCCTCTGCTGCTCCCCAATGGGTTACCTCAGGCAACCAACCCGTTGCCGCAACGGAAAGGAAACATTGAAGCAAAAGAAACAGACAGCCACGTTTTAAAGCAAAGCTTTTTACCTCTACCCCCTAAGGGTTCTTTCGCGAACGTTGATGTCACCAGAAAACTCAGTGAACAAATAAAAGAATTTACTGGCACCACCGGGAATCGAACCTGGAACTAATAGACTAACAAAGCGAGAGCCCGTTGTCTTACCGATTGAGCTACGAGCCAACTGGAAGACGGGGAAGACAGGTGGTGTACTCCCCAAGCATATCTACGGGTTCCCCCTGCGTTCTCGGCGAATGCCACGTGAAAGCGTCACGCGACCCTCACTCCCGTCTAGCAGCCCTGTGCGCACCTTGCTCATGTGCTTAGCGTTAGAAAAATAAAAGGAAGCTCACACCAATGCATGGCATCTCACTTCCTTACGCCAATGTGCTGAAGCCTGCGGCCTCCAGTGTTCACGTAAAAAATCACAGCTCCTTGTCGTCCGCCCTCACGTCAAACCAAGGAATACATTCAAATACTTCTTGATGACCAGGCATTACTCCAAGCCCCAGCATGAAGATCCTGGGTCTACATCTTGAGGCTAACACCAAGAGTGACGTCTCCTTGCAGCGCCTAAAAAACAGCATTAACCAAATCATACACATCATCAGGCGAGTTGCCACCAAGAAGCGAGGCCTAAAAGAATCTGGTACCTTTCGATTAATTGAAGCTTTTGTCCTCTCGAGAGTCACTTACGTCAACCCCCTGTCTTCTTCTCGACAAGGAAGACATAGAGATGCTTTATATAATGATAAGAAAGGCGGTTGAGCAGGTCATTGGTCTTCTCACGAGTGCGTCCACACAAAGGCTGCTTAGCACGGGGTTTCACAACACGGTGGAAGAGCTGTTAGAAGGCCATCTTTCTAACCAGAAGGTCCGACTCAGAACTGTGGTGCGTAACCGTATGCTTCACCAGATTGGCTGGGCAGCCCAGAATGTCACTCCGCTTGACGTACTCCCAGACTCTTGGCGACGAAAACTAAAGATGCTCCCTTTGCTTAGAAATAGGAACCCCTCACATGACGAGGGTCACCGAAACGAATGCGCTCAAGCGCTAAACACCACCCTCGGTGGGGATCATGCAGTTATCTACAAAGACTCCTCCAAACATCGAGTGCAGCAATACGCCATCATCGTGGCTACCTCTAGAACCAACCTCCTTGCGTGTACCTCACTTACGACCCAAGAAAAGACGGCAGCAGAAGAGGCAGCCATCACCTTGGCTCTCACTCAACCAGGGGTTCGGAGGGTAGTC